>NW_026294562.1:174296710-174849210 GCF_007827085.1 Peromyscus californicus insignis | reverse complement strand
CTGTCATGTGATCGGGATTAAGGGTGTGTGCTACCACTGCCAGACTTCTGCTCTGGCTTGCTATTAGCTCTGACCCCCAGGTAACTTTATTTATTAACACACAAATAAAATCACATTTCAGCACAAATAAAATATCACCATAGGGTGCATCAGATCCTCTGCACCAGAGTCATGGATGATTGGGAGCCACCATATCAGTACAAGGATCCAAACTGGGGTCCTATGCAAGAGCAGCAAATAGCTCAGTTGGTACAGTGTTTACCTCTCTCCAGCTCCGCTTCTTGATTTTTTTAACTATGTTAATATGCATGTCTGTGCATAAGTGTGTTTGTGCAGGTGATCTCGAGGCTGGAAAAAGGCAGGCAGGAGGAGTTACCCAGTCAGGGCTGGGAACTGAACTCTGGTCCTCCACAAGGACAAGCAGGTATTGGTAACCACTGAGCCGTCTCTCCATGCCATTGTTGTAGTTTTTATTTGTGTTTTTCTGATTGCTAGAGATGCTGAATACTTTTTTATTGGATTATTGGTCATATATATCCTTTGATATGCGTGCCTCGGCCTCCCAAGTACTGAGGTTATTGGCATGTATCACCATGCTCTGCCGAGGTAGCTTGTGAGTAAATGGGCTGCCACCAAGCCTGGTGACCCAAGTTCAGTCCTTGGGACTCACATGGTAGAAAGAGAACCAACTCGTGCGTATTGTCTCCTGACCTCTACATGTGTGCCGTGGTAGGTGTATGCAAGTACTTAGGACAAATAAATAAGTATAATTTAAGAATTTTTACAATGTGCTTGGTGGTGGTGAATCTTGCCTTTGATCCCAGCACTTGGGAGGAGGAGTCAGAGGCACGGGTGTCTCTGTAAGTTTGAGTCCAGCCTGGTCTACAGATCAAGTTGTAGGACAGCCAGGGTTACACAGAGAAACCATGCCTGGGAAAACAAAACAGACAAACAAAAACCAACCAAAGGAAAAGTTTTAAAACCAAAGTGTTCTCGTCTCTTCCCCATGCAGGACAGCCCCAGCACCATCACCAGTATTGCACCGTATTCAGTCTGGAACAACTCAGGGTGTTGCAAGAGGCCTTCCACAGCAACATGTTCCCATCGAATGAGGAGACCCAGGAACTGGCTGCAAGGCTCCAGCTTAAGGAAGTAGTGGTGAAGGTGTGTGTGTCAAGTGTGGCTCAGCGTACTCATGTAGGAAGGGCTGCGGGAGGGCATCATTGTCATCACACTTAAGTTTAAAAATTATTTTATTTATGTGTATGCATGCTAGTCTGTATGTGCGCCAAGTGTATGTATGGTGCCTGAGGAGGCCACTTCAAAGAAGTTGCCAAATGCCGTGGAGCCAGAGTTACAGGTGGTGAGTGCTGGGACCTGACCCTGAGTCCTCCGCAAGAGCAGCAAGTGCTGCCGTCTCTCCCGTCCCATCCCTCTCTTTCCAGTTTGTTTGTCTGCTTGTTTGGTTTTTCAAGATTGTGTTTCTCTGTGTAGTCCTGGCTATCCTGAAACTCTCTCTGTAGATCAGGCTAGTCTCGAACAGAGATCTACCTGCCTCTGCCTCTCCAGTGCTGGGATTAATGGAATGTGCTATCACCACCTGGTGATGACCTTACCGTCTAGTGAAAGAACATCTCTCATATCTAAGGCTGGTCTCGATCTCCCGATCGTCCTGCCTCCACCTCCCAAAGTGCTGGGTTATGAGCATATGCCCCCCACGCCTGGTTTTCAAGCATACATTGGTATTACTTTATTCTTGAGACAGGGTCTCACTGGCTGGCCTGGAGCTTGCTATTTAGGTCAGGCTGGTCCCAAATTGACAGAGTTTCCTTTGCCTCCCAAATCCTGGGATTAAAGGTGAGGGCCTCCATGCCTCATCTTCAATATATATATGATTTCTCTGTGTAACAGTCCTAGCTGTCCTGGAATTCCCTTTGTAGAACAGGCTGGCCTCAAACTCACAGAGATCCATCTGCCTCTCCCTCCAAAGTACTGGGATTAGAGGCGTGTGCCACCACCGCCCCTCTTACCTGCAATGTTTCTAGTATTTCCTGTTTATTGACAGTGGTATTATCCAGACATGGATGCTAGACACTGGGTGGTTTAATTTTCATGACTACTCACTTTATTTAGGTACACTAAGGCTCCCCTACAAGAATGTAAATATAATATCTGCAGTTTGAACCCAAGTCTTTCTGACTCCAGACCACGGGGCTAAATAAGCCAGAGGCAGGTGGATCTCTGTGAATTCCATGATAGCCTGATCTACACAGTTCCAGGACAGCACAGAGAAATCCTGTCTCAAAAACAATAAAATAAAATAAAATAAAACCCTAGATATATATAATGATGTATAGTATTATATATATATAATAGGTATATATATATAAAAGGTATATATATAATACCTTTTAAAAAGATGAATTGTTTTTAAAAAGATCCCAAACCATCCTTTCTTCTTCTCAGATGTGGTTTAAAAGTGAGCAAGACAAGCTTCAGACACAGCAGGAAAACCCTCAGTGGAGTTCGTCTCTGGCAGCAGCATCCAGTCAGATCCAGCCAGTGAGAAGCACATCATCCAGTCAGCCAATGAGAGAGATGGATGCACCATCTAACCAGGCAATGAGACAGATGGGTGCATCTTCTAACCAGGCAATGAGACAGATGGGTGCATCATCTAACCAGGTAATGATAAAGTTGCCTTCATCATCCAGTCAGGCACAGATAGAGATGGCTGCATCATCCAACCAGAGAACTATAGAGATGGGGGTATCATCCAACCAGGTGAAGACAGTGAGAAGAGCAGCATCCAACCAGGTCAAGAGAGTGAGAAGAGCAGCATCCAACCAGGTCAAGAGAGCGAGAGGAGCAGCATCCAAACAGGCAATAATAGAGTCGGCTGCATCATCCAATCAGGCAACATTAGAGATGGCTGCATCATCCAACCAGGCCAAGAGAGTGAGTGGAGCATCATCCAAACAAGCAGCTATACAGATGGGTACATCATCCAATCAGGGAGCTATAGAGGCATTGAGAGAGATGATGATTGCATTATTCAACCAGTTAATGATAGAGTTGGCTTCATCATCCAGTCAAGTACCCATAGAGATGGGTGCATCATCCAACCAGGGAGCTATAGCGACATTGAGAAAGATGATTGCAGTATCCAACCAGTTAATGATAGAGTTGTCTTCATCATCAAGAAAGGCACCAATAGAGACAGATACATCATCCAACCGGAGAACTACAGAGATGCGTGCATCATCCACCCAAGTAACTATGGAGATGGATGCATTATCCAACCAGGGAACTATAGAGATGGATGCATTATCCAACCAGAGAACTATGGAGATGAATGCATTATCCAACCAGAGAACTATGGAGATGGGTGCATCATCCAACCAGGGAACTATGGAGATGGTTGCATCATCCAACTGGGGAATTATAGAGATGAATGCATCATCCAAACAGGCCAAGAAAGTGAGAGGAGCATCATCCAAACTGGCCAAGAAAGTGAGAGGAGCATCATCCCACCAGGCCAAGGGAGTGAGAGGAGCAACATCCCAACAGAGAGCCATAGAGATGGGTGTATCATCCAACCATTCAATAATAGAGTTGGCTGCATCATCCAATGAGGCAGCATTAGAGATGGGTGCATCATCCAACCAGGCCAAGAGAGTGAGAGGAGCATTATATAACCAAGCCAAGAGTATGAGAGGAGCATTATCCAGCCAGAGAACTATAGAGATGGCTGCATCATCCAAACAGAGAACTATAGAAATGGGTGTATCATCAAACCAGGGATCTACGGACATGGGTGCATCATCCAACCAGGGAACTATAGAGATGGATGCATCATCCAAACAGGGAACTATGAAGATGGTGGCATCATCCAACCAGGGAACTATGGAGATGGCTGCATCATCCAACCAGGGAACTATGAAGATGGTGGCATCATCCAACCAGGGAACTATGGAGATGGCTGCATCATCCAACCATGGATCTATGAAGATGGGTGCATCATCCTACCAGGAAACGTTAAAGATGGGTGCATCATCCAACCAGGGAAGTACAGAGATGTTTGCATCATCCAACCTGGGAACTATGGAGATGGCTGCATCATCCTACCAGGGAACTATAGATATGGGTGCATCATCCAACCAGGGAACTATAGAGATGGGTGCATCATCCAACCAGAGAACTGTAGAGATGGCTGCATCATCCAACCAGGCCAAGAGAGTGAGAGGAGCATCACCCAACCAGGCCAAGAGAGTGAGAGGAGCATCATCCCACCAGAGAGCCATAGACATGGGTGTTTCATCCAACCAGGCAATAATAGGGTCAGGTGCATCATCCAACCAGAGAACTGCAGAGATGGCTGCATCATCCAACCAGGCCAAGAGAGTGAGAGGAGCATCATCTAACCCGGCTAAGAGAGTGAGAGGAGTATCATCCCACCAGAGAGCTATAGAGATGAATGTATTATCCAACCAGGCAATAATAGAGTCAGGTGCATCATCCAATCAGGCAGCATTAGAGATGGGTGCATCATCCAACCAGGCCAAGAAAGTGAGAAAAGCATCATCCAACCAGGCCAAAAGAGTGAAAGGAGCATTATCTCACCAGGCAAAGAGAATGAGAGGAGATTTATCCAGCCAGGGATCTATAGAGATGGCTGCATCATCCAACCAGGGAACTATGGAGATGGCTGCATCATCCAACCAGGGAACTATGGAGATGGCTGCATCATCCAACCAGGGAAATGCAGAGATGAGTGCATCATCCAACCATGCAACGAGAGATACAGGTGCATCATCCAACCAGGCAGAGCCAGTAAGAGGAGTACCATGCAAGCAGGTGAAATCCCTGAAAGATGGTGAGATTTTGGCACCCAAGACTGACTATGCTCAGCTCCTGAGTACCAGAGGCTCAGACAACAGTAGCCAGGAATCACAGAAGAATTTTGGGCCAAAGCAACCAGAAGAGGCTGATATCTCTGCAGTGAATTCCCAGGAGCATTCTGAGCTTTTAGAGACCTACCAAACATGCCTGGGGCTGGTCCAGCCTCCTTGGGCATCCATAGACTTTGACACAGACACATTAGTGAAAATGTATGCATTGCCTGGGGATGATGACCCCCAAAGCTTTGATAAGTATCTCTACCCAGGATTCCCCGCCTGAGGCAGAGGGGTTGGGATGACCTACAAACTCATGCATAGCTGTGAAGAAAGATCTGAGATACATATACATATATATATATATATATATATATATATATATATACATATATACACATTTTAAACTTTGTTAAGACATTAATGGTCATATAGAGTGCTAACTAATTCTAGAAAAAAAGGCTTCAATTAGCTGCCTGTATATGTCTTTGTGTTCGAGTCTTTTATCAGTTTTCTGCAGGAAATCACGACCAGGCCTAACATCAACTGAAGTCTCCAGGAAGGAGATGGGGCCCCACAACAACAACAATTCCACGTGGACAATAATAATAATACCACTAAGCTGACAAACATCATCTACAGATCAGCTTTGGACTACAAAGTGCTCAGAGCAATTTTGAGAGGGATAGCTGAAAGGATCCAGTTTCAAAGACTACTTGAATAAAAACTTGAGATAAACTCTGAAATTTGGCATTATGCTCAAACTACCTTTCCTTGAATTTGACAATTAACACAAAATTTTTCTTTTCAGAATAAACATACCTTCGCCCATACCCAGCAGGAAGTACTTTAAGAAAGTGACGCCCACATGGGATGGGAGGTTTTTGGTGGTTTAATGAGTTTTGAATATTGTCATTATTTACAATGATTGGTTACAAGTTGTTAATTGTTATTGGTCAGGAAAAAAGCTGAACAGGGAGATTAGATTCGGAGGTTACCTTTAAAAAAAAAAAGGAAAAAGAAAAAGGAAAGTATAGATATGAGGTAGATCACTGAATCTACCCTGAGATAAAAGATAAATAAATAATAAGATAAATGGGTAGATAATTGAATCTATTCTAAAAAGAAAAAGGGGAAGATATAAAAATGACAAAAGTAGATTACTGACTCTATTATGAAAAGGAAAACAGAATATGGATATGATAAGATAAAAAGGAAGATTATGGAATCTACTTTTAAAAAGAAATTACTAGTTTTAAATAGGATAAGTAATGAAAAATTTTTTGTCTGAGTTTATCAAATGTTACTGGACTGGACATTGTTAATATATTAATGGAGTTTTTTGTCTGAATCTAGACATCGTTAATGTAATCTTGACTGTGTATATTGTATATACTTACTGGATATAGTTTTCTTGTATTAGCTATAAGCTTTTTTCAATTTTAGACAACAAAAGGGGAAATGTGGTGGTATTGTGTTCCCTGAAATATTGTGCACGCTAATAAACTTATCTGGTGTAAGAAAATGGAACAGCCAGAATATTAAACAGAGAAAGATAAGCAGTGGTAGCACACGCCTTTAATCCTAACATTCCAGAGGCAGAAATCCCTCTGGATCTCTGAGTTCAAGGCCACATTGGAAACAGCCAGGCATGGTGACACATGCCTTTAATCCCAAAAAGTGAGCCTTTCATCCCAGGGAGTGATGGCAAAAACAGAAAGGTATATAAGGCGTGAAGACCAGGAACTAGAAGCATTTGGCTAGTTAAGCATACAGGCTTTCGAGCAGCCGTTCAGCTGAGAGCCATTGGGATGAGGACACAGAAGCTTCCAGTCTGAGGAAACAGGATCATCTGAGGAACTGGCGAGGTGAGGTATCTGTGACGTGTTCTGTTTCTCTGATCACCCAGCTCTCGGGAGGTAGAAGCAGGCAGATCTCTGTGAGTCCGAGGCCAGCCAGGGCTACAGAGTGAGTTCCAGGAAAGGCACAAAGCTACACAGAAACCCTGTCTTGAGAAAAATAATGTTATTCCTGCCAGGCAGCGGTGGCGTATGCCTTTAGTGACAGAAGGCACCTGTGAGAATGACCAGATGTCACATGGAATGCTCAAAGCCACTAGACACCTGTTCAAATGGGTCAGGCTTGTCAATCGTAACTATAAACTCAACACTCAGGAGGAATTGCCAAGAGTCTGAGGCCATCCTGGCCTAAACAGTGAATCCCTGTCTCAAATGAAGCAAAAGATAAATATGTACAAATAGCCAGATGCAGAAGTACACACCTGTAATCCCAGCACTCAGAAGGCCAGAGAAGGGTGGAAAAGTAAAGGCCAGCCTGGGCTCCATGGTGAGACCATGTCTCTCTCTCTCTGACACACACACAATTAGAAATAAAACAAATCTAAAAATATAATAAACTTTAAAAAATAGAACAAATTTGCAAATGTGGAGCTGAAAAGATAAAACTGAATCAAATGTTCTGGGGTTTGTGAACCCCTGGGAAAAGACCAAAGATTCAACCCAATTATAATTAAAGATTAATTGAATAGCTGCTAGCAGGATGACCCATCTCTGAGCCAAATTTGAGACTGCCATGAAGGAGGGGTATGGGGAAGGACTTTGAAAAGGGGAAACCACACAAAGACCTTCAATATCTGCAAGCAAGAAAAACTGTTCCATTCAGCCAAGTGAAGTGGTTAAGGCAACTCAAAACAACCTTTGGGTATCTGCATAATCAAGTTACAGAAGGAAAAAAAGCAGTTAGTCGTACTATAACAAGTAGATAGTCATGGATGTATATTTTTGGGTGGGGGCATTGGAGTCCGGGTTACCAGGAACTTACCTTCCAGGGACTGGAGTCAGAGACATATGGCTGGTGGGTACCACCATAGATGCTTAGCATAAAATGGAGCTTCTTTAGCCATAACTCAAGTTCTCTAGAGGAGACAATAGTAGAAATAACAATAAAATATTATTCAAACTTCAAGATAGCAATTACATAGACTAAAAATCCAAAGAGAAAAGAATGAGAAAAAACGAGCAAAGCCCCAAAACTCCCCCGAAAAGTGTGGATAACATTATGGAGAGCGTATTTCATCATGGAGAGAAGAGGGAGAAATGAGCAATCCTAGCAATTTCAGAGACTGAAGCAGGAGGATTGCCCTGAGTTCAAGATCAGTGTGGACTACATAGCAAGACCCCATCTCCCAGCCGGGCGGTGCCTTTAATCGCAGCACTCGGAAGGCAGAGGCAGGCAGATCTCTGTGAGTTCGAGGCCAGCCTGGGCTACAGCTGGCCTACTGAGTGAGTTCCAGGAAAGGCACAAAGCTACACAGAGAAAGCCTGTCTTGAAAAACCAAAACCAAAACCAAAACAAACAAACAAACAAAAAGAGAGACCCCATCTCCCAAAACATGATTTTAGAAGTATAGTTGAAAATGCCCCAGATGGATGGAAGAACTAATGGTTATAGCTACCTGCGAAGATCAGAGAGCTTCCCGGAGGAACGCAATGGAGGAGAGCAGGGAGCTGAGAATGGCGCAGGGGATAAAGGCACTCGCTACTCTGGCAGAGGAACTGGGTTCAACTTCCTGTACTCTCCTGGTGGCTCAAAACTGTCTATAACTCCACTTCTAGGGCATCTGGTACCCTCTTCTGGCCTCTGCAGCTACTCTGGAAGAGCAGCCTGTGCTCTTAGTCACTGAGCCATCTCTCCAGGCCCAGAATTGTGCAGATTTATCACGTGTAATTGATAAACTGCTCGTATCTGAAGTAAACGTTGTAGCAGCAAACTGAGACATAATTCATCTGCTGTGACCTTCACTTTCGTAAGTCAGGCATAGTGGCCTGTGTCTGTACTCCCAGCACTTGGGAAGCCGATACAGGATGATTGTCATGAGTTCCAGATCAGCTGGGATACAGAATGAAACCCCATCTCAAACACACACACACACACACACACACACACACACACACACACACACACACACACACAGAGAGAGAGAGAGAGAGAGAGAGAGAGAGAGAGAGAGAGAGAGAGAGAGAGAGTAAATTCCAGATGTCCCAGAGTCTTGCAGCTGTCAGCAGTAATTCCAGATGTTGTCATCCTCCCCCACCACCCCCCACAAACCCAAAACAAACCCTAGACTCACTGAAGCAGTGACTCCCAATCCCCCAGCCTCAAAGCCACACATCCCTGTCTGAGTGGCTCTCCCCTGCCCTGCACATTTCCCCTCAGTGAAACCACACAGTCTAGAGCTAGAGCATAAAATCCGATGATATTATATGTGACACTTGCCAAGCCATAACCACCATGAACATCGTGACTTCTGTGGACATCTGAGAACTTTCTGGAACCTAAAGGTTTTTATGTAGGTAATTCACCCAAGAAGGAACCTCCAACCTCTGACATGGTGTCTGTTTTTAGCATTTTGTGAGACCTGTCCTCAGCACTGGTGGAGCAGAGCTACAGCATAGGTCTTCTCTAACACTGTCTATGCCAGAGAAAAGATATGAAGAACCAAGTTCTAGTTCAAGTTCAAAAGCTATGAGCTAACACTTTTGTTCTCAAAAAGCTCCTGGAATCTTCTAGATCTCCAGTTTCATTGTGGAGAAACTATAAGAGATCAAACTTAAGGTCGTAATGTTTTTTCTTTTCTCCCCACCCAACCCCACCCCGTGGTTCTAAGGATGGAACCTACATTCTTTGTGCATGTAGGCAGGGGCTCTACCACTGAGCAACACCCCAGGGCCTCACTGGGGGATTCTAGGCAGGGGCTCTCCCACTGACCCACACCCCTGGCCCCTCATTGGGGTATCCTAGGCAGAGGCTCTACCAGGAGGTAGAAGGATCATGAGTTGGAGGCCATATTAGACTTACACAGTATGACATTGTCCCAAGAATGGCGGGATGGGGCTGAACATTCTCTGCAAACCTCTCAGCCGGCCCCCAGGCCAGGAAGCAATGTCAGCCAGCTGGGTGGTGTGGAAAACTGAAGATTAATTAATTGCCCTGTTTTTCAAAATGCCTTTAGGAATCCTTCAGCATTTTTCTTTCCAATAACCAGGGCTGCCTAGGACCTTGGACAAGACCTTGGACAAGATGGCTGGGATGGGCCATCTTCTTAGGTGTCCATTTGCCCCCAGCCTCCATAAGTATGCGCAACATATGGTGCCAATGAAAAACTCTGAAATGATCCTCCCGCTCTTTCTCTCCTTGTGTGTGTGTGTGTGTGTGTGTGTGTGTGTGTGTGTGTGTGTGTGTACATGGTGAACAAAAAATGAACATGTATGTACATGTAAGTGCAGGCTAAGGTTCAGCATGGGCTGATTCTTCATCTTCAGTAGCTCTCTATGCTATCATTCGAGGCAAGGTCTCTCTCTCACTGAATCTGAAGGTCACCAATGCAGTTCGCCTAGCTTGCCAGCTGGTCTCAAATATCCTCCTGACTCTACCCCCAAGCTGTGGGACCGCAGGTGCAAGCCACACCTGGCTTTTTATAAGGGCCCTGGTACTTCAAACTCACACGCTCATGCTTACAGAGCAAATTACCAAAGAAGCCATTTCTCAGAGCCTAGATATGGCATTCTGTTGTGTTTTGTTTGGAGCTGTGGTGAGTGCAGGACCCAGGGTCAGGCACTGCTACTGGATTACATCTCCAGTGCTGATGTTTTGTTTTGTTTGCTTGTTTGTTTTTGAGAATCAGTAGCCCTGGCTTTTCTGTCTGGAACTCATGGTGATTCCTCTGCCTCAGGCTCCCAAGTGCTAAGATCATAGATATGCACCACCCGGCTCCCAGCACTTGGATTTGTGGAGGGGGTGTTATAGGATTTATTTATTTTGTGTGCATGGGTCTTTTGCCTGCATGTATGTCTGAGCATCATGTGCATCCAGTGCCCTCAGAGTCCAGAAAAGAGCGTCAGATCTGGAATTACAAATGCTTGTAAACTGCTATGTGTGTGCTGGGAATCCAACCAGGGTCTTCTACAAGAGCTCTCCAGCCTAGAGAAATACAATCTGGCTTTGTAGCTCAAGTTGGCCTCAAACTGGTAATCCCACCTCCAGTCCACACGCTGGGATTACAGCCGAGCTCAAGTCAGGTGTGATTGTCCTCATTCCGCAATCCTTATGGATCCCAAACAGCCCACAGCCACCTAACGGTATCTCAAGTCCCTCTTTTTCACTGCCCTTTGCTGGGGATGTCTTTTTGTATGCTGTGAATGTGTTGCTCTGATTGATTGATAAAATGCTGATTGTCCAGTAGCCAGACAGGAAGTTTAGTATAGGCAGGAGAAGAGAGAGGAGAATTCTGAGAACAGGAAGGCTGAGTCAGGAGACACTGCCAGCCACCACCACCATGAGAAGCAAAATGTAAGGATACCAGTAAGCCATGAGCCACGTGGCAAGGTATAGATTTATAGAAATGGGTTAATTTAAGATATAAGAACTAGATAGCAAGAAACCTGCCACGGCCATACAGTTTATAAGAACTCTAAATCTCTGTGTGTTTACTTGGGTCTGAGCGGCTGCAGGAGCCAGATGGACACAGAAAAACTCAAACTACCGCTTTAGATTCTTATGGAACATAAAGAGGTGCTCTAGGGACGTTTGGTCGAGCTCATCATATTTCCTGGACCAGTGTTGCACATTGTCGCCTACCAGTGGCTGCTTTTGCACACTGCAGATTTTCTAGCCCCATTCACTGAATGGTGATCATGGGTTCCCAAAACTAGCTAAGGAACAAGCTAATTCCAAGGTTAAGAATTTCAAAGAGAGAGAAGATGGATTCTGTGAGCAAGTGCATCAGGATCATGATGGAGAAACCTGCAGAGCTGACCAAACAAAACTAGTGGGAACTCATGAAAGTTGGATCAATGGCTGTGGACTCTGCATGGGACTGGACTAGGCCCTCTGCATGATGAGACAATTGTGCAGCTTGATCTGTCCCCTGGCAGTAGGATCAGAACCCATTCTCTGGTGCATGAGCAGGCCTTTGGGAGCCCACTACCTATAATGGGATACCCCGTACATGCTGCCTTGAGGCAGGGGGAAGGGCTTGGACTTGCCACTACTGGATGTGCCTCCCCAAGGGAGGCCTTGACTTCTTGTATGGGAGAGTGGAGAGTTGGGTTGAAAGGGGGAGGCTGGGTGGGGGGGCAGGAGGAGGGAAGAGGGGGTGTGTAAAGTGAATGAAAATTTTTTCTTATTTTTTTACTTATTTTTTAAATTACACTCATGACATTCATTAATTACACTCATGATATTAATTACATTTGTGGTATTCATTGATTACATTCATAGTATTCATTCAATAATTATATTTATGATATTCATTAATTGTATTGATTTATTACATTCATGATATTATGTCCTGATACTACTGTCTGTTTGTGGGACTTTTCCATCACACAAAACAGAGATTCTGTACTTAGGAAATCACTGCTCTATATTCCTTTCTTCTCTGTCTTGAGATAGTGTCTAATCTTTCTGTCTCTATGAATTTGTATATTCTATATATTTCATGGAATACCTTTCTATAGTATTTGTCCTTTTTTAATGTAAAAATATTTTATGTTTAACTGCAGGAGAAATAATACACAGATAGTTGGAACATAATCACAGGTAATAATTCAAAAGTCCAGGGTTATTTGAAACTGGAAAATATTTCCTCTGTAGAAAATAGTAAAAATGATAACATTTCCCAATAGGCCCTTTTAAGCCAAATGATAGCTGAATTATACATATAAATATTGATTACATTCTGGGATACAGAAGAAACCTATCTTCATCTGTTCACAGAGCTATGTTTTACTTAAGTTGTGTAAGTGAGATTCCTATTCATCTTCCCCTTCACTGTTTGATTTACTGCAGACATTTTTCTATAGGCTAGTCCATAATCTAAAAAGATTTTAGCTTACTCTCCTGAAAGTATGGCCAGCATTTTCTTTCATCAGCTTGATACAGTACAAATTTTTATCCTAACAGTGAAATGTTTGGCTAAAGCTTGTCCAGTGATTGGGCAAAACCAAAACTTATTATAAACCACTGTCATCCTAGGGTTCCCCCTGCTAGGTAACCTCTCTGGATCTGTGGGTTGCAGTCTGATTGTCCTTTGCTTTATATCTAGTATCCACTTATGAGTGAGTACATACCATGTTTGTCCTTCTGAGTCTGGGTTACCTCACTCAGGATATTTTCTAGTTCCATCCATTTGCCTGCAAATTTCATGCTGTCATTGTTTTTCTCTGCTGAGTAGTACTCCATTGTGTATATGTACCACATTTTCTCAATCCATTCTTCAGTTGACGGACATTTAGGTTGTTTCCAGGCCCTGGCTATTATGAATTATGCTGCTGTGAACAGGGTTGAGCATGTATCTTTGTGGTATGATTGAGCATTCCTTGGGTATATGCCCAAGAGTGGTATGGCTGGGTCTTGAGGTAGATCGATTTTCTGAGAAACCACCATACTGATTTCCACAGTGGTTGTACAAGTTTGCACTCCCACCAACAGTGGAGGAGTGTTCCCCTTGCTCCTCATCCTCTCCAAAATTGACTGTCATTAGTGTTTCTGATCATAGCCATTCTGACAGGTGTAAGGTGGTATCTCAGAGTAGTTTTGATTTGCATTTCTCTGATGACTAAAGATGTTGAGCATTTCCTTAAATGTCTTTCAGGTGTTTGAGATTCTTTTTTTTTTTTTTTTTGGTTTTTCGAGACAGGGTTTCTCTGTGTAGCTTTGTGCCTTTCCTGGAACTTGCTTTGGAGACCAGGCTGGCCTCGAACTCACAGAGATCCGCCTGGCTCTGCCTCCGGAGTGCTGGGATTAAAGGCGTGCGCCACCACCGCCCGGCGAGATTCTTGTTTTGAGAATTTTCTGTTTAGCTCTTTAGCCCATTTTTTAATTGGAATGTTCAGTATTTTGATGTCTAGTTTCTTGAGTTCGTTATATACTGGGGAGATCAATCCTCTGTCAGATGTGGGGTTGGTGAAGATCTTGCCCCATTCTGTAGGCTTTTTTTTGTCTTATTGACCGTGTCTTTTGCCCTACAAAAACTTCTCAGTTTCAAGTGGTCCCATTTATTAATTGTCACTCTCAGTGTCTGGGCTATTGGTGTTATATTTAGGAAGTGATCTCCAGTGCCAATGTGTTCAAGTCTACTTCCTACTTTCTCTTCTTTCAGGTTCAGAGTAACCAGATTTATGTTGAGGTCTTTGATCCACCTGGACTTAAGTTTTGTGCACGGTGACAGATAAGGATCTATTTGCAATCTTTTACATATTGACATCCAGTTATGCCAGCACCATTTGTTGAAGATACTTTCTTTTTTCCAATGTATGGTTTTGGTTTCTTTATCAAAATTCAGGTGTTCACCTGGCAGTGGTGGCACATGCCTGTAATCCCAGTACTCAGGAGGCAGAGGCAGGCGTATCTCTGTGAGTTCTAGGACAACCTGATTTACAGAATGAGTTCCAGGACAGTCAGGATTGCTTCACAGAGAAACCCTGTCTCAGAAAAAAAAATCAGGTGTTCATGTGTGCATGGATTAATATCAAGGTCTTCAATTAATTCCATTGGTCCATATGTCAGTTTTTATGCCAATACCAAGCTGTTTTTATTACTATAGCTCTATAGTAGAGCTTGAAGTCAGGGATGGTGATGATTCCAGAGGTTGCTGTATTGTACAGGATTCTTTTAGCTATCCTGGGTTTTATGTTTTTCCATATGAAGTTGAGTATTGTTCTTCAATAAAAAAAAGTGTTTGGTTGCTCCTGACCCTAGTGAACCCAGAAAAACCACTCTTAGCCAGGAAGATCTGGTATTCAAGGTGAAAGCAACACATGAATTAAGGGTTTGACACTGATGTTCACCATACTCCAGGTGTTGGTTTGTACTGAGAAGTCAGGAGTCATGGGAACCAGGAGCTGCTGAAATGCAACAACCCACCTGCTGGGAACACCTAGGAACAGACAGTTCTGGAAGACTGGGCTCATATTTGGCCAGTGTTGACAGTGGCAATGAACCCAAGGAAAGCCACAAAACTGGGTATGGTGGTGTGTGCCTCCCATCCCAGTATTTTGGATGTGGATATAGGAGAAATAGTTTAAGGCCAGCCTCACCAACATTGAAAGTTTGAAGTCAGCCTGAAATACACGCTACCATGTCTCAAAATTAAATCTGATAGCCAAGCATGGAAGCACACACTTCTAATCCCAGCACTTGAGTGGCAGAACACAGGAATCTCTGTGCATTCCAAGCCAGCCTGGTCTACATACAAAGTTCCAGGACAGCCAGGGCTACATAATGAGACCCTATCTAAATAAATAAATATCAAATAGACAGCTAGGAGCCCTGATAATTGAGGTTGCTGCAATTTGAAATTGTGTTCCAAACTGTCCTCTGTCCCAAGAGCTAAGCCACAAGCAACAGGAAGGCACTGGGAAAGTGATCTCGGCAGCCTTGGAAACAGGACATGTGGGGGGTCCCTCTGGTCCAGACCTTGGTGATGGTGACTAACATCTCCATGGGAATAATGATGGGGATGGGAAATCAGGATGCTTCCCAGACTCCCTGTGGGCACAGGTCAGTTGTTGCTGAGACATTGCTCTTACTCTACTGGACACAGCCACAGGATGGACACAGCTACAGACAGGATGGACACAGCTACAAGATGGACATAGCCACGGAATGGACACAACCACTGAATGGACACAGCCATGGCATGGACACAGCCACAGGATGGACACAGCCACAGAACAGCCATAGCCACAAGATAGACACAGCCACAGGATGGACACAGCCACAGAGTGGACACAGCTATGTGATGGACACAGCCACAGGATGGACACAGCCACAGACAGGATGGACACAGCTACAGGATGGACACAGCTACAGGATGGACACAGCCACGGGATGGACACAGCCACAGACAGGATGGACACAGCTACAGGATGGACACAGCCACGGAATGGACACAACCATGAAATGGACACAGCCATGGGATGGACACAGCTACAGACAGGATGGACACAGCCACGGAATGGACACAGCCACAGAACAGCCACAGCCACAGAACAGCCACAGCCCCAGGATAGACACAGCCACAGGATGGACACAGCCGTGGGATGGACACAGCCACAAACAGGATGGACACAGCCACAAACAGGATGAACACACCCACAGGATAGACACAGTCACAGGATGGACACAGCCACAAACAGGATGAACACACCCACAGGATAGACACAGTCACAGGATGGACACAGCCATGGGATGGACACAGCCACAGGATGGACACAGCCACAGACAGGATGGACACAGCTGTGGGATGGACACAGCCACAGACAGAATGGACACAGCCACAGGATGGGCCCAGCCACAGACAGGATGGACACAGCCACGGGAATGGCCCAGCAACAGACAGGATGGACACAGCCACAGGACGGACACAGACAGCCCCAAGAGCCCTAAGAGGTCCTTTCAGCCCAATGCCACTCCCCACCTTCTGAGAGCCAAATTCTCCACTGTTAACAACCAAGTAAACTACAGTACAATTTAGGGCCTTGTGATAACACCTCCCTCCACCAACTGCCTTCAGTTTAAACCTAATCACACAAGAACTGCAACATTCTGCAATGACAAAAATTTACTACATTTATGGTCTATGGTTTATTTTCATGAAAAAGATCTCCAATTAAATCTTCAACTTACACTTCAAGACTCAAACTTAACAGAGATAAAGCTACCAGTCCTAATCTTATAAAAGCTGCATTAACTTATTATAAATTGTTAAAGATAATTAAAATACAAAAGTCAGTTATCAGTTACCTCATAAATAATTATATTCTCTAATATGTTCATAACTATACTTATAGTCATGATAAATGATAGGAAAGAGCTTTATTTGACCTCCTATATATATATATTATATATATATAATATATATATATATTTTCAAAATTAAGCCTTTTAAAACAAGCAACTAAAAACAAGCCAAATTTGTCTACTTTAGATTATACTTAATCGATAATGGTTCTCAAAATCCTCAGAGATCTGATAAATATGGCATTTAAAATATTCAATAAAAACCCACAGCTGGGGCTAGAGAGATGGCTCAGACGTTAAGAGCACTGACTGTTCTTCCAGAGGTCCTGAGTTCAATTCCCAGCAACCACATGGTGGCTCACAACCATCTGTAATGGAATCTGGTGCCCTCTTCTGGCCTGTAGTCATACATGCTGTATACATAATAAATAAATAAATCTTTAAAAAAAAAACCCACAGCCGGGCGGTGGTGGCGCACGCCTTTAATCCCAGCACTCAGGAGGCAGAGACAGGCGGATCTCTGTGAGTTCAAGGCCAGCCTGGGCTACCAAGTGAGTTCCAGGAAAAGGCACAAAGCTACACAGAGAAACCCTGTCTCGAAAAACAAAAACAAAAACAAAAACAAAACAAAAAAATCCACACAGCTGGGTGGTGGTGCATGCCTTTAATCCCAGCACTTGGGAGACACAGGCAGATAGACCTGTAGTTTGAGGCCATCCTGGTCTACAGAGCCAGTTTCAGTACAGCTGGGGCTACACACAGAGAAACCTTGTCTCATAAACCAAACCAAACCAAAGCAAACCAAAAACAAAAACTTCCCACAATAAGCAGAGCTCCCTCCTAATAAGAAACTTTAAGATCTCCAAATATGGAACCCAGTTCAGATAACTCCCCCTGGACTGTGGTAATGCTAATCACTGGGAAATACTGCCCCATGCCTTACTGTCTCAAACTGTGGACATTTTAGATTAACTGCTGTACGTTGCCTCCTCAAAGTAAGGTCAATTTTCCCAAGTTCTTCCTCTAAGGAAAAATTCAGACCTGAGGCTGACCAGCCTAAGGCGTGCAGCTCTTGGGAAAACTAAAGACTGACTACTGCTTCTGTAAAGAACCATGTAAGCCCCAAATGACTGTCTAAGTAAGTTGATGTCATTTTAATTGATATAACAATTAAATTATACTTCCTACTCAAATTTATCCTTCTCAGATCTCTGAGGCCATTGATGACTAACTGTTGCTTTAACAGCAACGACCCAGCTGCCTTGTCAGTCTGATTCATATGTACAGATTTTCTTGCTGACAGGCTTCACACTAACCAAAGATTTGAGTTTCTGAAGGTTATGACAGACAGACAAGTACATTATATAGGTCAAGGGAAGTAAATGGTACATGTTATGACAGTTCAAAAAATGGGTTAAGGTCTAAAGATATAAAAGTTCAAGTAAGTCATGAAGGTTTGAGAAAGTCATTTATGGGTCTGAGAAAGCAATTTAAGGTATATAACATTCTTTCAGATTTCTGTCCTCTCTATGTTACTATTGGGGTCCCACTCACCCTCACCCATAGTCAGAAAACATAAACAGTCCTCCAGACCCTTCCAGACTCCTCTTTTGATTCCTTGTTCTCTCAGACTTCTCAATTTCCCTTACTAGGAAAGGATGCCCTCTCCAGAGCTGACATGATTTCCAGAGGCTTGAAGAAAAATAAAAACATCAGGTGTTTTAATTGTGGCAAACAAGGTCACCTAAAAAGGGATTGTAAGGGTTTGGGGATTTACCTCAGTGGTAATTCCCAAGAGGTGAGGTGGGTGGCTTTTGGTCATTCAGTGGGTTATGGATATTTGTCATCATTTAGGGTGGTTGATTACAAGTTGTTATTGGTAATGGTCAGGAAAAAGATGAAGAAAGGAGATTAGATTCAGGGATCTTGTTCTAAAAAGACAAAGGGGGATATAGACATAGCAAGCATAAGGCCCTGGGTTCGATCCTCATCTCCAGAAAAAAAAAAAAAGGGGGGGATTGTAAACAGGGCATTCCAAGAAATAATATTCTTTTCCTAGTAATAATCCAAACAAAAGGCCCCTCCCTTCTGGAGTATCAAAAGGTATGGCAAAGGCAGACACTGGACCAATGAATGCAGATCAACAAGGGACAGACAGGGTAACCCTTTGTGGTAAGGAAATGCCTTGGGGGGGTTCTCTCACAGGCCCCCATGTCAAACATGGTTCAATAATTCCCTGTCACCATGGGGAATTTCCTCCCTAGAGTAAGTAAAAGACTAGATTTGAACAAGAGAGACCTCTTGATTAGATCTTGGTCTATCAGCCAGCATGACTATTCAATCTATATTAATTTATAAGACTAACAAATGCTTTTCACTTGATCAGATACCTGCCAAAATGAAACCCCCCAATGTTAGGGTTGGGGCAGGGTTTTGTTTTTGTCTTTCCAGGAAAATAAAAACAACCATCTTGAGGAAATTAAAGACCTTTGGACAAATAAGCATCCAAAGAAGAAGGGGAACTATCCAGAAAAAACATGTCTGCTCCTGGCAGCATTAATCTACTTCAAAGAAGATGATGGACATTGAAGAAAGTCCCTATGGACTTTCCTTTCTTTGCAACAAATGTTAGTCACTGGGCAAGAAACTGTCCTTGCCTCAACTACTGTCCAAATTGGACAAGCAGGACAGAAAAGAAAGTGACTGCAGAATCTTGCCAAGACAAGGTGGCACAGTCCTTCAAAATTCCTGCTTCACAGAAAAGTCTATCAGATATTCTAGGCCTTAGGCCAAAGATGGATGCCCCGACATTGCAGTGGGACCTTGGATGACTGTCCAGGCAGCCAGCAGTTTCTGTCATTTCTTACTTTTGAAAGTTGTTTGCTCTACACTTCCTGTTTACTCAGGTAATATTATATCCTTCTCAGGTCTCTGATGGAGTTGAAGACATTATAGTTACAGTTTTCCTTTTCAACAAATTCAGAAAAGACACTCACAAAAGAGGTGTAAATTGTATAGGCTTGAGAGACATTAAAAGACAGTTTTGGGTTTGTAATATAAGTTAGGATAGAAAGTGAATTAGGTACAACACTTTGGACTCACCACGATAGAATAGCTAGTGGAGTATTTTCTCTAAATTTGTCAAATGCTAATGGACTAGACATTGTTAGTGTGATTATTGCCCATATATATTTGTATATAGTTTTTGTACTTACTGTACATAGTAGTTCTATGTTAATTAACAACTTGGCTTTTTGTTTAGACAAAAAGGGGGAAATGTGTGATATTTTGTTTGTGTTCTGACAAATAAAGGTTGCCTGGAGATCAGAGAGCAGTGCTAGCCCCTAGTTAACCAAAAGGTCAGGCAGTGGTGGCACACACCTTTAATCCCAGCATGTGGGAGGAGGAAGCAGGAAGATCAGGAGTTCAAAACCACCCTGGTCTACACGAGATTGAATCAGTCTAAAAGAGAAACAGAGCCAGGAGGTGGTGGCTCACACCTTTAATCCCAGCACTGGTAAGGTGGAACCAGGAATATAAGGCAGGTAGAGATAGGATCTGCCTTATTCCATCTGAGGATTTGTAGAGACAGGATGCCCCCTTTGGTCTGAGATTTCATAGAAGTAAGAACTCCTTAGTGGCTGGCTGCTCTGCTTCTCTGATCTTTCAGCTTTCAACCTCAATATCTGACTCTAGGTTTTTATTGTTAAGGCTAATTAGGATCTTGTTCCATATGCTGGGAACTGAACCTGGGTCCTCTGCCAGAGTATGTCTTCTGTATCTCTCTCCCTCCCTGTCCACTCTCTCCCTGTCTCTCTCTCTGTTTTTTTTTTTTTTTTTTTTTTTTTTTTTGGAGACATGGTTTTTCTGTGTATCCTTGGCTGTCCTGGAACTTGCTCTGTAGACCAGGCTGGCCTGGAACTCAGAGAGATCTACCTGCCTCTGCCTCCCGAGTACTGGGATTAATGGATTCCGGCATCTCTTAACTGCAGAACCATTGCTCCAGCCCTTGCCTGTTACTTGGAAGCAGAGAACCAGATGCATGCCAGTCGGCACCACGGACAGCACCACAGAGCATGCTCGGTTTGGGAGAGTGGGGAGGGCAAGTTCAGCATATTGTCACAGAGCAGAGCTCACTTCAGGTTGTCCCTCTGACCTTCATGTGTGTACACGCTCACACACACTCGTGAACACTGGGTGCTGGAGTCAGTAGCTCAGACTTCTTTGTTGTTTTTGAGACAGGACTTGTCTATATAGTCCTGATTTTCCTGGAACATTCTGTGTTAACTATGTTAACTCACACAGATATGACAGCCTCTGCCTCTCAAGTGCTGGGATTAAAAGCGTGCATCACTACATCTGGCTTCTCAGACCTTTTTATCTGAGATATAACTTTTGAACATCACCAGCAGAAAACAGTTGAGAGAAAGATTCATATAAGGGATAGATCTGGGTGTGACATTGTGTGACTGTAATCCCAGTATCCAGATCAGACTTGGCATCAAGGGCCTTTACTCACTGAGCCACCTCACTGCCTCCCCCCAACACCCCGCTTTTTTTACATTTTACAAAATCTTTATTGACAAATAATTCAAATACAATTTGCCTAATTTTCTCTTTTTTTAAGATTTATTTATTTTACTATGTACACAGAAGAGGGTGCCAGATCTCATTACAGATGGCTGTGAGCCACCATGTGGGTGGCGGGAATTGAACTCAGGACCTCTGAAAGAGCAGTTGGTGCTCTTAACCTTGAGCCATCTCTCCAGCCCCTATTTGCACAATTTGATAGATTTTAGTCCAGCATCCTCATAGGCCCGTGACACCATCACCACTTTCTATTTTAGAACATTGTTATCTTCAATTTCATACACACATATAATGGATGATGATTACATTCCACATTTTTTTTTGATTTTTCGAGACAAGCTTTCTCTGTGTAGTTTTGGCACTTGTCCTGGATCTCACTCTGTAGACCAGGATGACTGTGAATTCACAGAGAAAGGCCTGGCTCTGCCTCCCGAGTGCTGTGATTACAGGTATGCGCCACCACCACCCAGCCCACCTTATTTTTTTAAATTAGCTTCATATTTGCAATTGTAACCATTTTTAAGATCACAATTCAGTGGCATGAATTACATTCAAGATATTAATTATACTCATGATATTCATTAATTACACTCATGATGCTAATTACATTTGTGGTATTCATTGATTGCATTCACAGTATTCATTCAATAACTATATTTACAATATTCATTGATTACATTAATTGTATTGCTTTATTACATTCATGATACTATGTCCTGATACAAAGTCTGTTTGTGGGGATTTTCCATCACACAAAACAGAAACTCTGTACTCTCTATATTCCTTTCTTCTCCATCTTGAGGTAACGTCTAATCTTTCTGTCTCTATGAATTTGTATATTCTATATATTTCCTTTTTTTCAAGACAGGATTTCTTCATGTAGTTTTGGTGCCTGTCCTGGTTCTCACTGGACCAGGCTGGCTTCAAACTCACAGAATTCTACCTACCTCTGCCTCCCAAGTCTGCCTCCCCCCTTTTAAAATCTGCTTTTATTTCCAATATACGTATCATATGTGTGTGTGTCTGTGTTGCTATGTGCTTGTGGCTGTGAATGTCCATGGACTCCAGAAGAAGGTGTTGGACAGTGCTCTTACTCACTGAGCCTTCTCTCCAGCTCCTTGTCAATTGACTTTGAAATGGTACCATGACCCTCAGTGGGTAAAGGGATGGTTTGATAAACAAATGGTTCTTCAACTGGATATCCACATGAGGTATAGAAGTCAGTCTTCCAAGCGTCTTCACAGACCAGTCCTGCCAGCTTGCAGGAGACCACCATGGCTAGAGCCCATCAGAGTGGACCTGTTGACAATGTTAAGGCTTCCTAAGAGAATGAGGTGTTAGGAAAAGTCTTTGGACACACCCCTGAGATGGCACCTGATCCTCCCAGACAGTTGCCTGCCATTCTTCCCTAATAGTGGGTCCTCTGGGTCTCAGCAGGTCTAGGGTATACAGTGTGGAGTCAGTGGAAGTGAACTCCATCCATGGGGATCGGGGAAGCCATCATACAGCTTGGCGAGACTTGGCCACTCTGCACCTTCTGAAAGTAGCCCCTCACCCATCCTCTGTAAACACGCCTAATACACTCACAGGTTCCCCAGGTTGAATTTTGTTGGAATTGTAATTGGTTCATTGCTGGGACCTTGCAGGTGGAATACCATAATGAGAAGCAACTAGACCTCATGGCCTGAAGAAATCAGGCCACGCCCTTTGACACTCTCTCCCTGGGACAGAATTCAGAATCAACCTGCTGGGTGGTGGGTGCGCATGACTTAATCCCAACACTTGGAAGGCAGAGGCAAGCAGATCTCTGGTTTCCAGACGGTGGTCTACATAGTGAGTTCCAGGTCACAGTGAAACCCTGACTCAAAAAAGAAACAAACAAAAAAAGTAACCTTCTGTGGCTAACAGTTCTTAATTTGTGATACCTAGCTCCTCCACGCTTTTTGTTGTGTATACTATGTTGAATTAAATCATATGTGAAAAACCTCCCACCAGGCTCCCCAAAACTTAAAAATGCCAGGTTATTTCCTTTGGGGGAATCTCTCTGATGGCACTTTCCCCATTCCTCTCATCTTGGCACACATGCTTTCTTTCTTTCTTTTTTTTTTTTTTTTGGTTTTTCGAGATAGGGTTTCTATGTAGCTTTGCGCCTTTCCTAGATCTCGCTCCTTAGACCATGCTGGCCTCGAACTCACAAAGATCCGCCTGCCTCTGCCTCCTGAGTGCTGGAATTAAAGACGTGCACAACCACCACCTGGCTTCTTACTTTCACTTTTAAAATATTATTATTATTATTTTTGTTTTGTTTTCAAGACCAGGTACTCTGTATAGACTTGGCTGTCCTGGAACTCTGTCTGTAGACTAGGCTTGTAGTACGAATCTCTAAATGGTCTTATTAAATAAAAAACAAACTCGGAGCCAGGTATTGGGTTGAATGCTGAAAGATCAGAGAGACAGAACATTACACAGGTAAACTTCAGCTTGCCAACTCCTCAGCCAATCTTGTTTTTTCAAACTGGAAGCCTCTGTGTCCTCATCCAAATGGATATCAGCTGAACTGCTGCTAAAAGCTTAGCAAGCCTAGTTCCTGGTCCTCACGCGTTATATACCTTTCTGCTTTCTGCCATCGCTTCCTGGCAGTGTGCCACCATTTTCTGGCCTCTATGTCTGTCTAGTGGCTGTTCTGTACTCTAACCCCAGATAAGTTTATTAGGATGCACAGTATATTGAAGGACACACTATCACCACACAGGCTGGCCTCGAAGATCTCAAAGACAGAGATCTGCCTGTCTCTGTCTCCCAAGTGCTGGGTTTAAAGTCGGGCACCACCATTGCCCAGGACTATACAGTTCTCTTAAGCACAGTAATTTAAACTTTTCAACATAAAGATAGCCATCAACATAATGTTAGCAGTCGCTGTGGCTTTTTGGGGCCTGGATTTGTAACACTGGGTGTGGTTGCTTAGCTACATCACTAAGCTCTGAGGGTGGGGTGAGCTGGGGTGGGACAGTGGTGACTCAAGCCTTTAATCCCAGCGCTCCGGAGGCAGAGGCAGGCGGAGCTCTGTGAGTTCAAGGCCAGCCTGATCCTCAGAACAAGTTCCAGGACAGCCAGGGCTACACAAAGAAGCCCTGTCTCCAAAACAAAACAGAAAGCAAAATGAAAAGATAAGTCACCAAGCACACTGGAAACAAGAGAAAACATACAAAAACCAGACAAACTGAGCCTTGAAGAAAATTTTAAAAAATGTGCATCATACCAGACATTGTTGCACACGCCTTTAATCCCTTTAACCCCAGCACTCTAGAGGCAGAGCCAGGCAGATCTCTGATTTTGAGATCAACTTGGGCTACAAGGAGAGTTCCAGGTCAGATAGGCTGCAAAGTGTGTCCCGGTCACCAGTGAAGTTTTTTTCCTTTTTTTTTTGAATATTTATTTATATTTTTACATTTTCTGCACTTAATCAGTGTTTTTTTTGGAAAGGATTTCTCCATGTAACTCTGCTGGATCAAGCAGAGATCCATTCGCCTCTGCCTCCTGGATGTTGGGATGACAGGTGTGTGTCGCCCCGCCTACCTCTTACTTTGAGCCGTCCTCACAGTATAAGAGCCCAGGCTACCTCACTCTGTAGGTCAGTCCCTTCTTGACCTCCCGTTTCTTGCCTCGGCGTCCCCAGTACAGCGATCACAGGCTACCACACAAGGTTGTAGCTTGCTTTTGTGACTCCCATTCTGGTTCTTCCACAGTTTGAATTAATTTAGAGTTTACGTTCGTTTGACCGGCGTCCTACTGAATAACCCAAGCAAAAGGAGTTCTGCAGAGCTTGCGCCTGAAGGGATTATCCCTCCCGGGTTAGAGAGAGTTTTGGAAGATGAGTTTCTTTACATTTCAAACCACTCCATCGCTGCTGGCACAGTCTGGGACGAAATCTGCTGCTCTGAGGAATTCGATGTCAGGTGAGCCAAGTGCGGGAGCCTGGATTGGGACCAAGGTGCTGACGGCTATGGATGCTCCAAACCGGAGGTGTCCAACTTGGGATCCACAGCTAGATCCCATCAGGGCCACGGATTCCTGTTTCTCCACGCCTTTCATAACCTCTGGTACCGTGTTGCCTCCTTTTATTTCTCTTGCCTTCTGAGGCACCCATGGCGCTGCCTGTGCAAAGCAAGGGCTCCACTCTGGGCCATACCCCAGCCGTCTGCTCCAACATTTTAATTAATTACAAGTTTGTGTCTGTGTGGGGGTGGTTTCAAGTGTTCCTGGAGGCCAGAAGAGGGTGAGGGAATCCCTTGTGAGCCAGAGGTCGTCAAACTGGACTCATTTGCAAGAGTAAAATGTGATCTATGCCGGTACCCTTAAAGTTAAAGGTAGTTGTAAACTGGCTGATGTGGTCGCTGGGAACAGAACTTGGGTCCTCTGTAAGAGCATCAAGTGCTCTTAACCAAAGAGTCATCTTTACAGCCCCATAAAATATTTTAAAAACACATTTATTTAAAAATATATATTTATTTTTCCATTTCCTGCACTACAATCTTAAAAACAATAGTAATATCCATTAGTATTGTACAAAATAACTAGTCTCATATTTTATACACATTGGATCACATTTACTCCCCTACTATGGTCTCCAAGACACCTTCCACCTCTTTCCTGTGGTGTCCCTTTCCCTTCTTTCTTTCTTTTCTTTTTCTTTTTCTTTTTTTCTTTTTTTTTTGGTTATTCGAATCAGGGTTTCTCTGTGTATCTTTGTGCCTTTCCTGGAACTCACTCTGCAGTCCAGGCTGGCCTGGAACTCACAGAGATTCGCCTGCCTCTGCACCCCGAGTGCTGGGTTTAAAGGCGTGCGCCACCACCGCCGCCTCTTCTTTCTTCATTTTTCCAGCTTTTTTTTTTTTTTTACATATTTTTTTTTATTAATTTATTTTGCAATACAATTCAGTTCTACATATCAGCCACGGATTCCCTTGTTCTCCCCCCTCCCGTCCCCCTCACCTTCCCCCCAACCCCCCCCCCATTCCCATCTCCTCCAGGGCAAAGCCTTCCCCACAGACTGAGGTCAACCTTTTCCAGCTTTTTTGTTTTGTTTTGGTTTTGGTTTTTTGTTTTTCCAGACAGGGTTTCTCTGTGTAGCTTTGGCGCCTTTCCTGAATCTCGCTCTGTAGACCAGGCTGGCCTGGAACTCACAGAGATCCGCCTGCCTCTGCCTCCGGAGTGCTGGGATTAAAGGCGTGCACCACCACCGCCCGGCTTTTCTGGTGTTTTGAGACAGGGATTCTCTGAGTAGTCAGGCTGGCCTCAAACTCCTAGAGACCCGCGTCTGCCTCCGCTTCTCAAATTCTGGGTTCAAAGGCGTGTGCCATCACAGCCAAGCCCCATTTTCTCTCTCTCTCTCTCTCTCTCTCTCTCTCTCTCTCTCTCTCTCTCTCTCTCTCTCTCCCTCTCTCTCATTTTTTCTTTTTCCTTTCCTTTCCTTTTCTTCCTTTCTTTTCTTTTGACTTTTTTTGAGAGATGGTCTTTATGTAACAGTGGCTGTTCTGAAACTTGCTATGTACATCAGGCAGGCCTCAAACTCACAGAGATCTGCCTACTTCTGTTTCCCGAGTGCTGGGATTAAAGGTGTGTGCCACCACTGCCCACTTATTGATCATTACTTTTAGTTTAGTTATTATCTTTACTTTCTCTAAGGTATTTTTATTTGTAGTTTCTCTCTTCTGAGAGAAATGGTGTTTATGTGAGTCTGGCTTATTTAGCTTAACCAAATCTTCTCTAGTTCCACTCAGTTGCCTGCACATGACACAGTTCCCTCTCTCTTGTCCCCAAATAAAACTTCCCAGTTTTTATTCAGTATGATCAAGTTGAAAACCCAGCCTCATTTTCTTCATGCACCGACTTACTGATAGATCTAAGCTGATTCCATGTCTTGGCTCAGTCAACAGGATGTTCAGGTAACTCTCTGGCATTCTGATGTAGATCCCTTTGGTGTATGCTGAGGAACGGTATTGCTGGATCATGTGGAAAGTCTATTATTGGGTCTATGGTGGCCACACTAATTTACATTTCCATTGATAGTGACCCTTCTCAGAGTCCTCACCACGATTTGTTCTCTCTCTGTCTCTCTCTGTCTCTCTGTCTCCGTCTCTCTCTGTCTCTGTCTCTCCCTCTTTAATTATTAGCTGATCCTGGTGACACACACCTTTAATTCCAATGTTTGAGAGGCAGAGGCAGGCAGATCTCTATGAATTCCAGGTCCTCCTGGTCTACAGTGGACCTGCCTCAAAAAACAAAAAAGATTCAGAGTCTCAATATGTAACTTTCCTGACCTGGAACTCCCTCTGTGTTGACCAGGCTGGCCTCAAACTCAGAGATCTGCCTGCCTCTGCCTCCTGAGTGCTGGTATTAAAAGCGTGTGCCACCACATGCCTGGCCAGATGGGTTTTCTAACCTCAAATGAATTGGATCTAGAGTGGGTCTTGTATCTCTAATAATCTAATTTAAAACAAAAAATCCCTTACAGATGTGCCCATCTGCTTGAATTTTAGTTAATTCCAGATGTAATCCAGTTGAAAACCAGGATGACCAGTCACCTTTCTGTACAGAGTATTTGCCTGTACCTGTGTTTGTGAAGTGCTCAAGGAGATCAGGGTGCTGTAGCTGTAATGGTCTTATTAAATAAGAAACACAGAGCCAAATGCAGAGTTAAAAGCACAAGAGGTCAGAGCAGTAGCTAAGAGCTGAGACTAAAACCCTTTCTTACCCTTCACTGCCGCTGCTGTCCTTCCCCTGAGAAAGAGACCTACTTCCTGTGTATCTGTCTTTTTATTGACTTTCTGTTCTGCCTTCTCATTGGTTGTAAACCCAACCACATGACCTCCTCTTCACTGCCTGTCTATCCAGACCTCCAGGTCTTCTATGGTTGGTATTGAGATTAAAGGCGTGTGTCTCCATGCTGGCTGTATCCTTGGACACACAGAGATCTGCCTGTCATGTGATCGGGATTAAGGGTGTGTGCTACCACTGCCAGACTTCTGCTCTGGCTTGCTATTAGCTCTGACCCCCAGGTAACTTTATTTATTAACACACAAATAAAATCACATTTCAGCACAAATAAAATATCACCATAGGGTGCATCAGATCCTCTGCACCAGATTCATGGATGATTGGGAGCCACCATATCAGTACAAGGATCCAAACTGGAGTCCTATGCAAGAGCAGCAAATAGCTCAGTTGGTACAGTGTTTACCTCTCTCCAGCTCCGCTTCTTGATTTTTTTAACTATGTTAATATGCATGTCTGTGCATAAGTGTGTTTGTGCAGGTGATCTCGAGGCTGGAAAAAGGCAGGCAGGAGGAGTTACCCAGTCAGGGCTGGGAACTGAACTCTGGTCCTCCACAAGGACAAGCAGGTATTGGTAACCACTGAGCCGTCTCTCCATGCCATTGTTGTAGTTTTTATTTGTGTTTTTCTGATTGCTAGAGATGCTGAATACTTTTTTATTGGATTATTGGTCATATATATCCTTTGATATGCGTGCCTCGGCCTCCCAAGTACTGAGGTTATTGGCATGTATCACCATGCTCTGCCGAGGTAGCTTGTGAGTAAATGGGCTGCCACCAAGCCTGGTGACCCAAGTTCAGTCCTTGGGACTCACATGGTAGAAAGAGAACCAACTCGTGCGTATTGTCTCCTGACCTCTACATGTGTGCCGTGGTAGGTGTATGCAGGCACTTAGGACAAATAAATAAGTATAATTTAAGAATTTTTACAATGTGCTTGGTGGTGGTGAATCTTGCCTTTGATCCCAGCACTTGGGAGGAGGAGTCAGAGGCAGGGGGGTCTCTGTAAGTTTGAGTCCAGCCTGGTCTACAGATCAAGTTCTAGGACAGCCAGGGTTACACAGAGAAATCATGCCTGGGAAAACAAAACAGACAAACAAAACCAACCAAAGGAAAAGTTTAAAACCAAAGTGTTCTCGTCTCTTCCCCATGCAGGACAGCCCCAGCACCATCACCAGTATTGCACCGTATTCAGTCTGGAACAACTCAGGGTGTTGCAAGAGGCCTTCCACAGCAACATGTTCCCATCGAATGAGGAGACCCAGGAACTGGCTTCAAGGCTCCAGCTTAAGGAAGTAGTGGTGAAGGTGTGTGTGTCAAGTGTGGCTCAGCCTACTCATGTAGGAAGGGCTGTGGGAGGGCAACCTTGTCATCACACTTCAGTTTAAAAATTATTTTATTTATGTGTATGCATGCTTGTCTGTATGTGCACCAAGTGTATGCCTGGTGCCTGAGGAGGCCACTTCAAAGAAGTTGCCATATCCCGTGGAGCCAGAGTTACAGGTGGTGAGTACTGGGACCTGACCCTGAGTCCTCCGCAAGAGCAGCAAGTGCTGCCGTCTCTCCCGTCCCATCCCCCTCTTTCCAGTTTGTTTGTCTGTTTGTTTGGTTAGTTCGGTTTTTCAAGATTGTGTTTCTCTGTGTAGTCCTGGCTATCCTGAAACTCTCTCTGTAGATCAGGCTAGTCTCGAACAGAGATCTACCTGCCTCTGCCTCTCCAGTGCTGGGATTAATGGAATGTGCTATCACCACCTTACCTTTGGTGAAAGAACATCTCTCATATCTAAGGCTGGTCTCGATCTCCCGATCGTCCTGCCTCCATCTCCCAAAGTGGTGGGTTATGGGCATATGCCTCCCATGCCTGGTTTTCAAGCATACATTGGTATTACTTTATTCTTGAGACAGGGTCTCACTGGCTGGCCTGGAACTTGCTATTTAGGTCAGGCTGGTCCCAAATTGACAGTTACCTTTGCCTCCCAAATCCTGGGATTAAAGGTGAGAGCCTCCATGCCTCATTTTCAATATATATATGATTTCTCTGTGTAACAGTCCTAGCTGTCCTGGAATTCACTTTGTCGAACAGGCTGGCCTCAAACTCACAGAGATCCACCTGCCTCTGCCTCCAAAGTACTGGGATTAGAGGCGTGTGCCACCACCGCCCCTCTAACCTTCAATGTTTCTAGTATTTCCTGTTTATTGACAGTGGTATTATCCAGTCATGGATGCTAGACACTGGGTGGTTTAATTTTCATGACTACTCACTATATTTAGGTACACTAAGGCTCCCCTACAAGAATGTAAATATAATATCTGCACTTTGAACCCAAGTCTTTCTGACTCCAGACCACAGGGCTAAATAAGTCAGAGGCAGGTGGATCTCTGTGAATTCCATGATAGCCTGATCTACACAGTTCCAGGACAGCACAGAGAAATCCTGTCTCAAAAACAATAAAATAAAATAAAACCCTATATATATATTATGATGTACAGTAAATATATATATATATATATATATATATATATATATAATATATATATATATATGTATATAATACCTTTTAAAAAGATGAATTGTTTTTTTAAAAAGATTCCAAAACCATCCTTTCTTCTTCTCAGATGTGGTTTAAAAGTGAGCAAGACAAACTTCAGACACAGCAGGAAAACCCTCAGTGGAGTTCGTCTCTGGCAGCAGCATCCAGTCAGATCCAGCCAGTGAGAAGCACATCATCCAGTCAGCCAATGAGTGAGATGGATGCACCATCTAACCAGGCAATGAGACAGATGGGTGCATCTTCTAACCAGGCAATGAGACAGATGGGTGCATCATCTAACCAGGTAATGATAAAGTTGCCTTCATCATCCAGTCAGGCACAGATAGAGATGGCTGCATCATCCAACCAGAGAACTATAGAGATGGGGGTATCATCCAACCAGGTGAACACAGTGAGAAGAGCAGCATCCAACCAGGTCAAGAGAGTGAGAAGAACAGCATCCAAGCAGGCCAAGAGAGCGAGAGGAGAATCATCCAAACAAGCAGCTATACAGATGGGTGCATCATCCAGCCAGGGAGCTATAGAGGCATTGAGAGAGATGATGATTGCATTATTCAACCAGTTAATGATAGAATTGGCTTCATCATCCAGTCAGGTACCAATAGAAATGCGTGCGTCATCCAACCAGAGAGCTATAGCGACATTGAGAAAGATGATTGCAGTATCCAACCAGTTAATGATAGAGTTGTCTTCATCATCAAGAAAGGCACCAATAGAGATGGGTGCATCATCCAACCAGAGAACTATAGAGATGGGTGGATCATCCAACCAAGTAACTATGGAGATGGATGCATCATCCAACCAGAGAACTATAGAGATGGATGCATTATCCAACCAGAGAACTATGGAGATGGATGCATTATCCAACCAGAGAACTATGGAGATGGGTGCATCATCCAACCAGGGAACTATGGAGATGGTTACATCATCCAACTGGGGAATTATAGAGATGGCTGCATCATCCAACCAGGCCAAGAAAGTGAGAGGAGCATCATCCAACCAGGCTAAGAGAGTGAGAGGAGCATCATCCCACCAGAGAGCTATAGAGATGGATGCATTATCCAACCAGGCAATAATAGAGTTGGCTGCATCATCCAATCAGGTAGCATTAGAGATGGATGCATCATCCAACCAGGCCAAGAAAATGAGAGGAGCATTATCCAAACAGGCCAAGGGAGTGAGAGGAGCATCATCCAACCAGGCTAAGAGAGTGAGAGGAGCAGCATTCCAACAAAGAGCCATAGAGATGGGTGTTTCATCCAACCAGGCAATAATAGAGTTGGCTGCATCATCCAATGAGGCAGCATTAGAGATGGGTGCATCATCCAACCAGGCCAAGAGAGTGAGAGGAGCATTATCTAACCAAGCCAAGAGTATGAGAGGAGCATTATCCAGCCAGAGAACTATAGAGATGGCTGCATCATCCAAACAGAGAACTATAGAAATGGGTGTATCATCAAACCAGGGATCTACAGACATGGGTGCATCATCCAACCAGGGAACTATGAAGATGGAGGCATCATCCAACCTGGGAACTATGGAGATGGCTGCATCATCCAACGATGGATCTACGAAGATGGGTGCATCATCCAACCAGGGAACATTAAAGATGGGTGCATCATCCAACCAGGGAAGTATAGAGATGTTTGCATCATCCAACCAGGGAACTATAGAGATGGCTGCATCATCCAACCAGGCCAAGAGAGTGAGAGGAGCATTACCCAACCAGGCTAAGAGAGTGAGAGGAGCATCATCCCACCAGAGAGCTATAGAGATGAATGCATTATTCAACCAGGCAATAATAGAGTTGGCCTCATCATCCAATCAGGCAGCATTAGAAATGGGTGCATCATCCAACCAGGCCAAGAAAGTGAGAGGAGCATCATCCAACCAGGCCAAGGGAGTGAGAGGAGCATCATCCAACCAGGCTAAGAGAGTGAGAGGAGCAACATTCCAACAGAGAGCCATAGAGATGGGTGTATCATCCAACCAGGCAATAATAGAGTGGGCTGCATCATCCAATGAGGCAGCATTAGAGATGGGTGCATCATCCAACCAGGCCAAGAGAGTGAGAGGAGCATTATCTAACCAAGCCAAGAATATGAGAGGAGCATTATCCAGCCAGAGAACTATAGAGATGGCTCCATCATCATCCAAACAGAGAACTATAGAAATGGGTGTATCATCAAACCAGGCATCTACGGACATGGGTGCATCATCCAACCAGGGAACTATAGAGATGGATGCATCATCCAAACAGGGAACTATGAAGATGGTGGCATCACCCAACAAGGGAATGATGGAGATGGCTGCTTCATCCAACCATGGATCTACGAAGATGGGTGCATCATCCAACCAGGGAAGTATAGAGATGTTTGCATCATCCAACCTGGGAACTATGGAGATGGCTGCATCATCCAACTGGGGAGCTAATGAGATGGCTGCATCATCCTACCAGGGAACTGTAGATATGGGTGCATCATCCAACCAGGTAACTATAGAGATGGGTGCATCATCCAACCAGAGAACTGCAGAGATGGCTCCATCATCCAACCAGGCTAAGAGAGTGAGAGGAGCATCACCTAACCCGGCTAAGAGAGTGAGAGGAGTATCATCCCACCAGAGAGCTATAGAGATGAATGTATTATCCAACCAGGCAATAATAGAGTCAGGTGCATCATCCAATCAGGCAGCAATAGAGATGGGTGCATCATCCAACCAGGCCAAGAAAATGAGAAAAGCCTCATCCACCCAGGCCAAAAAAGTGAGAGGATCATTAGCTCACCAGGCAAAGAGAATGAGAAGAGATTTATCCAGCCAGGGATCTATAGAGATGGCTGCATCATCCAACCAGGGAACTATGGAGATGGCTGCATCATCCAACCAAGGAACTATGGAGATGGCTGCATCATCCAACCAGGGAAATGCAGAGATGAGTCTATCATCCAAGCATGCAACGAGAGATACAGGTGCATCATCCAACCAGGCAGAGCCAGTAAGAGGAGTACCATGCAAGCAGGTGAAATCCCTGAAAGATGGTGAGATTTTGGCACCCAAGACTGACTATGCTCAGCTACTGAGTACCAGAGGCTCAGACAACAGTAGCCAGGAATCACAGAAGAATTTTGGGCCAAAGCAACCAGAAGAGGCTGATATCTCTGCAGTGAATTCCCAGGAGCATTCTGAGCTTTTAGAGATCTACCAAACATGCCTGGGGCTGGTCCAGCCTCCTTGGGCATCCATAGACTTTGACACAGACACATTAGTGAAAATGTATGCATTGCCTGGGGATGATGACCCCCAAAGCTTTGCTAAGTATCTCTACCCAGGATTCCCCGACTGAGGCAGAGGGTTTGCGATGACCTACAAACCCATGCATAGCTGTGAAGAAAGATCTGAGATACATACATACATACATATATACATATATATATATATACACACACATTTTAAACTTTGTTAAGACATTAATGGTCATATAGAGTACTAACTAATTCTAGAAAAAAAGGCTTCAATTAGCTGCCTATATATGTCTTTGTGTTCGAGTCTTTTATCAGTTTTCTGCAGGAAATCACGACCAGGCCTAACATCAACTGAAGTCTCCAGGAAGAAGATGGGGCCCCACAACAACAACAATTCCACGTGGACAATAATAATACCACTAAGCTGACAAACATCATCTACAGATCAGCTTTGGACTACAAAGTGCTCAGAGCAATTTTGAGAGGGATAGCTGAAAGGATCCAGTTTCAAAGACTACTTGAATAAAAACTTGAGATAAACTCTGAAATTTGGCATTATGCTCAAACTACCTTTCCTTGAATTTGACAATTAACACAAAATTTTTCTTTTCAGAATAAACATTTTTTCGCCCATACCCAGCAGGAAGTACTTTTAAGAAAGTGACGCCCACATTCCCAAAAGTTGGGATGGGAGGTTTTTGGTGGTTTAATGAGGTTTGAATATTGTCATTATTTACAATGATTGGTTACAAGTTGTTAATTGTTATTGGTCAGGAAAAAAGCTGAACAAGGAGATTAGATTCAGAGGTTACCTTTTAAAATAAAAGGAAAAAGAAAAAGGAAAGTATAGATATGAGGTAGATCACTGAATCTACCCTGAGAAAAAAGATAAAGAAATAATAAGATAAATGGGTAGATAATTGAATCTATTCTAAAAAAAGAAGGGGGAAGATATAAAAATGACAAAAGTAGATTACTGAATCTATTATGAAAAAAAGAATATAGATATGATAAAATAAAAAGGAAGATTATGGAATCTACTTTTAAAAAGAAATTACATGTTTTAAATAGGATAAGTAATGAAAAATTTTTTGTCTGAGTTTATCAAATGTTACTGGACTGGACATTGTTAATATATTAATGGAGTTTTTTGTCTGAATCTAGACATCGTTAATGTAATCTTGACTGTGTATATTGTATATACTTACTGGATATAGTTTTCTTGTATTAGCTATAAGCTTTTTTCAATTTTAGACAACAAAAGGGGAAATGTGGTGGCATTGTGTTCCCTGAAATATTGTGCACGCTAATAAACTTATCTGGGGTCAGAAAATGGAACAGCCAGAATATTAAACAGAGAAAGATAAGCAGTGGTAGCACACGCTTTTAATCCTAGCATTCCGGAGGCAGAAATCCCTCTGGATCTCTGAGTTCAAGGCCACATTGGAAACAGCCAGGCATGGTGACTCAGGCCTTTAATCCCAAGAAGTGAGCCTTTCATCCCAGGGAGTGATGGCAAAAACAGAAAGGTATATAAGGCGTGAAGACCAGGAACTAGAAGCATTTGGCTAGTTAAGCATTCAGGCTTTCGAGCAGCCGTTCAGCTGAGAGCCATTGGGATGAGGACACAGAAGCTTCCAGTCTGAGGAAACAGGATCATCTGAGGAACTGGTGAGGTGAGGTATCTGTGGCTTGTTCTGCTTCTCTGATCACCCAGCTCTCAGGAGGTAGAAGCAGGCAGATCTCTGTGAGTCCGTGGCCAGCCTGGGCTACAGAGTGAATTCCAGGAAAGGCACAAAGCTACACAGAGAAACCCTGTCTTAAAAAAAATAATGTTATTCCTGCCAGGCAGCGGTGGCGTATGCCTTTAGTGACAGAAGGCACCTGTGAGAATGACCAGATGTCACATGGAATGCTCAAAGCCACTAGACACCTGTTCAAATGGGTCAGGCTTGTCAATCATAACTATAAACTCAACACTCAGGAGGAATTGCCAAGAGTCTGAGGCCATCCTGGCCTAAATAGTGAATCCCTGTCTCAAATGAAACAAAAGATAAATATGTACAAATAGCCAGATGCAGAAGTTCACATCTGTAATGCCAGCACTCAGAAGGCCAGAGAAGGGTGGAAAAGTAAAGGCCAGCCTGGGCTCCATGGTGAGACCATGTCTCTCTCTGACACACACACACAATTAGAAATAAAACAAATCTAAAAATATAATAAACTTTAAAAATAGAACAAATTTGCAAATGTGGAGCTGAAAAGATAAAACTGAATCAAATGTTCTGGGGTTTGTGAACCCCTGGGAAAAGACCAAAGATTCAACCCAATTATAATTAAAGATTAATTGAATAGCTGCTAGCAGGATGAACCAACTCTGAGCCAAATTTGAGACTGCCATGAAGGAGGGGTATGGGGAAGGACTTTGAAAAGGGGAAAACACACAAAGACCTTCAATATCTGCAAGCAAGAAAAACTGTTCCATTCAGCCAAGTGAAGTGGTTAAGGCAACTCAAAACAACCTTTGGGTATCTGCATAATCAAGTTACAGAAGGAAAAAAAGCAGTTAGTCGTACTATAACAAGTAGATAGTCATGGATGTATATTTTTGGGTGGGGGCATTGGAGTCCAGGTTACCAGGAACTTACCTTCCAGGGACTGGAGTCAGAGACATATGGCTGGTGGGTACCACCATAGATGCTTAGCATAAAATGGAGCTTCTTTAGCCATAACTCAAGTTCTCTAGAGGAGCCAATAGTAGAAATAACAATAAAATATTATTCAAACTTCAAGATAGCAATTACATAGACTAAAAAAACCAAAGAGAAAAGAATGAGAAAAAACGAGCAAAGCCCCAAACCTCCCCCGAAAAGTGTGGATAACATTATGGAGAGCGTATTTCATCATGGAGAGAAGAGGGAGAAATGAGCAATCCTAGCAATTTCAGAGACTGAAGCAGGAGGATTGCCCTGAGTTCAAGATCAGTGTGGACTACATAGCAAGACCCCATCTCCCAGCCGGGCGGTGCCTTTAATCGCAGCACTCGGAAGGCAGAGGCAGGCAGATCTCTGTGAGTTCGAGGCCAGCCTGTGCTACAGCTGGCCTACTGAGTGAGTTCCAGGAAAGGCACAAAGCTACACAGAGAAACCCTGTCTTGAAAAACCAAAACCAAAACCAAAACCAAAACAAACAAACAAAAAGAGAGACCCCATCTCCCAAAACATGATTTTAGAAGTATAGTTGAAAATGCCCCAGATGGATGGAAGAACTAATGGTTATAGCTACCTGCGAAGATCAGAGAGCTCCCCGGAGGAACGCAATGGAGGAGAGCAGGGAGCGGAGAATGGGGCACGGGATAAAGGCACTCGCTACTCTGGCAGAGGAACTGGGTTCTACTTCCTGTACTCTCCTGGTGGCTCAAAACTGTCTATAACTCCACTTCTAGGGCATCTGGTACCCTCTTCTGGCCTCTGCAGCTACTCTGGAAGAGCAGTCTGTGCTCTTAGTCACTGAGCCATCTCTCCAGGCCCAGAATTGTGCAGATTTATCATGTGTAATTGATAAACTGCTCGTATCTGAAGTAAACATTGTAGCAGCAAACTGGGACATAATTCATCTGCTGTGACCTTCACTTTCGTAAGTCAGGCATAGTGGCCTGTGTCTGTACTCCCAGCACTTGGGAAGCCGATACAGGATGATTGTCATGAGTTCCAGATCAGCTGGGATACAGAATGAAACCCCATCTCAAACACACACACACACACACACACACACACACACACACACACACACACACACACACACAGAGAGAGAGAGAGAGAGAGAGAGAGAGAGAGAGAGAGAGAGAGAGAGAGAGTAAATTCCAGATGTCCCAGAGTCTTGCAGCTGTCAGCAGTAATTCCAGATGTTGTCATCCTCCCCCACCACCCCCCACAAACCCAAAACAAACCCTAGACTCTCTGAAGCAGTGACTCCCAATCCCCCAGCCTCAAAGCCACACATCCCTGTCTGAGTGGCTCTCCCCTGCCCTGCACATTTCCCCTCAGTGAAACCACACAGTCTAGAGCTAGAGCATAAAGTCCGATGGCATTATATGTGACACTTGCCAAGCCATAACCACCATGAACATCGTGACTTCTGTGGACATCTGAGAACTTTCTGGAACCTAAAGGTTTTTATGTAGGTAATTCACCCAAGAAGGAACCTCCAACCTCTGACATGGTGTCTGTTTTTAGCATTTTGTGAGACCTGTCACCAGCACTGGTGGAGCAGAGCTACAGCATAGGTCTTCTCTAACACTGTCTATGCCAGAGAAAAGATATGAAGAACCAAGTTCTAGTTCAAGTTCAAAAGCTATGAGCTAACACTTTTGTTCTCAAAAAGCTCCTGGAATCTTCTAGATCTCCAGTTTCATTGTGGAGAAACTATAAGAGATCAAACTTCAGATAGTAATGTTTTTTCTTTTCTCCCCACCCAACCCCACCCCGTGGTTCTAAGGATGGAACCTACATTCTTTGTGCATGTAGGCAGGGGCTCTACCACTGAGCAACACCCCAGCCCCTCACTGGGGGATTCTAGGCAGGGGCTCTACCACTGAGCAACACCCCAGCCCCTCACTGGGGGATTCTAGGCAGGGGCTCTACCACTGAACCACACCCCCAGCCCCTCACTAGGGGATTCTAGGCAGGGGCTCTACCACTGAGCAACACCCCAGCCCCTCACTGGGGGTTTCTAGGCAGGGGCTCTCCCACTGATCCACACCCCTGGGCCCTCATTGGGGTATCCTAGGCAGAGGCTCTACCAGGAGGTAGAAGGATCATGAGTTGGAGGCCATATTAGACTTACACAGTATGACATTGTCCCAAGAATGGCGGGATGGGGCTGAACATTCTCTGCAAACCTCTCAGCCGGCCCCCAGGCCAGGAAGCAATGTCAGCCAGCTGGGTGGTGTGGAAAACTGAAGATTAATTAATTGCCCTGTTTTTCAAAATGCCTTTAGGAATCCTTCAGCATTTTTCTTTCCAATAACCAGGGCTGCCTAGGACCTTGGACAAGACCTTGGACAAGATGGCTGGGATGGGCCATCTTCTTAGGTGTCCATTTGCCCCCAGCCTCCATAAGTATGCGCAACATATGGTGCCAATGAAAAACTCTGAAATGATCCTCCCGCTCTTTCTCTCCTTGTGTGTGTGTGTGTGTGTGTGTGTGTGTGTGTGTGTGTGTGTGTGTACATGGTGAACAAAAAATGAACATGTATGTACATGTAAGTGCAGGCTAAGGTTCAGCATGGGCTGATTCTTCATCTTCAGTAGCTCTCTATGCTATCATTCGAGGCAAGGTCTCTCTCTCACTGAATCTGAAGGTCACCAATGCAGTTCGCCTAGCTTGCCAGCTGGTCTCAAATATCCTCCTGACTCTACCCCCAAGCTGTGGGACCGCAGGTGCAAGCCACACCTGGCTTTTTATAAGGGCCCTGGTACTTCAAACTCACACGCTCATGCTTACAGAGCAAATTACCAAAGAAGCCATTTCTCAGAGCCTAGATATGGCATTCTGTTGTGTTTTGTTTGGAGCTGTGGTGAGTGCAGGACCCAGGGTCAGGCACTGCTACTGGATTACATCTCCAGTGCTGATGTTTTGTTTTGTTTGCTTGTTTGTTTTTGAGAATCAGTAGCCCTGGCTTTTCTGTCTGGAACTCATGGTGATTCCTCTGCCTCAGGCTCCCAAGTGCTAAGATCATAGATATGCACCACCCGGCTCCCAGCACTTGGATTTGTGGAGGGGGTGTTATAGGATTTATTTATTTTGTGTGCATGGGTCTTTTGCCTGCATGTATGTCTGAGCATCATGTGCATCCAGTGCCCTCAGAGTCCAGAAAAGAGCGTCAGATCTGGAATTACAAATGCTTGTAAACTGCTATGTGTGTGCTGGGAATCCAACCAGGGTCTTCTACAAGAGCTCTCCAGCCTAGAGAAATACAATCTGGCTTTGTAGCTCAAGTTGGCCTCAAACTGGTAATCCCACCTCCAGTCCACACGCTGGGATTACAGCCGAGCTCAAGTCAGGTGTGATTGTCCTCATTCCGCAATCCTTATGGATCCCAAACAGCCCACAGCCACCTAACGGTATCTCAAGTCCCTCTTTTTCACTGCCCTTTGCTGGGGATGTCTTTTTGTATGCTGTGAATGTGTTGCTCTGATTGATTGATAAAATGCTGATTGTCCAGTAGCCAGACAGGAAGTTTAGTATAGGCAGGAGAAGAGAGAGGAGAATTCTGAGAACAGGAAGGCTGAGTCAGGAGACACTGCCAGCCACCACCACCATGAGAAGCAAAATGTAAGGATACCAGTAAGCCATGAGCCACGTGGCAAGGTATAGATTTATAGAAATGGGTTAATTTAAGATATAAGAACTAGATAGCAAGAAACCTGCCACGGCCATACAGTTTATAAGAACTCTAAATCTCTGTGTGTTTACTTGGGTCTGAGCGGCTGCAGGAGCCAGATGGACACAGAAAAACTCAAACTACCGCTTTAGATTCTTATGGAACATAAAGAGGTGCTCTAGGGACGTTTGGTCGAGCTCATCATATTTCCTGGACCAGTGTTGCACATTGTCGCCTACCAGTGGCTGCTTTTGCACACTGCAGATTTTCTAGCCCCATTCACTGAATGGTGATCATGGGTTCCCAAAACTAGCTAAGGAACAAGCTAATTCCAAGGTTAAGAATTTCAAAGAGAGAGAAGATGGATTCTGTGAGCAAGTGCATCAGGATCATGATGGAGAAACCTGCAGAGCTGACCAAACAAAACTAGTGGGAACTCATGAAAGTTGGATCAATGGCTGTGGACTCTGCATGGGACTGGACTAGGCCCTCTGCATGATGAGACAATTGTGCAGCTTGATCTGTCCCCTGGCAGTAGGATCAGAACCCATTCTCTGGTGCATGAGCAGGCCTTTGGGAGCCCACTACCTATAATGGGATACCCCGTACATGCTGCCTTGAGGCAGGGGGAAGGGCTTGGACTTGCCACTACTGGATGTGCCTCCCCAAGGGAGGCCTTGACTTCTTGTATGGGAGAGTGGAGAGTTGGGTTGAAAGGGGGAGGCTGGGTGGGGGGGCAGGAGGAGGGAAGAGGGGGTGTGTAAAGTGAATGAAAATTTTTTCTTATTTTTTTACTTATTTTTTTAATTACACTCATGACATTCATTAATTACACTCATGATATTAATTACATTTGTGGTATTCATTGATTACATTCATAGTATTCATTCAATAATTATATTTATGATATTCATTAATTGTATTGATTTATTATATTCATGATATTATGTCCTGATACTACTGTCTGTTTGTGGGACTTTTCCATCACACAAAACAGAGATTCTGTACTTGGGAAATCACTGCTCTATATTCCTTTCTTCTCTGTCTTGAGATAGTGTCTAATCTTTCTGTCTCTATGAATTTGTATATTCTATATATTTCATGGAATACCTTTCTATAGTATTTGTCCTTTTTTAATGTAAAAATATTTTATGTTTAACTGCAGGAGAAATAATACACAGATAGTTGGAACATAATCACAGGTAATAATTCAAAAGTCCAGGGTTATTTGAAACTGGAAAATATTTCCTCTGTAGAAAATAGTAAAAATGATAACATTTCCCAATAGGCCCTTTTAAGCCAAATGATAGCTGAATTATACATATAAATATTGATTACATTCTGGGATACAGAAGAAACCTATATTCATCTGTTCACAGAGCTATGTTTTACTTAAGTTGTGTAAGTGAGATTCCTATTCATCTTCCCCTTCACTGTTTGATTTACTGCAGACATTTTTCTATAGGCTAGTCCATAATCTAAAAAGATTTTAGCTTCCTCTCCTGAAAGTATGGCCAGCATTTTCTTTCATCAGCTTGATACAGTACAAATTTTTATCCTAACAGTGAAATGTTTGGCTAAAGCTTGTCCAGTGATTGGGCAAAACCAAAACTTATTATAAACCACTGTCATCCTAGGGTTCCCCCTGCTAGGTAACCTCTCTGGATCTGTGGGTTGCAGTCTGATTGTCCTTTGCTTTATATCTAGTATCCACTTATGAGTGAGTACATACCATGTTTGTCCTTCTGAGTCTGGGTTACCTCACTCAGGATATTTTCTAGTTCCATCCATTTGCCTGCAAATTTCATGCTGTCATTGTTTTTCTCTGCTGAGTAGTACTCCATTGTGTATATGTACCACATTTTCTCAATCCATTCTTCAGTTGACGGACATTTAGGTTGTTTCCAGGCCCTGGCTATTATGAATTATGCTGCTGTGAACAGGGTTGAGCATGTATCTTTGTGGTATGATTGAGCATTCCTTGGGTATATGCCCAAGAGTGGTATGGCTGGGGTCTTGAGGTAGATCGATTTTCTGAGAAACCACCATACTGATTTCCACAGTGGTTGTACAAGTTTGCACTCCCACCAACAGTGGAGGAGTGTTCCCCTTGCTCCTCATCCTCTCCAAAATTGACTGTCATTAGTGTTTTTGATCATAGCCATTCTGACAGGTGTAAGGTGGTATCTCAGAGTAGTTTTGATTTGCATTTCTCTGATGACTAAAGATGTTGAGCATTTCCTTAAATGTCTTTCAGGTGTTTGAGATTCTTTTTTTTTTTTTTTTTGGTTTTTCGAGACAGGGTTTCTCTGTGTAGCTTTGTGCCTTTCCTGGAACTTGCTTTGGAGACCAGGCTGGCCTCGAACTCACAGAGATCCGCCTGGCTCTGCCTCCGGAGTGCTGGGATTAAAGGCGTGCGCCACCACCGCCCGGCGAGATTCTTGTTTTGAGAATTTTCTGTTTAGCTCTTTAGCCCATTTTTTAATTGGAATGTTCAGTATTTTGATGTCTAGTTTCTTGAGTTCGTTATATACTGGGGAGATCAATCCTCTGTCAGATGTGGGGTTGGTGAAGATCTTGCCCCATTCTGTAGGCTGTTTTTTTGTCTTATTGACCGTGTCTTTTGCCCTACAAAAACTTCTCAGTTTCAAGTGGTCCCATTTATTAATTGTCACTCTCAGTGTCTGGGCTATTGGTGTTATATTTAGGAAGTGATCTCCAGTGCCAATGTGTTCAAGTCTACTTCCTACTTTCTCTTCTTTCAGGTTCAGAGTAACCAGATTTATGTTGAGGTCTTTGATCCACCTGGACTTAAGTTTTGTGCACGGTGACAGATAAGGATCTATTTGCAATCTTTTACATATTGACATCCAGTTATGCCAGCACCATTTGTTGAAGATACTTTCTTTTTTCCAATGTATGGTTTTGGTTTCTTTATCAAAATTCAGGTGTTCACCTGGCAGTGGTGGCACATGCCTGTAATCCCAGTACTCAGGAGGCAGAGGCAGGCGTATCTCTGTGAGTTCTAGGACAACCTGATTTACAGAATGAGTTCCAGGACAGTCAGGATTGCTTCACAGAGAAACCCTGTCTCAGAAAAAAAAATCAGGTGTTCATGTGTGCATGGATTAATATCAAGGTCTTCAATTAATTCCATTGGTCCATATGTCAGTTTTTATGCCAATACCAAGCTGTTTTTATTACTATAGCTCTATAGTAGAGCTTGAAGTCAGGGATGGTGATGATTCCAGAGGTTGCTGTATTGTACAGGATTCTTTTAGCTATCCTGGGTTTTATGTTTTTCCATATGAAGTTGAGTATTGTTCTTCAATAAAAAAAAGTGTTTGGTTGCTCCTGACCCTAGTGAACCCAGAAAAACCACTCTTAGCCAGGAAGATCTGGTATTCAAGGTGAAAGCAACACATGAATTAAGGGTTTGACACTGATGTTCACCATACTCCAGGTGTTGGTTTGTACTGAGAAGTCAGGAGTCATGGGAACCAGGAGCTGCTGAAATGCAACAACCCACCTGCTGGGAACACCTAGGAACAGACAGTTCTGGAAGACTGGGCTCATATTTGGCCAGTGTTGACAGTGGCAATGAACCCAAGGAAAGCCACAAAACTGGGTATGGTGGTGTGTGCCTCCCATCCCAGTATTTTGGATGTGGATATAGGAGAAATAGTTTAAGGCCAGCCTCACCAACATTGAAAGTTTGAAGTCAGCCTGAAATACACGCTACCATGTCTCAAAATTAAATCTGATAGCCAAGCATGGAAGCACACACTTCTAATCCCAGCACTTGAGTGGCAGAACACAGGAATCTCTGTGCATTCCAAGCCAGCCTGGTCTACATACAAAGTTCCAGGACAGCCAGGGCTACATAATGAGACCCTATCTAAATAAATAAATATCAAATAGACAGCTAGGAGCCCTGATAATTGAGGTTGCTGCAATTTGAAATTGTGTTCCAAACTGTCCTCTGTCCCAAGAGCTAAGCCACAAGCAACAGGAAGGCACTGGGAAAGTGATCTCGGCAGCCTTGGAAACAGGACATGTGGGGGGTCCCTCTGGTCCAGACCTTGGTGATGGTGACTAACATCTCCATGGGAATAATGATGGGGATGGGAAATCAGGATGCTTCCCAGACTCCCTGTGGGCACAGGTCAGTTGTTGCTGAGACATTGCTCTTACTCTACTGGACACAGCCACAGGATGGACACAGCTACAGACAGGATGGACACAGCTACAAGATGGACATAGCCACGGAATGGACACAACCACTGAATGGACACAGCCATGGCATGGACACAGCCACAGGATGGACACAGCCACAGAACAGCCATAGCCACAAGATAGACACAGCCACAGGATGGACACAGCCACAGAGTGGACACAGCTATGTGATGGACACAGCCACAGGATGGACACAGCCACAGACAGGATGGACACAGCTACAGGATGGACACAGCTACAGGATGGACACAGCCACGGGATGGACACAGCCACAGACAGGATGGACACAGCTACAGGATGGACACAGCCACGGAATGGACACAACCATGAAATGGACACAGCCATGGGATGGACACAGCTACAGACAGGATGGACACAGCCACGGAATGGACACAGCCACAGAACAGCCACAGCCACAGAACAGCCACAGCCCCAGGATAGACACAGCCACAGGATGGACACAGCCGTGGGATGGACACAGCCACAAACAGGATGGACACAGCCACAAACAGGATGAACACACCCACAGGATAGACACAGTCACAGGATGGACACAGCCACAAACAGGATGAACACACCCACAGGATAGACACAGTCACAGGATGGACACAGCCATGGGATGGACACAGCCACAGGATGGACACAGCCACAGACAGGATGGACACAGCTGTGGGATGGACACAGCCACAGACAGAATGGACACAGCCACAGGATGGGCCCAGCCACAGACAGGATGGACACAGCCACGGGAATGGCCCAGCAACAGACAGGATGGACACAGCCACAGGACGGACACAGACAGCCCCAAGAGCCCTAAGAGGTCCTTTCAGCCCAATGCCACTCCCCACCTTCTGAGAGCCAAATTCTCCACTGTTAACAACCAAGTAAACTACAGTACAATTTAGGGCCTTGTGATAACACCTCCCTCCACCAACTGCCTTCAGTTTAAACCTAATCACACAAGAACTGCAACATTCTGCAATGACAAAAATTTACTACATTTATGGTCTATGGTTTATTTTCATGAAAAAGATCTCCAATTAAATCTTCAACTTACACTTCAAGACTCAAACTTAACAGAGATAAAGCTACCAGTCCTAATCTTATAAAAGCTGCATTAACTTATTATAAATTGTTAAAGATAATTAAAATACAAAAGTCAGTTATCAGTTACCTCATAAATAATTATATTCTCTAATATGTTCATAACTATACTTATAGTCATGATAAATGATAGGAAAGAGCTTTATTTGACCTCCTATATATATATATTATATATATATAATATATATATATATTTTCAAAATTAAGCCTTTTAAAACAAGCAACTAAAAACAAGCCAAATTTGTCTACTTTAGATTATACTTAATCGATAATGGTTCTCAAAATCCTCAGAGATCTGATAAATATGGCATTTAAAATATTCAATAAAAACCCACAGCTGGGGCTAGAGAGATGGCTCAGACGTTAAGAGCACTGACTGTTCTTCCAGAGGTCCTGAGTTCAATTCCCAGCAACCACATGGTGGCTCACAACCATCTGTAATGGAATCTGGTGCCCTCTTCTGGCCTGTAGTCATACATGCTGTATACATAATAAATAAATAAATCTTTAAAAACAAAACCCACAGCCGGGCGGTGGTGGCGCACGCTTTAATCCCAGCACTCAGGAGGCAGAGACAGGCGGATCTCTGTGAGTTCAAGGCCAGCCTGGGCTACCAAGTGAGTTCCAGGAAAAGGCACAAAGCTACACAGAGAAACCCTGTCTCGAAAAACAAAAACAAAAACAAAAACAAAACAAAAAAATCCACACAGCTGGGTGGTGGTGCATGCCTTTAATCCCAGCACTTGGGAGACACAGGCAGATAGACCTGTAGTTTGAGGCCATCCTGGTCTACAGAGCCAGTTTCAGTACAGCTGGGGCTACACACAGAGAAACCTTGTCTCATAAACCAAACCAAACCAAAGCAAACCAAAAACAAAAACTTCCCACAATAAGCAGAGCTCCCTCCTAATAAGAAACTTTAAGATCTCCAAATATGGAACCCAGTTCAGATAACTCCCCCTGGACTGTGGTAATGCTAATCACTGGGAAATACTGCCCCATGCCTTACTGTCTCAAACTGTGGACATTTTAGATTAACTGCTGTACGTTGCCTCCTCAAAGTAAGGTCAATTTTCCCAAGTTCTTCCTCTAAGGAAAAATTCAGACCTGAGGCTGACCAGCCTAAGGCGTGCAGCTCTTGGGAAAACTAAAGACTGACTACTGCTTCTGTAAAGAACCATGTAAGCCCCAAATGACTGTCTAAGTAAGTTGATGTCATTTTAATTGATATAACAATTAAATTATACTTCCTACTCAAATTTATCCTTCTCAGATCTCTGAGGCCATTGATGACTAACTGTTGCTTTAACAGCAACGACCCAGCTGCCTTGTCAGTCTGATTCATATGTACAGATTTTCTTGCTGACAGGCTTCACACTAACCAAAGATTTGAGTTTCTGAAGGTTATGACAGACAGACAAGTACATTATATAGGTCAAGGGAAGTAAATGGTACATGTTATGACAGTTCAAAAAATGGGTTAAGGTCTAAAGATATAAAAGTTCAAGTAAGTCATGAAGGTTTGAGAAAGTCATTTATGGGTCTGAGAAAGCAATTTAAGGTATATAACATTCTTTCAGATTTCTGTCCTCTCTATGTTACTATTGGGGTCCCACTCACCCTCACCCATAGTCAGAAAACATAAACAGTCCTCCAGACCCTTCCAGACTCCTCTTTTGATTCCTTGTTCTCTCAGACTTCTCAATTTCCCTTACTAGGAAAGGATGCCCTCTCCAGAGCTGACATGATTTCCAGAGGCTTGAAGAAAAATAAAAACATCAGGTGTTTTAATTGTGGCAAACAAGGTCACCTAAAAAGGGATTGTAAGGGTTTGGGGATTTACCTCAGTGGTAATTCCCAAGAGGTGAGGTGGGTGGCTTTTGGTCATTCAGTGGGTTATGGATATTTGTCATCATTTAGGGTGGTTGATTACAAGTTGTTATTGGTAATGGTCAGGAAAAAGATGAAGAAAGGAGATTAGATTCAGGGATCTTGTTCTAAAAAGACAAAGGGGGATATAGACATAGCAAGCATAAGGCCCTGGGTTCGATCCTCATCTCCAAAAAAAGGGGGGGATTGTAAACAGGGCATTCCAAGAAATAATATTCTTTTCCTAGTAATAATCCAAACAAAAGGCCCCTCCCTTCTGGAGTATCAAAAGGTATGGCAAAGGCAGACACTGGACCAATGAATGCAGATCAACAAGGGACAGACAGGGTAACCCTTTGTGGTAAGGAAATGCCTTGGGGGGGGTTCTCTCACAGGCCCCCATGTCAAACATGGTTCAATAATTCCCTGTCGGAATGCAAGCTTGTACAACCACTTTGGAAATCAATATGGCGCTTTCTTAGAAAATTGGGAATCAATCTCCCCCAAGATCCATCTATACCACTCTTGGGCATATACCCAAGAAATGCTCAACCACACCATAAGAGCACTTGTTCAACTATGTTCATATCAGCATTGTTTGTAATAGCCAGAACATGGAAACAACCCAGATGCCCTTCAACTGAAGAATGGATAAACAAAATGTGGTACATATACACAATGGAATACTACTCAGCAGAAAAAAACAATGGCATCATGAGGTTTGCAGACAAATGGATGGATCTAGAAAAAATCATCCTGAGTGAGGTAACCCAGACTCAGAAAGACAAACATGGTATGTACTCACTCATAGCAGGATACTAGACATGAAACAAGGATGAATTGTCTGCTACTCACATCACCAGGGAGGCTACCCGGAAAACAGGACCCCAAGAAAGACACAGGGATCGCCCAATGACAGAGAAATGGAATGAGATCTACATGAACAGCCTGGACATGAGTGGGGGTAATGAAAGGCGAGGGTCGAGGGAAAGAGAGCTTGGGAGCGGGAGATCCCAGCTGGATCAACAACAGAGAGGGAGAACAAGGAATAGGAGACCATGGTAAATGAAGACCACATGAGAACAGGAAGAAGCAAAGTGCTAGAGAGGCCCACAGAAATCCACAAAGATACCCACACAACAGACTGCCGGCAATGGTCGAGAGACAGCCCGAACTGACCTACTCTGGTGATGGGATGGCCAAACACCCTAATTGTTATGCTAGAAACCTCATCCAACTACTGAGGGATCTGGATGCAGAGATCCATGACTAGGCCCTGGGTGGATCTCTGGGAGTCCAATTAGCGAGAATGAGGAGGGTTTATATGAGGGCGAATTGTTGAGACCAAGGTTGGATAAAGCACAGGGACAAATAGCCAAATGAATGGAAACACATGAACTATGAACCAATGGCTGAGGGGTCCACACTGGATCAGGCCCTCCGAATGGGTGAGACAGTTGATTGGCTTGATCTGTTTGCGAGGCATCCAGGCAGTGGGACCAGATCTTGTGCTCATTGCATGAGTTGGCTGTTTGAAACCTGGGGCCTATGCAGGATTGTTTGGCTTGGCCTGGGAGGAGGGGACTAGACCTACCTGGACTGAGTCTACCAGGTTGACCTCAGTCTGTGGGGAAGGCTTTGCCCTGGAGGAGATGGGAATGGGGGGGGGGCGTTGGGGGGAAGGTGAGGGGGACGGGAGGGGGGAGAACAAGGGAATCCGTGACCGATATGTAGAACTGAATTGTATTGCAAAATAAATTAAAATAAATTAAAAAAAAAAATAATTCCCTGTCACCATGGGGAAATTCCTCCCTAGAGTAAGTAAAAGACTAGATTTGAACAAGAGAGACCTCTTGATTAGATCTTGGTCTATCAGCCAGCATGACTATTCAATCTATATTAATTTATAAGACTAACAAATGCTTTTCACTTGATCAGATACCTGCCAAAATGAAACCCCCCAATGTTAGGGTTGGGGCAGGGTTTTGTTTTTGTCTTTCCAGGAAAATAAAAACAACCATCTTGAGGAAATTAAAGACCTTTGGACAAATAAGCATCCAAAGAAGAAGGGGAACTATCCAGAAAAAACATGTCTGCTCCTGGCAGCATTAATCTACTTCAAAGAAGATGATGGACATTGAAGAAAGTCCCTATGGACTTTCCTTTCTTTGCAACAAATGTTAGTCACTGGGCAAGAAACTGTCCTTGCCTCAACTACTGTCCAAATTGGACAAGCAGGACAGAAAAGAAAGTGACTGCAGAATCTTGCCAAGACAAGGTGGCACAGTCCTTCAAAATTCCTGCTTCACAGAAAAGTCTATCAGATATTCTAGGCCTTAGGCCAAAGATGGATGCCCCGACATTGCAGTGGGACCTTGGATGACTGTCCAGGCAGCCAGCAGTTTCTGTCATTTCTTACTTTTGAAAGTTGTTTGCTCTACACTTCCTGTTTACTCAGGTAATATTATATCCTTCTCAGGTCTCTGATGGAGTTGAAGACATTATAGTTACAGTTTTCCTTTTCAACAAATTCAGAAAAGACACTCACAAAAGAGGTGTAAATTGTATAGGCTTGAGAGACATTAAAAGACAGTTTTGGGTTTGTAATATAAGTTAGGATAGAAAGTGAATTAGGTACAACACTTTGGACTCACCACGATAGAATAGCTAGTGGAGTATTTTCTCTAAATTTGTCAAATGCTAATGGACTAGACATTGTTAGTGTGATTATTGCCCATATATATTTGTATATAGTTTTTGTACTTACTGTACATAGTAGTTCTATGTTAATTAACAACTTGGCTTTTTGTTTAGACAAAAGGGGGAAATGTGTGATATTTTGTTTGTGTTCTGACAAATAAAGGTTGCCTGGAGATCAGAGAGCAGTGCTAGCCCCTAGTTAACCAAAAGGTCAGGCAGTGGTGGCACACACCTTTAATCCCAGCATGTGGGAGGAGGAAGCAGGAAGATCAGGAGTTCAAAACCACCCTGGTCTACACGAGATTGAATCAGTCTAAAAGAGAAACAGAGCCAGGAGGTGGTGGCTCACACCTTTAATCCCAGCACTGGTAAGGTGGAACCAGGAATATAAGGCAGGTAGAGATAGGATCTGCCTTATTCCATCTGAGGATTTGTAGAGACAGGATGCCCCCTTTGGTCTGAGATTTCATAGAAGTAAGAACTCCTTAGTGGCTGGCTGCTCTGCTTCTCTGATCTTTCAGCTTTCAACCTCAATATCTGACTCTAGGTTTTTATTGTTAAGGCTAATTAGGATCTTGTTCCATATGCTGGGAACTGAACCTGGGTCCTCTGCCAGAGTATGTCTTCTGTATCTCTCTCCCTCCCTGTCCACTCTCTCCCTGTCTCTCTCTCTGTTTTTTTTTTGTTTTTTTTTTTTTTTTTTTTTTTTTGAGACATGGTTTTTCTGTGTATCCTTGGCTGTCCTGGAACTTGCTCTGTAGACCAGGCTGGCCTGGAACTCAGAGAGATCTACCTGCCTCTGCCTCCCGAGTACTGGGATTAATGGATTCCGGCATCTCTTAACTGCAGAACCATTGCTCCAGCCCTTGCCTGTTACTTGGAAGCAGAGAACCAGATGCATGCCAGTCGGCACCACGGACAGCACCACAGAGCATGCTCGGTTTGGGAGAGTGGGGAGGGCAAGTTCAGCTTATTGTCACAGAGCAGAGCTCACTTCAGGTTGTCCCTCTGACCTTCATGTGTGTACACGCTCACACACACTCGTGAACACTGGGTGCTGGAGTCAGTAGCTCAGACTTCTTTGTTGTTTTTGAGACAGGACTTGTCTATATAGTCCTGATTTTCCTGGAACATTCTGTGTTAACTATGTTAACTCACACAGATATGACAGCCTCTGCCTCTCAAGTGCTGGGATTAAAAGCGTGCATCACTACATCTGGCTTCTCAGACCTTTTTATCTGAGATATAACTTTTGAACATCACCAGCAGAAAACAGTTGAGAGAAAGATTCATATAAGGGATAGATCTGGGTGTGACATTGTGTGACTGTAATCCCAGTATCCAGATCAGACTTGGCATCAAGGGCCTTTACTCACTGAGCCACCTCACTGCCTCCCCCCAACACCCCGCTTTTTTTACATTTTACAAAATCTTTATTGACAAATAATTCAAATACAATTTGCCTAATTTTCTCTTTTTTTAAGATTTATTTATTTTACTATGTACACAGAAGAGGGTGCCAGATCTCATTACAGATGGCTGTGAGCCACCATGTGGGTGGCGGGAATTGAACTCAGGACCTCTGAAAGAGCAGTTGGTGCTCTTAACCTTGAGCCATCTCTCCAGCCCCTATTTGCACAATTTGATAGATTTTAGTCCAGCATCCTCATAGGCCCGTGACACCATCACCACTTTCTATTTTAGAACATTGTTATCTTCAATTTCATACACACATATAATGGATGATGATTACATTCCACATTTTTTTTTGATTTTTCGAGACAAGCTTTCTCTGTGTAGTTTTGGCACTTGTCCTGGATCTCACTCTGTAGACCAGGATGACTGTGAACTCACAGAGAAAGGCCTGGCTCTGCCTCCCGAGTGCTGTGATTACAGGTATGCGCCACCACCACCCAGCCCACCTTATTTTTTTAAATTAGCTTCATATTTGCAATTGTAACCATTTTTAAGATCACAATTCAGTGGCATGAATTACATTCAAGATATTAATTATACTCATGATATTCATTAATTACACTCATGATGTTAATTACATTTGTGGTATTCATTGATTGCATTCACAGTATTCATTCAATAACTATATTTACAATATTCATTGATTACATTAATTGTATTGCTTTATTACATTCATGATACTATGTCCTGATACAAAGTCTGTTTGTGGGGATTTTCCATCACACAAAACAGAAACTCTGTACTCTCTATATTCCTTTCTTCTCCATCTTGAGGTAACGTCTAATCTTTCTGTCTCTATGAATTTGTATATTCTATATATTTCCTTTTTTTCAAGACAGGATTTCTTCATGTAGTTTTGGTGCCTGTCCTGGTTCTCACTGGACCAGGCTGGCTTCAAACTCACAGAATTCTACCTACCTCTGCCTCCCAAGTCTGCCTCCCCCCTTTTAAAATCTGCTTTTATTTCCAATATACGTATCATATGTGTGTGTGTCTGTGTTGCTATGTGCTTGTGGCTGTGAATGTCCATGGACTCCAGAAGAAGGTGTTGGACAGTGCTCTTACTCACTGAGCCTTCTCTCCAGCTCCTTGTCAATTGACTTTGAAATGGTACCATGACCCTCAGTGGGTAAAGGGATGGTTTGATAAACAAATGGTTCTTCAACTGGATATCCACATGAGGTATAGAAGTCAGTCTTCCAAGCGTCTTCACAGACCAGTCCTGCCAGCTTGCAGGAGACCACCATGGCTAGAGCCCATCAGAGTGGACCTGTTGACAATGTTAAGGCTTCCTAAGAGAATGAGGTGTTAGGAAAAGTCTTTGGACACACCCCTGAGATGGCACCTGATCCTCCCAGACAGTTGCCTGCCATTCTTCCCTAATAGTGGGTCCTCTGGGTCTCAGCAGGTCTAGGGTATACAGTGTGGAGTCAGTGGAAGTGAACTCCATCCATGGGGATCGGGGAAGCCATCATCCAGCTTGGCGAGACTTGGCCACTCTGCACCTTCTGAAAGTAGCCCCTCACCCATCCTCTGTAAACACGCCTAATACACTCACAGGTTCCCCAGGTTGAATTTTGTTGGAATTGTAATTGGTTCATTGCTGGGACCTTGCAGGTGGAATACCATAATGAGAAGCAACTAGACCTCATGGCCTGAAGAAATCAGGCCACGCCCTTTGCCACTCTCTCCCTGGGACAGAATTCAGAATCAACCTGCTGGGTGGTGGGTGCGCATGACTTAATCCCAACACTTGGAAGGCAGAGGCAAGCAGATCTCTGGTTTCCAGACGGTGGTCTACATAGTGAGTTCCAGGTCACAGTGAAACCCTGACTCAAAAAAGAAACAAACAAAAAAAGTAACCTTCTGTGGCTAACAGTTCTTAATTTGTGATACCTAGCTCCTCCACGCTTTTTGTTGTGTATACTATGTTGAATTAAATCATATGTGAAAAACCTCCCACCAGGCTCCCCAAAACTTAAAAATGCCAGGTTATTTCCTTTGGGGGAATCTCTCTGATGGCACTTTCCCCATTCCTCTCATCTTGGCACACATGCTTTCTTTCTTTCTTTTTTTTTTTTTTTTGGTTTTTCGAGATAGGGTTTCTATGTAGCTTTGCGCCTTTCCTAGATCTCGCTCCTTAGACCATGCTGGCCTCGAACTCACAAAGATCCGCCTGCCTCTGCCTCCTGAGTGCTGGAATTAAAGACGTGCACAACCACCACCTGGCTTCTTACTTTCACTTTTAAAATATTATTATTATTATTTTTGTTTTGTTTTCAAGACCAGGTACTCTGTATAGACTTGGCTGTCCTGGAACTCTGTCTGTAGACTAGGCTTGTAGTACGAATCTCTAAATGGTCTTATTAAATAAAAAACAAACTCGGAGCCAGGTATTGGGTTGAATGCTGAAAGATCAGAGAGACAGAACATTACACAGGTAAACTTCAGCTTGCCAACTCCTCAGCCAATCTTGTTTTTTCAAACTGGAAGCCTCTGTGTCCTCATCCAAATGGATCTCAGCTGAACTGCTGCTAAAAGCTTAGCAAGCCTAGTTCCTGGTCCTCAGGCGTTATATACCTTTCTGCTTTCTGCCATCGCTTCCTGGCAGTGTGCCACCATTTTCTGGCCTCTATGTCTGTCTAGTGGCTGTTCTGTACTCTAACCCCAGATAAGTTTATTAGGATGCACAGTATATTGAAGGACACACTATCACCACACAGGCTGGCCTCGAAGATCTCAAAGACAGAGATCTGCCTGTCTCTGTCTCCCAAGTGCTGGGTTTAAAGTCGGGCACCACCATTGCCCAGGACTATACAGTTCTCTTAAGCACAGTAATTTAAACTTTTCAACATAAAGATAGCCATCAACATAATGTTAGCAGTCGCTGTGGCTTTTTGGGGCCTGGATTTGTAACACTGGGTGTGGTTGCTTAGCTACATCACTAAGCTCTGAGGGTGGGGTGAGCTGGGGTGGGACAGTGGTGACTCAAGCCTTTAATCCCAGCGCTCCGGAGGCAGAGGCAGGCGGAGCTCTGTGAGTTCAAGGCCAGCCTGATCCTCAGAACAAGTTCCAGGACAGCCAGGGCTACACAAAGAAGCCCTGTCTCCAAAACAAAACAGAAAGCAAAATGAAAAGATAAGTCACCAAGCACACTGGAAACAAGAGAAAACATACAAAAACCAGACAAACTGAGCCTTGAAGAAAATTTTAAAAAATGTGCATCATACCAGACATTGTTGCACACGCCTTTAATCCCTTTAACCCCAGCACTCTAGAGGCAGAGCCAGGCAGATCTCTGATTTTGAGATCAACTTGGGCTACAAGGAGAGTTCCAGGTCAGATAGGCTGCAAAGTGTGTCCCGGTCACCAGTGAAGTTTTTTTCCTTTTTTTTTTGAATATTTATTTATATTTTTACATTTTCTGCACTTAATCAGTGTTTTTTTTGGAAAGGATTTCTCCATGTAACTCTGCTGGATCAAGCAGAGATCCATTCGCCTCTGCCTCCTGGATGTTGGGATGACAGGTGTGTGTCGCCCCGCCTACCTCTTACTTTGAGCCGTCCTCACAGTATAAGAGCCCAGGCTACCTCACTCTGTAGGTCAGTCCCTTCTTGACCTCCCGTTTCTTGCCTCGGCGTCCCCAGTACAGCGATCACAGGCTACCACGCAAGGTTGTAGCTTGCTTTTGTGACTCCCATTCTGGTTCTTCCACAGTTTGAATTAATTTAGAGTTTACGTTCGTTTGACCGGCGTCCTACTGAATAACCCAAGCAAAAGGAGTTCTGCAGAGCTTGCGCCTGAAGGGATTATCCCTCCCGGGTTAGAGAGAGTTTTGGAAGATGAGTTTCTTTACATTTCAAACCACTCCATCGCTGCTGGCACAGTCTGGGACGAAATCTGCTGCTCTGAGGAATTCGATGTCAGGTGAGCCAAGTGCGGGAGCCTGGATTGGGACCAAGGTGCTGACGGCTATGGATGCTCCAAACCGGAGGTGTCCAACTTGGGATCCACAGCTAGATCCCATCAGGGCCACGGATTCCTGTTTCTCCACGCCTTTCATAACCTCTGGTACCGTGTTGCCTCCTTTTATTTCTCTTGCCTTCTGAGGCACCCATGGCGCTGCCTGTGCAAAGCAAGGGCTCCACTCTGGGCCATACCCCAGCCGTCTGCTCCAACATTTTAATTAATTACAAGTTTGTGTCTGTGTGGGGGTGGTTTCAAGTGTTCCTGGAGGCCAGAAGAGGGTGAGGGAATCCCTTGTGAGCCAGAGGTCGTCAAACTGGACTCATTTGCAAGAGTAAAATGTGATCTATGCCGGTACCCTTAAAGTTAAAGGTAGTTGTAAACTGGCTGATGTGGTCGCTGGGAACAGAACTTGGGTCCTCTGTAAGAGCATCAAGTGCTCTTAACCAAAGAGTCATCTTTACAGCCCCATAAAATATTTTAAAAACACATTTATTTAAAAATATATATTTATTTTTCCATTTCCTGCACTACAATCTTAAAAACAATAGTAATATCCATTAGTATTGTACAAAATAACTAGTCTCATATTTTATACACATTGGATCACATTTACTCCCCTACTATGGTCTCCAAGACACCTTCCACCTCTTTCCTGTGGTGTCCCTTTCCCTTCTTTCTTTCTTTTCTTTTTCTTTTTCTTTTTTTCTTTTTTTTTTGGTTATTCGAATCAGGGTTTCTCTGTGTATCTTTGTGCCTTTCCTGGAACTCACTCTGCAGTCCAGGCTGGCCTGGAACTCACAGAGATTCGCCTGCCTCTGCACCCCGAGTGCTGGGTTTAAAGGCGTGCGCCACCACCGCCGCCTCTTCTTTCTTCATTTTTCCAGCTTTTTTTTTTTTTTTACATATTTTTTTTTATTAATTTATTTTGCAATACAATTCAGTTCTACATATCAGCCACGGATTCCCTTGTTCTCCCCCCCTCCCGTCCCCCTCACCTTCCCCCCAACCCCCCCCCATTCCCATCTCCTCCAGGGCAAAGCCTTCCCCACAGACTGAGGTCAACCTTTTCCAGCTTTTTTGTTTTGTTTTGGTTTTGGTTTTTTGTTTTTCCAGACAGGGTTTCTCTGTGTAGCTTTGCGCCTTTCCTGAATCTCGCTCTGTAGACCAGGCTGGCCTGGAACTCACAGAGATCCGCCTGCCTCTGCCTCCGGAGTGCTGGGATTAAAGGCGTGCACCACCACCGCCCGGCTTTTCTGGTGTTTTGAGACAGGGATTCTCTGAGTAGTCAGGCTGGCCTCAAACTCCTAGAGACCCGCGTCTGCCTCCGCTTCTCAAATTCTGGGTTCAAAGGCGTGTGCCATCACAGCCAAGCCCCATTTTCTCTCTCTCTCTCTTTCTCTCTCTCTCTCTCTCTCTCTCTCTCTCTCTCTCTCTCTCTCTCATTTTTTCTTTTTCCTTTCCTTTCCTTTTCTTTCTTTTCTTTTACTTTTTTTGAGAGATGGTCTTTATGTAACAGTGGCTGTTCTGAAACTTGCTATGTACATCAGGCAGGCCTCAAACTCACAGAGATCTGCCTACTTCTGTTTCCCGAGTGCTGGGATTAAAGGTGTGTGCCACCACTGCCCACTTATTGATCATTACTTTTAGTTTAGTTATTATCTTTACTTTCTCTAAGGTATTTTTATTTGTAGTTTCTCTCTTCTGAGAGAAATGGTGTTTATGTGAGTCTGGCTTATTTAGCTTAACCAAATCTTCTCTAGTTCCACTCAGTTGCCTGCACATGACACAGTTCCCTCTCTCTTGTCCCCAAATAAAACTTCCCAGTTTTTATTCAGTATGATCAAGTTGAAAACCCAGCCTCATTTTCTTCATGCACCGACTTACTGATAGATCTAAGCTGATTCCATGTCTTGGCTCAGTCAACAGGATGTTCAGGTAACTCTCTGGCATTCTGATGTAGATCCCTTTGGTGTATGCTGAGGAACGGTATTGCTGGATCATGTGGAAAGTCTATTATTGGGTCTATGGTGGCCACACTAATTTACATTTCCATTGATAGTGACCCTTCTCAGAGTCCTCACCACGATTTGTTCTCTCTCTGTCTCTCTCTGTCTCTCTGTCTCCGTCTCTCTGTCTCTGTCTCTCCCTCTTTAATTATTAGCTGATCCTGGTGACACACACCTTTAATTCCAATGTTTGAGAGGCAGAGGCAGGCAGATCTCTATGAATTCCAGGTCCTCCTGGTCTACAGTGGACCTGCCTCAAAAAACAAAAAAGATTCAGAGTCTCAATATGTAACTTTCCTGACCTGGAACTCCCTCTGTGTTGACCAGGCTGGCCTCAAACTCAGAGATCTGCCTGCCTCTGCCTCCTGAGTGCTGGTATTAAAAGCGTGTGCCACCACATGCCTGGCCAGATGGGTTTTCTAACCTCAAATGAATTGGATCTAGAGTGGGTCTTGTATCTCTAATAATCTAATTTAAAACAAAAAATCCCTTACAGATGTGCCCATCTGCTTGAATTTTAGTTAATTCCAGATGTAATCCAGTTGAAAACCAGGATGACCAGTCACCTTTCTGTACAGAGTATTTGCCTGTACCTGTGTTTGTGAAGTGCTCAAGGAGATCAGGGTGCTGTAGCTGTAATGGTCTTATTAAATAAGAAACACAGAGCCAAATGCAGAGTTAAAAGCACAAGAGGTCAGAGCAGTAGCTAAGAGCTGAGACTAAAACCCTTTCTTACCCTTCACTGCCGCTGCTGTCCTTCCCCTGAGAAAGACACCTACTTCCTGTGTATCTGTCTTTTTATTGACTTTCTGTTCTGCCTTCTCATTGGTTGTAAACCCAACCACAAGACCTCCTCTTCACTGCCTGTCTATACAGACCTCCAGGTCTTCTATGGTTGGTATTGAGATTAAAGGTGTGTGTCTCCATGCTGGCTGTATCCTTGAACACACAGAGATCTGCCTGTCATGTAATTGGGATTAAGGGTGTGTGCTACCACTGCCAGAGTTCTGCTATGGCTTGCTATTAGCTCTGACCCCACGTAACTTTATTTATTAACACACAAATAAAATCACATTTCACCACAAATAAAATATCACCATAGGGTGCATCAGATCCTCTGCACCCAGAGTCATGGATAATTGGGAGCCACCATATCAGTACAAGAATCCAAACTGGAGTCCTATGCAAGAGCAGCAAATAGCTCAGTTGGTACAGTGTTTACCTCTCTCCAGCTCAGCTTCTTGATTTTTTTAACTATGTTAATATGCATGTCTGTGCATAAGTGTGTTTGTGCAGGTGATCTCGAGGTTGGAAAAAGGCAGGCAGGAGGAGTTACCCAGTCAGGGCTGGGAACTGAACTCTGGTCCTCCACAAGGACAAGCAGGTATTGGTAACCACTGAGCCGTCTCTCCATGCCATTGTTGTAGTTTTTATTTGTGTTTTTCTGATTGCTAGAGATGTTGAATACTTTTTTATTGGATTATTGGTCATATATATCCTTTGATATGCGTGCCTCGGCCTCCCAAGTACTGAGGTTATTGGCATGTATCACTATGATGCCGAGATAGCTTGTGAGTAAATGGGCTGCCACCAAGCCTGGTGACCCAAGTTCAGTCCTTGGGACTCACATGGTAGAAAGAGAACCAACTCGTGCGTATTGTCTCCTGACCTCTACATGTGTGCCGTGGTATGTGTATGCAGGCACTTAGGACAAATAAATAAGTATAATTTAAGAATTTTTACAATGTGCTTGGTGGTGGTGAATCTTGCCTTTGATCCCAGCACTTGGGAGGAGGAGTCAGAGGCAGGGGTTCTCTGTAAGTTTGAGTCCAGCCTGGTCTACAGATCAAGTTCTAGGACAGCCAGGGTTACACAGAGAAACCATGTCTGGGAAAACAAAACAGACAAACAAAAACCAACCAAAGGAAAAGTTTGAAACCAAAGTGTTCTCGTCTCTTCCCCATGCAGGACAGCCCCAGCACCATCACCAGTATTGCACCGTATTCAGTCTGGAACAACTCAGGGTGTTGCAAGAGGCCTTCCACAGCAACATGTTCCCATCGAATGAGGAGACCCAGGAACTGGCTTCAAGGCTCCAGCTTAAGGAAGTAGTGGTGAAGGTGTGTGTGTCAAGTGTGGCTCAGCCTACTCATGTAGGAAGGGCTGTGGGAGGCAACCTTGTCATCACACTTCAGTTTAAAAATTATTTTATTTATGTGTATGCATGCTTGTCTGTATGTGCACCAAGTGTATGCCTGGTGCCTGAGGAGGCCACTTCAAAGAAGTTGCCATATCCCGTGGAGCCAGAGTTACAGGTGGTGAGTACTGGGACCTGACCCTGAGTCCTCCGCAAGAGCAGCAAGTGCTGCCGTCTCTCCCGTCCCATCCCTCTCTTTCCAGTTTGTTTGTCTGTTTGTTCGGTTTTTCAAGATTGTGTTTCTCTGTGTAGTCCTGGCTATCCTGAAACTCTCTCTGTAGATCAGGCTAGTCTCGAACAGAGATCTACCTGCCTCTGCCTCTCCAGTGCTGGGATTAATGGAATGTGCTATCACCACCTTACCTTTGGTGAAAGAACATCTCTCATATCTAAGGCTGGTCTCGATCTCCCGATCGTCCTGCCTCCATCTCCCAAAGTGGTGGGTTATGGGCATATGCCTCCCATGCCTGGTTTTCAAGCATACATTGGTATTACTTTATTCTTGAGACAGGGTCTCACTGGCTGGCCTGGAACTTGCTATTTAGGTCAGGCTGGTCCCAAATTGACAGTTACCTTTGCCTCCCAAATCCTGGGATTAAAGGTGAGAGCCTCCATGCCTCATTTTCAATATATATATGATTTCTCTGTGTAACAGTCCTAGCTGTCCTGGAATTCACTTTGTCGAACAGGCTGGCCTCAAACTCACAGAGATCCACCTGCCTCTGCCTCCAAAGTACTGGGATTAGAGGCGTGTGCCACCACCGCCCCTCTAACCTTCAATGTTTCTAGTATTTCCTGTTTATTGACAGTGGTATTATCCAGTCATGGATGCTAGACACTGGGTGGTTTAATTTTCATGACTACTCACTATATTTAGGTACACTAAGGCTCCCCTACAAGAATGTAAATATAATATCTGCACTTTGAACCCAAGTCTTTCTGACTCCAGACCACAGGGCTAAATAAGTCAGAGGCAGGTGGATCTCTGTGAATTCCATGATAGCCTGATCTACACAGTTCCAGGACAGCACAGAGAAATCCTGTCTCAAAAACAATAAAATAAAATAAAACCCTATATATATTATGATGTACAGTAAATATATATATATATATGTATATAATACCTTTTAAAAAGATGAATTGTTTTTTAAAAAGATTCCAAACCATCCTTTCTTCTTCTCAGATGTGGTTTAAAAGTGAGCAAGACAAACTTCAGACACAGCAGGAAAACCCTCAGTGGAGTTCGTCTCTGGCAGCATCCAGTCAGATCCAGCCAGTGAGAAGCACATCATCCAGTCAGCCAATGAGTGAGATGGATGCACCATCTAACCAGGCAATGAGACAGATGGGTGCATCTTCTAACCAGGCAATGAGACAGATGGGTGCATCATCTAACCAGGTAATGATAAAGTTGCCTTCATCATCCAGTCAGGCACAGATAGAGATGGCTGCATCATCCAACCAGAGAACTATAGAGATGGGGGTATCATCCAACCAGGTGAACACAGTGAGAAGAGCAGCATCCAACCAGGTCAAGAGAGTGAGAAGAGCGGCATCCAACCAGGTCAAGAGAGCGAGAGGAGAATCATCAAAACAAGCAGCTATACAGATGGGTGCATCATCCAGCCAGGGAGCTATAGAGGCATTGAGAGAGATGATGATTGCATTATTCAACCAGTTAATGATAGAGTTGGCTTCATCATCCAGTCAGGTACCAATAGAAATGGGTGCATCATCCAACCAGAGAGCTATAGCGACATTGAGAAAGATGATTGCAGTATCCAACCAGTTAATGATAGAGTTGTCTTCATCATCAAGAAAGACACCAATAGAGACGGGTACATCATCCAACCAGAGAACTATAGAGATGGGTGGATCATCCAACCAGAGAACTATGGAGATGGATGCATTATCCAACCAGAGAACTATGGAGATGGGTGCATCATCCAACCAGGGAACTATGGAGATGGTTACATCATCCAACTGGGGAATTATAGAGATGGCTGCATCATCCAACCAGGCCAAGAAAGTGAGAGGAGCATCATCCAACCAGGCCAAGGGAGTGAGAGGAGCATCATCCAACCAGGCTAAGAGAGTGAGAGGAGCAACATCCCAACAGAGAGCCATAGAGATTGGTGTTTCATCCAACCAGGCAATAATAGAGTGGGCTGCATCATCCAATGAGGCAGCATTAGAGATTGGTGCATCATCCAACAAGGCCAAGAGAGTGAGAGGAGCATTATCTAACCAAGCCAAGAGTATGAGAGGAGATTTATCCAGCCAGAGAACTATAGAGATGGCTGCATCATCCAAACAGAGAACTATAGAAATGGGTGTATCATCAAACCAGGGATCTACAGACATGGGTGCATCATCCAACCAGGGAACTATGAAGATGGAGGCATCATCCAACCAGGGAACTATGGAGATGGCTGCATCATCCAACCATGGATCTACAAAGATGGGTGCATCATCCAACCAGGGAACATTAAAGATGGGTGCATCATCCAACCAGGGAAGTATATAGATGTTTGCATCATCCAACCTGGGAACTATGGAGATGGCTGCATCATCCAACCGGGGAACTATGGAGATGGCTGCATCATCCTACCAGGGAACTATAGATATGGGTGCATCATCCAACCAGGGAACTATAGAGATGGGTGCATCATCCAACCAGAGAACTGCAGAGATAGCTGCATCATCCAACCAGGCCAAGAGAGTGAGAGGAGCATCACCCAACCAGGCTAAGAGAGTGAGAGGAGCATCATCCCACCAGAGAGCTATAGAGATGAATGCATTATTCAACCAGGCAATAATAGAGCTGGCCTCATCATCCAATCAGGCAGCATTAGAGATGGGTGCATCATCCAAACAGGCCAAGAGAGTGAGAGGAGCATTATATAACCAAGCCAAGAGTATGGGTGGAGCATTATCCAGCCAGAGAACTATAGAGATGGCTGCATCATCCAAACAGAGAACTATAGAAATGGGTGTATCATCAAACCAGGCATCTACGGACATGGGTGCATCATCCAACCAGGGAACTATAGAGATGGATGCATCATCCAAACAGGGAACTATGAAGATGGTGGCATCATCCAACAAGGGAATGATGGAGATGGCTGCTTCATCCAACCATGGATCTACGAAGATGGGTGCATCATCCAACCAGGGAAGTAGAGAGATTTTTGCATCATCCAACCTGGGAACTATGGAGATGGCTGCATCATCCAACTGGGGAGCTAATGAGATGGCTGCATCATCCTACCAGGGAACTGTAGATATGGGTGCATCATCCAACCAGGTAACTATAGAGATGGGTGCATCATCCAACCAGAGAACTGCAGAGATGGCTCCATCATCCAACCAGGCTAAGAGAGTGAGAGGAGCATCACCTAACCTGGCTAAGAGAGTGAGAGGAGTATCATCCCACCAGAGAGCTATAGAGATGAATGTATTATCCAACCAGGGAATAATAGAGTCAGGTGCATCATCCAATCAGGCAGCAATAGAGATGGGTGCATCATCCAACCAGGCCAAGAAAGTGAGAAAAGCCTCATCCAACCAGGCCAAAAGAGTGAGAGGAGCATTAGCTCACCAGGCAAAGAGAATGAGAGGAGATTTATCCAGCCAGGGATCTATAGAGATGGCTGCATCATCCAACCAGGGAACTATGGAGATGGCTGCATCATCCAACCAAGGAACTATGGAGATGGCTGCATCATCCAACCAGGGAAATGCAGAGATGAGTCCATCATCCAACCATGCAACGAGAGATACAGGTGCATCATCCAACCAGGCAGAGCCAGTAAGAGGAGAACCATGCAAGCAGGTGAAATCCCTGAAAGATGGTGAGATTTTGGCACCCAAGACTGACTATGCTCAGCTCCTGAGTACCAGAGGCTCAGACAACAGTAGCCAGGAATCACAGAAGAATTTTGGGCCAAAGCAAAAAGAAGAGGCTGATATCTCTGCAGTGAATTCCCAGGAGCATTCTGAGCTTTTAGAGATCTACCAAACATGCCTGGGGCTGGTCCAGCCTCCTTGGGCATCCATAGACTTTGACACAGACACATTAGTGAAAATGTATGCATTGCCTGGGGATGATGACCCCCAAAGCTTTGATAAGTATCTCTACCCAGGATTCCCCGACTGAGGCAGAGGGTTTGTGATGACCTACAAACCCATGCATAGCTGTGAAGAAAGATCTGAGATACATACATACATACATACATACATATATACATATATATATATACACACACACATTTTATACTTTGTTAAGACATTAATGGTCATATAGAGTACTAACTAATTCTAGAAAAAAAGGCTTCAATTAGCTGCCTATATATGTCTTTGTGTTCGAGTCTTTTATCAGTTTTCTGCAGGAAATCACGACCAGGCCTAACATCAACTGAAGTCTCCAGGAAGAAGATGGGGCCCCACAACAACAACAATTCCACGTGGACAATAATAATAATACCACTAAGCTGACAAACATCATCTACAGATCAGCTTTGGACTACAAAGTGCTCAGAGCAATTTTGAGAGGGATAGCTGAAAGGATCCAGTTTCAAAGACTACTTGAATAAAAACTTGAGATAAACTCTGAAATTTGGCATTATGCTCAAACTACCTTTCCTTGAATTTGACAATTAACACAAAATTTTTCTTTTCAGAATAAACATACCTTCGCCCATACCCAGCAGGAAGTACTTTTAAGAAAGTGACGCCCACATTCCCAAAAGTTGGGATGGGAGGTTTTTGGTGGTTTAATGAGGTTTGAATATTGTCATTATTTACAATGATTGGTTACAAGTTGTTAATTGTTATTGGTCAGGAAAAAAGCTGAACAAGGAGATTAGATTCAGAGGTTACCTTTTAAAATAAAAGGAAAAAGAAAAAGGAAAGTATAGATATGAGGTAGATCACTGAATCTACCCTGAGAAAAAAGATAAAGAAATAATAAGATAAATGGGTAGATAATTGAATCTATTCTAAAAAGAGAAGGGGGAAGATATAAAAATGACAAAATGTAGATTACTGAATCTATTATGAAAAAAAGAATATAGATATGATAAAATAAAAAGGAAGATTATGGAATCTACTTTTAAAAAGAAATTACTTGTTTTAAATAGGATAAGTAATGAAAAATTTTTTGTCTGAGTTTATCAAATGTTACTGGACTGGACATTGTTAATATATTAATGGAGTTTTTTGTCTGAATCTAGACATCGTTAATGTAATCTTGACTGTGTATATTGTATATACTTACTGGATATAGTTTTCTTGTATTAGCTATAAGCTTTTTTCAATTTTAGACAACAAAAGGGGAAATGTGGTGGTATTGTGTTCCCTGAAATATTGTGCACGCTAATAAACTTATCTGGGGTCAGAAAATGGAACAGCCAGAATATTAAACAGAGAAAGATAAGCAGTGGTAGCACACGCTTTTAATCCTAGCATTCCGGAGGCAGAAATCCCTCTGGATCTCTGAGTTCAAGGCCACATTGGAAACAGCCAGGCATGGTGACACATGCCTTTAATCCCAAGAAGTGAGCCTTTCATCCCAGGGAGTGATGGCAAAAACAGAAAGGTATATAAGGCGTGAAGACCAGGAACTAGAAGCATTTGGCTAGTTAAGCATTCAGGCTTTCGAGCAGCCGTTCAGCTGAGAGTCATTGGGATGAGGACACAGAAGCTTCCAGTCTGAGGAAACAGGATCATCTGAGGAACTGGCGAGGTGAGGTATCTGTGACGTGTTCTGTTTCTCTGATCACCCAGCTCTCGGGAGGTAGAAGCAGGCAGATCTCTGTGAGTCCGAGGCCAGCCAGGGTTACAGAGTGAGTTACAGGAAAGGCACAAAGCTACACAGAAACCCTGTCTTGAGAAAAATAATGTTATTCCTGCCAGGCAGCGGTGGCGTATGCCTTTAGTGACAGAAGGCACCTGTGAGAATGACCAGATGTCACATGGAATGCTCAAAGCCACTAGACACCTGTTCAAATGGGTCAGGCTTGTCAATCGTAACTATAAACTCAACACTCAGGAGGAATTGCCAAGAGTCTGAGGCCATCCTGGCCTAAACAGTGAATCCCTGTCTCAAATGAAGCAAAAGATAAATATGTACAAATAGCCAGATGCAGAAGTACACACCTGTAATCCCAGCACTCAGAAGGCCAGAGAAGGGTGGAAAAGTAAAGGCCAGCCTGGGCTCCATGGTGAGACCCTGTCTGTCTCTCTCTCTGACACACACACAATTAGAAATAAAACAAATCTAAAAATATAATAAACTTTAAAAAATAGAACAAATTTGCAAATGTGGAGCTGAAAAGATGAAACTGAATCAAATGTTCTGGGGTTTGTGAACCCCTGGGAAAAGACCAAAGATTCAACCCAATTATAATTAAAGATTAATTGAATAGCTGCTAGCAGGATGAACCATCTCTGAGTCAAATTTGAGACTGCCATGAAGGAGGGGTATGGGGAAGGACTTTGAAAAGGGGAAACCACACAAAGACCTTCAATATCTGCAAGCAAGAAAAACTGTTCCATTCAGCCAAGTGAAGTGGTTAAGGCAACTCAAAACAACCTTTGGGTATCTGCATAATCAAGTTACAGAAGGAAAAAAAGCAGTTAGTCGTACTATAACAAGTAGATAGTCATGGATGTATATTTTTGGGTGGGGGCATTGGAGTCCGGGTTACCAGGAACTTACCTTCCAGGGACTGGAGTCAGAGACATATGGCTGGTGGGTACCACCATAGATGCTTAGCATAAAATGGAGCTTCTTTAGCCATAACTCAAGTTCTCTAGAGGAGACAATAGTAGAAATAACAAGAAAATATCATTCAAACTTCAAGATAGCAATTACATAGACTAAAAAAACCAAAGAGAAAAGAATGAGAAAAAACGAGCAAAGCCCCAAGCCTCCCCCAAAAAGTGTGGATAACATTATGGAGAGCATATTCCATCATGGAGAGAAGAGGGAGAAATGAGCAATCCTAGCAATTTCAGAGACTGAAGCAGGAGGATTGCCCTGAGTTCAAGATCAGTGTGGACTACATAGCAAGACCCCATCTCCCAGCCGGGCGGTGCCTTTAATCGCAGCACTCGGAAGGCAGAGGCAGGCAGATCTCTGTGAGTTCGAGGCCAGCCTGGGCTACAGCTGGCCTACTGAGTGAGTTCCAGGAAAGGCACAAAGCTACACAGAGAAAGCCTGTCTTGAAAAACCAAAACCAAAACCAAAACAAACAAACAAACAAAAAGAGAGACCCCATCTCCCAAAACATGATTTTAGAAGTATAGTTGAAAATGCCCCAGATGGATGGAAGAACTAATGGTTATAGCTACCTGCGAAGATCAGAGAGCTCCCCGGAGGAACGCAATGGAGGAGAGCAGGGAGCGGAGAATGGGGCACGGGATAAAGGCACTCACTACTCTGGCAGAAGAACTGGGTTCAACTTCCTGTACTCTCCTGGTGGCTCAAAACTGTCTATAACTCCACTTCAGGGCGTCTGGTACCCTCTTCTGGCCTCTGCAGCTACTCTGGAAGAGCAGTCTGTGCTCTTAGTCACTGAGCCATCTCTCCAGGCCCAGAATTGTGCAGATTTATCACGTGTAATTGATAAACTGCTCGTATCTGAAGTAAACATTGTAGCAGCAAACTGAGACATAATTCATCTGCTGTGACCTTCACTTTCGTAAGTCAGGCATAGTGGCCTGTGTCTGTACTCCCAGCACTTGGGAAGCCGATACAGGATGATTGTCATGAGTTCCAGATCAGCTGGGATACAGAATGAAACCCCATCTCAAACACACACACACACACACACACACACACACACACACACACACACACACACACACACACGCACACACACCACTGTGTATGTAGTTTTATCAGACAAGATTTCTCTGTGTAGCCCTGACTGCCCTGGAACTCACTCTGTAGATCAGGCTAGCCTCAAACTCAGAGATCCTCCTGCCTCTGCAGACATTCATCACCACAGCCCGGCCTACAGCATGCTTTTAAAATATGCAATTCAGTGGCTGGAGAAATGTCTTCATGGTAATAAGCATGAAGATTCAATGTTCCATTCCGAGTACCCACATGGGGCAGCTCACAGCAGCTCACAACTCCAGCTCTGGGAGAGCTGATGCCTCTGGCCGCTGTGAGGTCACTGCACCGTACCCACAAGCTACACAAACATATACACATGACCAAATTAAAATAGATATTTTAAATGAAAGTGTACAGTTCAGGGCTGGGGCGGTGGTTTGGTATGTAGACTTCTTTCCATGCAAGCATGAAGACCTGGGTTTGGACCCCCAGCTCCCATGTAAAATGTCAGACAGGCCTGTAACCCCAGCACTGTAGGGGGAAAAGTGAGACAGGCCTGTAACCCCAGCACTGGGAAGAAAAATGTCAGTCAGGCCTGTAACCCCAGCACTGTACGGGGAGGGTGAAGACAAGAGGATCCCAGAGGCTTGCTGCTCAGCCAGCCTAGCTGAGAGGGTGAGCTCCAGGTTCAGTGAGGACCATCTCCTGTCTACAAAAAAATGTAGAGGGAAATAGACACTCGATGTCAACTCAGTGCCAGCCTCCACATGCATACATCCATCACACACACACACACACACACACACACACACACACACACACACACACACACACACACACACACACAGAGAGAGAGAGAGTAAATTCCAGATGTCCCAGAGTCTTGCAGCTGTCAGCAGTAATTCCAGATGTTGTCATCCTCCCCCACCACCCCCCACAAACCCAAAACAAACCCTAGACTCACTGAAGCAGTGACTCCCAATCCCCCAGCCTCAAAGCCACACATCCCTGTCTGAGTGGCTCTCCCCTGCCCTGCACATTTCCCCTCAGTGAAACCACACAGTCTAGAGCTAGAGCATAAAATCCGATGATATTATATGTGACACTTGCCAAGCCATAACTACCATGAACATCGTGACTTCTGTGGACATCTGAGAACTTTCTGGAACCTAAAGGTTTTTATGTAGGTAATTCACCCAAGAAGGAACCTCCAACCTCTGACATGGTGTCTGTTCTTAGCATTTTGTGAGACCTGTCCTCAGCACTGGTGGAGCAGAGCTACAGCATAGGTCTTCTCTAACACTGTCTATGCCAGAGAAAAGATATGAAAAACCAAGTTCTAGTTCAAGTTCAAAAGCTATGAGCTAACGCTTTTGTTCTCAAAAAGCTCCTGGAATCTTCTAGATCTCAAGTTTCATTGTGGAGAAACTATAAGAGATCAAACTTCCGATAGTAATGTTTTTTCTTTTCTCCCCACCCAACCCCACCCCGTGGTTCTAAGGATGGAACCTACATTCTTTGTGCATGTAGGCAGGGGCTCTACCACTGAGCAACACCCCAGCCCCTCACTGGGGGATTCCAGGCAGGGGCTCTCCCACTGATCCACACCCCTGGCCCTTCATTGGGGTATCCTAGGCAGAGGCTCTACCAGGAGGTAGAAGGATCATGAGTTGGAGGCCATATTAGACTTACACAGTATGACATTGTCCCAAGAATGGCGGGATGGGGCTGAACATTCTCTGCAAACCTCTCAGCTGGCCCCCAGGCCAGGAAGCAATGTCAGCCAGCTGGGTGGTGTGGAAAACTGAAGATTAATTAATTGCCCTGTTTTTCAAAATGCCTTTAGGAATCCTTCAGCATTTTTCTTTCCAATAACCAGGGCTGCCTAGGACCTTGGACAAGACCTTGGACAAGATGGCTGGGATGGGCCATCTTCTTAGGTGTCCATTTGCCCCAGCCTCCATAAGTATGTGCAACATGTGGTGCCATTGACAAACTCTGAAATGATCCTCCTGCTCTTTCTCTCCTTGTGTGTGTGTGTGTGTGTGTGTGTGTGTGTGTGTGTGTGTGTGTGTGTGTGTGTGTGTGTGTACATGGTGAACAAAAAATGAACATGTATGTACATGTAAGTGCAGGCTAAGGTTCAGCATGGGCTGAATCTTCATCTTCAGTAGCTCTCTATGCTATCATTCGAGGCAAGGTCTCTCTCTCACTGAATCTGAAGGTCACCAATGCAGTTCGCCTAGCTTGCCAGCTGGTCTCAAATATCCTCCTGACTCTACCCCCAAGCTGTGGGACCGCAGGTGCAAGCCACACCTGGCTTTTTATAAGGACCTTGGTACTTCAAACTCACACGCTCATGCTTGCAGAGCAAATTACCAAAGAAGCCATTTCTCAGAGCCTAGATATGGCATTCTGTTGTATTTTGTTTGGAGCTGTGGTGAGGGCAGGACCCAGGGTCAGGCACTGCTACTGAATTACATCTCCAGCGCTGACGTTTTGTTTTGTTTGCTTGTTTGTTTTTGAGAATCAGTAGCCCTGGCTTTTCTGTCTGGAACTCATGGTGATTCCTCTGCCTCAGGCTCCCAAGTGCTAAGATCATAGATATGCACCACCCGGCTCCCAGCACTTGGATTGGTGGAGGAGGTGTTATAGGATTTATTTATTTTGTGTGCATGGGTCTTTTGCCTGCATGTATGTCTGAGCATCACGTGCATCCAGTGCCCTCAGAGTCCAGAAAGGAATGTCAGATCTGGAGTTACAAATGCTTGTGAACTGCTATGTGTGTGCTGGGAATCCAACCAGGGTCTTCTTTTTTTTTTTAATTTTTTATTTTTATTTTGCAATACAATTCAGTTCTACATATCAGCCACGGATTCCCTTGTTCTCCCCCCTCCCGCCCCCCTCACCTTCCTCCCAGCCCACCTCACATTCCCACCTCCTCCAGGGCAAAGCCTCCCCCGAGGACTGAGATCAACCTGGTACACTCAGTCCAGGTAGGTCTAGTCCCCTCCTCCAAGGCTGAGCCAAGCAATCCTGCATAGGCCCCAGGTTTCAAACAGCCAACTCATGCAATGAGCACAGGACCCGGTCCCACTGCCTGGATACCTCCCAAACAGATCAAGCCAATCAACTGTCTCACCCAATCAGAGGGCCTGATCCAGTTGGTGACCCCTCAGCCATTGGTTCATAGTTCATGTGTTTCCATTCATTTGGCTACTTGTCCCTGTGCTTTATCCAACCTTGGTCTCAACAATTCTCGCTCATATAAACCCTCCTCTTTCTCGCTAATTGGACTCCCAGAGATCCATCCGGGACCTAGTCATGGATCTCTGCATCCAGATCCCTCAGTACCTGGATGGGGTTTCTAGCACAACAATTAGGGTGTTTGGCCATCCCATCACCAGAGTAGGTCAGAATGGCCTGTCAGAATGGCTAAGATCAAAAACACTGAAGAGACCTTATGCTGGAGAGGATGTGGAGCTAGGGGAACTCTCCTCCACTGCTGGTGGGAATACAAGCTTGTACAACCACTTTGGAAATCAATATGGCACTTTCTTAGAAAATTGGGAATTAATCTCCCCCAAGATCCAGCTATACCACTCTTGGGCATTTACCCAAGGAATGCTCAACCACACCACAAGAGCACTTGTTCAGCTATGTTCATATCAGCATTGTTTGTAATAGCCAGAACATGGACACAACCTAGATGCCCTTCAACTGAAGAATGGATAAATGAAAATGTGGTACATATACACAATGGAATACTACTCAGCAGAGAAAAACAATGACATCAACCAGGGTCTTCTACAAGAGCTCTCCAGCCTAGAGAAACACAATCTGGCTTTGTAGCTCAAGTTGGCCTCAAACTGGTAATCCCACCTCTAGTCCACACGCTGGGATTACAGCTGAGCTCCAGTCAGGTGTGATTGTCCTCATTCTGCAATCCTTATGGATCCCAAACAGCCCACAGCCACCTAGCAGTATCTCAAGTCCCTCTTTTTCACTGCCCTTTGCTGGGAATGTCTTTTTGTATGCTGTGAATGTGTTGCTCTGATTGATTGATAAAATGCTGATTGTCCAGTAGCCAGACAGGAAGTATAGTATAGGCAGGAGAAGAGAAAGGAGAATTCTGAGAACAGGAAGGCTGAGTCAGGAGACACTGCCAGCCACCACCACCATGAGAAGCAAAATGTAAGGATACCAGTAAGCCACGAGCCACGTGGCAAGGTATAGATTTATAGAAATGGGTTAATTTAAGATATAAGAACTAGATAGCAAGAAGCCTGCCACAGCCATACAGTTTATAAGAACTATAAATCTCTGTGTGTTTACTTGGGTCTGAGCGGCTGCAGGAGCCAGGTGAACACAGAAAAACTCCAACTATAGCCCTTAGATTATCATGGAACATAAAGTGGTGCTCTAGGGACGTTTGGGCGAGCTCATCATATTTCCTGGACCAGTGTTGCACTTTGTCGCCTCCCAGTGGCTCCTTTTGCACACTGCAGATTTTCTAGCCCCATTCACTGAATGGTGATCATGGGTTCCCAAAACTAGCTAAGGAATCAGGACCAAGGTAAGAATTTCAAAGAGAGAGAAGATGGATTCTGTGAGCAAGTGTATCAGGATCATGATGGAGAAACCTGCAGAGCTGACCAAACAAAACTAGTGGGAACTCATGAAAGCTGGATCAATGGCTGTGGAGTCTGCATGGGACTGGACTAGGCCCTCTGCATGATGAGACAATTGTGTAGCTTGATCTGTCCCCTGGCAGTAGGATCAGAACCCATCCCTGGTGCATGAGCGGGCCTTTTGGAGCCCACTACCTATGATGGGACACCCTGTGTATGCAGCCTTGAGGCAGGGGGAAGGGCTTGGACTTGCCTCTACTGAATGTGCCTCCCCCAGGGAGGCCTTGACTTCTTGTAGGGGAGAGTGGAGAGTTGGGTTGAAAGGGGGAGGCTGGGTGGGGGCATGGGATTGCCCTTTGCTTTATATCAAGTACAAATTTTTATCCTAACAGTGAAATGTTTGACTAAAGCTTGCCCAGTGATTGGGCAAAACCAAAACTTATTATAAACCACTGTCATCCTAGGGTTCCCCCTACTAGGTAACCTCTCTGGATCTGTGGGTTGCAGTCTGATTGCCCTTTGCTTTATATCTAGTATCCACTTATGAGTGAGTACATACCATGTTTGTCCTTCTGAGTCTGGGTTACCTCACTCAGGATGATATTTTCTAGTTCCAACCATTTGCCTGAAAATTTCATGCTGTCATTGTTTTTCTCTGCTGAGTAGTACTCCATTGTGTATATGTACCACATTTTCTTAATCCATTCTTCAGTTTATGGGCATCTAGGTTGTTTCCAGGTCCTGGCTATTATGAATAATGCTGCCATGAACAAAATTGAGCATGTATCTATGTGGTATGATTGAGCATTCCTTGGGTATATGCCCAAGAGTGGTATGGCTGGGTCTTGAGGTAGATCGATTTTCTGAGAAACCACCATACTGATTTCCACAGTGGTTGTACACGTTTGCACTCCCACCAACAGTGGAGGAGAGTTCCCTTTGCTCTGAATCCTCTCCAACATAGACTGTCATTAGTGTTTTTGATCATAGCCATTCTGACAGGTGTAAGGTGGTATCTCAGAGTAGTTTTGATTTGCATTTCTCTGATGACTAAAGATGTTGAGCATTTCCTTAAATGTCTTTCAGCTGTTTGAGATTCTTGTTTTGTGAATTCTCTGTTTAGCTCTTTAGCCCATTTTTAAATTGGATTGTTCAGTATTTTGATGTCTAGTTTCTTGAGTTCTTTACATACTGTGGAGATCAGTCCTCTGTCAGACGTGGGGTTGTTAAAGATCTTTCCCCATTCTGTAGGCTGTCTTTTTGTCTTATTGACCATGTCTTTTGCCTTACAGAAGCTTCTCAGTTTCAAGAGGTCCCATTTATTAATTGTCGTTCTCAGTGTCTGTACTACTGGTGTTATATTTAGGAAGTGATCTCCAGTGCCAATGTGTTCAAGAGTACTTCCTACTTTCTCTTCTATTAAGTTTCGTGTAACTGGATTTATGTTGAGGTCTTTGAGCCACTTGGACTTGAGTTTTGTGCATGGTGACAGATATGGATCTATTTTTAATCTTTTACATATTGACATCCAGTTATGCCAGCACCATTTGTATAGTTTTGGCTTTTGTCAAAAATCAGGTGTTCATATGAGCATGGATTAATGTCAGGGTCTTCAATTTGATTCCATTGCTCTGTATGTCAGACGAGACAAACTGTGTCTCAACACTCTTTTTATTTTAATCAGTTTTAATAAGTTCTTCTAAGGCTTGGAATCTGTTGGTAATTGCCTTTTGTATGATCTGAACTTCTTGAACAGTGAGTGCTTCCAAAGCCTTCATGAAATCAGTCAGTCTCTTGTTCTCATCATTTGAAATTCTAAAGTTTTTATCTTACCTACCAAGGCTACCTTATCCTCCTTAGTGACTATCTGTACAACTTACAAACGGCTTCCCAAAGTTAGTGTTCTTTCTGACAACTTCTCATAACCGTTCCGTGGTCTGTGTATATATCTCTAAAGCTTTTATCTTGTCTGTGAAGGTTTCCTTATCCTCCTTAGTGACTGTTTGGCATGCATATCACTTTCCAAAGCCAATCGACACACACCAATGTGGCTTTTGTGGTAAAAGTAAACAAAGCAGGTAGTGACACTTACCCAGTAGAAGGGAAGAGACAAGTGGTTAGAGCAGGTAGAGGAGGAAACAGCTGGAGAGGTGCATGTGTCTTAGTGAGTAGGACTGCACACGTGGTGGGCCCCAAAGGGCTTTGCAGGGAGAATTGCCCACATGGTGGGGAGCCCAAAGGACACAGACTGTATGTTTTGTGCCCGTGGAGGACAGAAGAAGGTGTTAGATGAGAACTGGTTGTGAGCCACAGTGTAGGTGCCAAGACTCAAACCCAGGTCCTCTGAAAGAGACGCTAGCTTAGACTGGGCATGGTGGCCCATGCCTTTAATCCCAGCACTCAGGAGCCAGAGGGAAAAGGTCATCAGAACTTGAGGCCAGCAAGGGGGTCTGACACCTTCTGGCCTCCATGGGCGCCAGGCATGCGTGTGGTACACAGACATACATGAGGGCAAAATACCCTTATACATAAACAATAAAGTCTAGAGACCAGAGTGAGGGCTCGGTGGCTGAGAGCACCAGTTACTCTTGCAGAAGACTCAGATTTGGTTTCTAAAGTCATATGGTGTCTTGGAATCACCTGTAACTCCAGTTCTGTGGGCACCAAGCATGTCCCCAGTGCACTCTTTATCTTAGCATACTGGAGGCAGAGGCAGAGGCAGGCAGACCTCTGAGTTGCAGGCCAGCCTGATCTGCCTAGTGATTCCAGGTCAACCAGAGCTACACAGTGAGGTCCTGTGTCAAAGTCTAAAACTTGCCGGGGCGGTGGTGGTGTGTAGATGTAACTAACCTTCTTATTAAATAAGAAACACAGAACCAATGCAAAGAAGAAAGCCAAGAGGTCAGAGATAAGAGCTAAAACCTTACCCTTCCTCCTGCAGTGGTCCTACCTCTCCGAACCAGAGCTACCCCTGTGTTAAAGTCTTTATATAGAGTTCCTGTTCTGCCTTCTCATTGGTTGTAAACCCAACCACATGACCGCCTCATCACGGCCTGTCTGTATAGACCTCCAGGTTTTCTATGATTGGTATTGAGATTAAAGGCATGTGTATCCAATACTGGCTGTATCCCTGAACACACAGAGACTTACCTAGCTCTGCCTACCAAGTGCTGGGATTACAAGTGTACGCCACCACTGCCCTGCTTTCCTATGGCTTGCTAATAGCTCTGACCCCCGGGCAACTTTATTTATTAACATACAAATAACATTTTAATACAAATAAAATATCACCATAGTGGTGCACATCCTTTATCTTAGCATACTGGAGGCAGAGGCAGAGACAGGTGGATCTCTGTGAGTTCAAGGCCAGCCTGGTCTACAGAGTGAGTTCCAGGACAGGCTAAAAAGATACAGAGAAACCCTGGCTCGCAAAAACAAATGAACAAACAAACAAACAAAAATTTAATTAACATAAAAAATCACTGGGCTGTGGTCGTAGCACACACCTTTAATCCCAGCACTTGGGAGGCAGAGCCAGTCGGATCTCTGTGAGTTCAAGGCCAGCCTGGTCTATAGAGTGAGCTCCAGGACAGGCACCAAAAGTACACAAAGACACCCTGTCTTGAAATAAATTAAAAAAAAAATAGTCTAAAAGTTAATTGGCAGGAGCCATGTGACTTCTTTGGGGAACAAGGCCGGAGACTTGCACAAATGACTCTTCTTATGACAAGACCCTGGAGACCCTGCCCAATTGGCAAAGTCCTGTGGACAGTTTGCTGCATGATTCTGGGTGTGACCCCAAGAGCATGCTCTCCTTGCTCTCCTTGCTACGTGCTCTCCTTGCTCTCACCTTGCTAGCCACACTGCTGGCCTGAATGAGTGACAGTAGGTCATGAAGCTTAATATTACATATTTGCATAACTCTTTTGGAAAGAATGATTTTTTTTGTAGAAGGAAAGAATGCTTTATTTGGCTCATGTTTCAGCCAGATTTCAGCCCATCACAATGCAGAAGGAATGGAACAGGAGCAGCTCCCTGGAAGCAGGAATGTGTGCTGGCAGCTTTTCACATTTTGGCAGACCAAGAAACAGAAAGTTAGACTGGAAGTAGAGACCTGCTCTTAGTAACTAATTTCTGTCAGATAGGCACCATGTTTTTTTTGTTGTTGTTGTTTAATGCCGAATGCCATTTATTGAAGGAGGGAGGAGGTCTTAAATACAGGCTTACAGCACAATGGGAGAACCCTGGAGGGCAGAAGTTTGCTACCAATGTTTTACAATCTTGCATCTAAGCTGTTAACGCCTATTATGCAGAATACACAGACAAGGAACTTCCTTTAAGCATTCAGGAGGGTGAAATCTGGCAGGGAATTAGCATAGGGAGGATATCAATATCAAGGTCAGCAAGCAAGGCAACAGTTACCCAGAACGGGGGCCAGGAACCTACAGGTCCCCCTTTTACTAATAAATGAGCTTCTGACTTAGGTTGCGTGGGACGTCAGCAGGTTACCTTACCTGTCATGGAGACACCTGCCCAGGCCACACAGGCGCTCTGTCTTAGGTTGGTGAGTGCCCCCCAAGCATTACCCATCTCTGAATACTCATTATCATACAGGCTCAGTTGTGTGTGAGCTGCAGAGTTAACTGCTGCCAAAGATCTCAAAGTGGCACTGGGCTTGCAATCTGTGTGTTCGACACAGAAAAGACCAACAGAAGTCCTAACCCACCCATAGCCAGTAGGCTAAAGGCAACTGAGCCATTCCCTTCCTTAATGAGCCTTACTGCAAATTGGAGTCCTTGTAAGATGGTATCCCAAAAGCAAATGGAACTTGAGTTTATAAATTTATAATTTTCAAAGCCAATTGAAATGTATATAATTATTGAATTAAATTTATCATGCCCAATAGAATGAAAGATTAATTAACTGTAGTAGCTACTTTTGCTGCCAGGGTCTCCACTGTGCTAGCTGTAGTAATCAATTATGAAATGGTAATCCCAGAAACAGTAGCAGCAGTGACTGCCTCTGCTATAACAGCAACAACAGCAGCAGCCATGTCAAATTCTCTTCTGGAGTATGTGGGCATCAACTGGCATGGATACAACTCCAGGAACACAAACCGCCAAGGCCCTTTTTTCTTGATCCCAGCATGACTTAATCAGGTAGCTCTGCAAAAGAACAACTAAGAACCATAAAGAAAAAACAGGCAGCTCACAAGAAGCATAACTAATGGTTTTATAATGGCTACATTTAGGTTCATAAATTTTAAGGTATCTTCAAAGGGGGCTAAATGAATTTCAGAAGGCCAATAAATGTTGCACAGAGCCACTCCTGAAAAGTAGGTACTACACCAGCTTGAAGAGGATTTTGAAAATGAAAAGGCTTAGCTGGCATGCAACTGTTAACAAATGGAGGTCAGTGACCTTCAGGGTTATCCTTAATCTCCAAGGTGTCTGGGTGACACGTTCTCAAACATACTTGAAGAAGCAGTTACCATACATTACCTTCTGGAGAATCCAACCGCATGGCTACAGTTCCTAGGCTTATGTTAATGCTTGCCAAAGCTGGCCATATTGATCTCTTAATCCCCATTGGCATCAGAAGGGGAGAGTTTTTCATGAAGGCCCAATAGGTCTCTGCCATGTTGGGCTTCAGCAGCAGTCACAGGGTGCACTTAGCGCTCAGGAATCCAAAGAGGAACCTCATTGTCCTCAGAAAAGACATAAACAGAACCCCGGGCCCACACCAACACTAGATCAGGTCTCCTCCAAGTGCCAGTAGAAAGATCCTTCCAATGCTCCAGAGGGTGATTTGCAGCAGGAGCCCTCCAGTGCTTATCTGCAGCGGATGCTCCAGCAGAATCCACCGATAAAAAATTTAAAATATTTGTCCCTGTGCTTTATCCAACCTTGGTCTTAACAATTCTTGCTCATATAAACCCTCCTGTTTCTCACTAATTGAACTCCCAGAGCTCCATCCGGGGCCTCGCCATGGATATCTGCATCCAGATCCCTCAGTCTTTGGATGGGGTTTCTAGCCTGAACTGAGTCTACTAGGTTGATCTCAGTCCTCGGGGGAGGCTTTGCCCTGGAGGAGGTGGGAATGGGGGGTGGGCTGGGGGTAAGGTGAGGGAGGTGGGAGGGGGGAGAACAAGGGAATCCATGGCTGATATGTAGAACTGAATTGTATTGCAAAATAATAAAAAAAATCATTAAAATTTATCATTCTTACACCTAAAAAAATTAAAATATATAAAACAAGGGAAAGAATCGAATGTGAAGAGGAATGATGAGTCCCTAGTTCTGCCTTTTTACTCTAGCAAAATATGTTTGTTTGGTTTTTTTTAATAGTTCAAATTTTTCTTTTTTTAAAAAAATTAATTAATTAATTAAATTTTCTATTATCAGCTTGATACAGTATAAATCTTAATAGTGAAATGTTTCATTGAGGCTTGCTCAGTAATTGAGTAAAACCAAAGCTTAATATAAGCCATAGTCATGCTAGGGTCACCCATGCTATATATATAGCCTTCATGGTTCTGTGGATTGTAGTCTGATTCTTCTTTACTTTATAACTAGAATCCACTTATGAGTGAGTACATACCATGTTTGCCCTTCTGGATTTGGGTTACCTCACTCAGGATGATATTTTCTAGTTACATCCATTTGCCTGCAAATTTCATGCTGTCATTGTTTTTCTCTGCTGAGTAGTACTCCATTGTGTATATGTACCACATTTTCTTAATCCATTCTTCAGTTGACGGTCATTTAGGTTGTTTCCAGGTCCTGGCTATTATGAATAATGCTGCCATGAACAAAATTGAGCATGTATCTATGTGGTATGATTGAGCATTCCTTGGGTATATGCCCAAGAGTGGTATGGCTGGGTCTTGAGGTAGATCGATTTTCTGAGAAACCACCATACTGATTTCCACAGTGGTTGTACAAGCTTGCATTCCCACCAACAGTGGAGGAGAGTTCCCTTTGCTCTGCATCCTCTCCAACATTGACTGTCATTAGTGTTATTGATCTTAGCCATTCTGACAGGTGTAAGGTGGTATCTCAGAGTAGTTTTGATTTGCATTTCTCTGATGACTAAAGATGTTGAGCATTTCCTTAAATGTCTTTCAGCCATTTGAGATTCTTGTTTTGTGAATTCTCTGTTTAGCTCTTTAGCCCATTTTTAAATTGGATTGTTCAGTATTTTGATGTCTAGTTTCTTGAGTTCTTTATATACTGTGGAGATCAATCATCTGTCAGATGTGGGGTTGGTGAAGATCTTGCCCCATTCTGTAGGCAGTCTTTTTGTCTTATTGACCATGTCTTTTGCCCTGCAAAAGCTTCTCAGTTTCAAGAGGTCCCATTTATTAATTGTTGTGCTCAGTGTCTGTGCTGTTGGTGTTATATTTGGAAGTGATCTCCGGTGCCAATGTGTTCAAGAGTATTTCCTACTTTCTTTTCTATTAAGTTTAGTGTAACTGGATTTATGTTGAGGTCTTTGATCCACTTGGAGTTAAGTTTTGTGCATGGTGACAGATATGGATCTATTTGTAATCTTTTACATATTGACATCCAGTTATGCCAGCACCATTTGTTGAAGATACTTTCTTTTTTCCACTGTATAGTTTTGGCTTCTTTGTCAAAAATCAGGTGTTCATATGTGCATGGATTAATGTCAGGGTCTTCAATTTGATTCCATTGGTCCGTATGTCAGTTTTTATACCAGTACCAAGCTGTTTTTTATTACTATAGCTCTATAGTAGAGCTTGAGGTCAGGGATGGTGATGCCTACAGAAGTTGCTTTCTCATATGGGATTCTTTTAGCTATCCTGGGTCTTTTGTTTTTCCATATGAAGTTGAGTATTTTTTTTCCAAGTCTGTGAAGAATTGTGTTGGGATTTTGATGGGCATTGCATTGAGTCTGTAGATTGCTTTTGGTAAGATTGCCATTTTTACCATGTTAATCCTACCTGTCCTCGAGCATGGGAGATCCTTCCATTTTCTGATATCTTCTTCAATTTCTTTCTTTAGAGATTTAAAATTTTCATCAAAAAGGTTCTTCACTTGTTTAGTTAGTGTCATCCCATGGTATTTTATATTATTTGTGGCTATTGTAAAGGGTGATGTTTCTCTGACTTCTTTCTCAGCCCTTTTATCATTTGTGTATAGGAGAGCTACTGATTTTTTTTGAGTTGATCTTGTATCTTGCCACTTTACTGAAGGAGTTTATCAGCTGTAGGAGTTACCTGGTAGAATTTTTGGGGTCACTTATGTATACTATCATATCATCTGCAAATAGTGAAAGTTTGACTTCTTCCTTTCCAATTTGTATCCCTTTGATCTCTTTTGTTGTCTTGTTGCTCTAGCTAAAACTTCAAGTACTATATATAATAAATATGGGGAGAGTGGACAGCCTTGTCTTGTTCTTGATTTTAGTGGTATCACTTTGAGTTTAATTTGATGGTGGCTATTGGCTTGCTGTAAATTGCCTTTATTATGTTTAGGTATGTTCCCTGTATTCCTGATCTCTCTAAGACCTTTACCATGAAGGGGTGTTGGATTTTGTCAAAGGCTTTTTCAGCATCTAATGAGATGATCATGTGGTTTTTTGGAAAGAATGATTTTAACCACTGGAGTCTTTAAAAAATGTTATTCAATGGATGATATCAGGAGTTAATGGGAACAGTCTAGGAACAGGGAATGAAGTAGAATTGTAGAAACCCGAAGCTCCCTCATTTCTAACTGTGCCAATACCCTAAGAAGTTAACGGAGGTGGATGTCAGCACAAGGAACAAACAGTGCCAACTATTAAAAGTAAGTTTCTGGGTTACATTGCCTATAGGATAAATGGAAAAACCTGGTATCTCCCCAGAGGAGATAGAGTAGTACAGAATGTAGAATGGATTGATCCAGCTTTTGCTGGTGAGTTGATTGTGAGAACCCAGACCCTACTAGATGTAAATATTAACCACAAGAGACAAAACTGTCTCTCACCCTGCATGACGTTGTAACCACATGTGCTGCCCACTGGGCACACTGCTCTACCTGTAGGTGTGCCTAGTTAGAGAACTGCCTTTGTAGCTTGCAAGATGGCTTATGCTTCTAACAGTAGAGAAATAGACAAAAAAGGTAATGGCTGCCAGTGGGAGAGTTGGAGGATGGAAGAGGAAAGAAGCTAGGAACTAACCGGTAATTATTGTAACCATTTTTAGACACTTAAGGAAGCAAAAATGATTATAAAACTGTTCAAGCAAATCATTGAAACTGTCTAAGTAAAGACAGCCCAGGCTACCCGGGGCCACTTGTTTGAAAACAACAGGTGTGCCGGGAGCCATCCCGGGTGGTGGATGTGTCCTGCAGAGGAAGTACTGAGTCGGCGGGAGAAGGAAGTGGGCCAGGCCATGGTGGGAGATTCTTTCAGCCTGACTGACTATGAGTCAGAGTGTTTATTTATACAGAATTTAGTTAGCAAGGATACATTCATGATGTTTCAAAACATAGATCATATCATTTTTGGTTTGGACATGTGTTTCACTTCCTTTTGCTCATCTTTTAGTCGTTATTAATAAACTATCGCAGAACAGAGTTATCATTTCCAATCATTTTCCTTCAAGTTTTGACATCATTAATAAACAGAGTTATTATTCTTACTCAAAAACCCCATAACCCAATTTTTGAGAATCTAGAGGCACATGACAGCCTGTGCTCAGGCTGGTTGCTTTGGTTGCTTCAAGGACACTAGACCAAAGCAAAATCTTCAACCAACCTGGGCATTTTGCCATGTCTCAAGCAGTGTATTATTAACTCTTAGGGGGCAGAGTGCCCGGGAAAAAATCCTCAGGCTAAAGCTGCTGAAGTTATTACTCAAATTCTGCCATAACATAATCAATGTTCACATTTATATCTTTATAGAATTTGTCTATATGTTTAATTCTGGTATTATGTTGTTCCTTGGTCATATGACATTATAGTGGCTCTACATGAGCTAACTTCTAAAAGACAGAGGTCCTAACAGCTCATACTTTTATCATCTTTCCACTCCATACTTTGCTCATCAATACGTCTCTGTGTAGGGCAGAGTTGTATGCCACATAATTGTCTGAGTGTACAGTGGGAAGAGACTTGTAATCTGAACTGTGGACAATTCCTCTAGCCCACTGAATCTTGTTGACCTTTTTAAGTTTACTTTGTTTTGAATGCTAGTGAGCTGTCTCAAAGTATGAGTGCTTATAGCTCTGGAAGAGGGCCCTGGTACGCATTGCGGCATCCACAAGATGGCTCACAGCTGCCTATAAATTCAATTCCAGGGAATCTGATGGCCTCTGTGGACACTAGAACACACAGGCACATTCACAGACACAGAGACACAGAGACAATAACTGCTAGCTAGCTGTCAGGGCTTTTGTCTGAGGAGAACCATTGTGGGCCTCCGTTTTCTCAAGTAAAAGACCTCTTAGGGCTCTTGGGGCAGTCTGAGTCCATCCCATGGCTGTGTCCATCCGGTGGCTGTGTCCACCCGGTGGCTGTGTCCATCTCGTGGCTGTGTCCATCCTGTGGCTGTGTCCATCTGTGGCTGTGTCTATCCTGCGGCTATGTCCATTCAGTGGCTGTGTCTATCCTGTCTGTAGCTGTGTCCATCCCGTGGCTGTGTCCATTCCATGGCTGTGTCCATCCTGAAGCTGTGTCCATTCTGTCTGTAGCTGTGTCCATCCTGTGGCTGTGTCCAGTAGAGTAAGAGCAATGTCTCAGCAACAACTGAACTGTGCCCACAGAGAGTCTGGGAAGCATCCTAATTTCCCATCCCCATCATTATTCTCATGGAGTTATTAGTCACCATCACCAACGTCTGGACCAGAGGGACCCCCCACATGTCCTGTTTCCAAGGCTGCTGAGCTCACTTTCCCAGTGCCTTCCTGTTGCTTGTGGCTTAGCTCTTGGGACAGAGGACAGCTTGGAACACAATTTCAAATTTCAGCAACCTCAATTATCAGGGCTCCTAGCTGTCTATTTGATATTTATTTATTTAGATAGGATCTCATTATGTAGCCCTGGCTGTCCTGGAACTTTGTATGTAGACCAGGCTGGCTTGGAATGCACAGAGATTCCTGTGTCTCTGCCTCTCGAGTGCTGGGATTAGAAGTGTGTGTTTCCATGCTTGGCTATCAGATTTAATTTTGAGACATGGTAGCGTGTATTGCAGGCTGACTTCAAACTTTCAATGTTGGTGAGGCTGACCTTAAACTATTTCTCCTATATCCACATCCAAAATACCGGGATGGGAGGCACACACCACCATACCCAGTTTTGTGGCTTTCCTTGGGTTTGTTGCCACTCTCAGCACTGGCCAAATATGAGCCCAGTCTTCCAGAACTGTCTGTTCCTAGGTGTTCCCAGCAGGTGAGTTGTTGCATTTCAGCAGCTCCTGGTTCCCATGACTCCTGACTTCTCAGTACGAACCAACACCTGGAGTATGGTGAACATCAGTGTCAAACCCTTAATTCATGTGTTGCTTTCACCTTGAATACCAGATCTTCCTGGCTAAGAGTGGTTCTTCTGGGTTCACTAGGGTCAGGAGCAACCAAACACTTTTTTTTTAATTAAAGAACAATACTCAACTTCAGATGGAAAAAGAAAAAACCCAGGATAGCTAAAAGAATCCTGTACAATACAGCAACCTCTGGAATCATCACCATCCCTGACTTCAAGTTCTACTATAGAGCTATAGTAATAAAAACAGCTTGGTATTGGCATAAAAACTGACATATGGACCAATGGAATTATTGAAGATCTTGACATTAATCCATGCACATATGAACACCTGATTTTTTTCTGAGACAGGATGTCTCTGTGAAGCAATCCTGACTGTCCTGGAGGTTGTCCTAGAACTCACAGAGATCCACCTGCCTCTGCCTCCTGAGGGCTGGGATTACAGGCGTGCGCCACCACCACCAGGTGAACACCTGAATTTTGATAAGGAAACCAAAACCATATATTGGAAAAAAGAAAGTATCTTCAACAAATGGTGCTGGCATAACTGGACATCAACATGCGGAAGATTGCAAACAGATCCTTATCTGTCATCGTGCACAAAACTTAAGTCCAGGTGGATCAAAGACCTCAACATAAATCCGGTTACTCTGAACCTGAAAAATGAGAAAGTAGGAAGTAGTCTTGAACATATTGGCACTGGAGATCACTTCCTAAATATAACACCAGTAGCCCAGACACTGAGAGTGACAATTAATAAATGGGACCACCTGAAACTGAGAAGCTTCTGTAGGGCAAAAGACACAGTCAATAAGACAAAAAGACAGCCTACAGAATGGGGCAAGATCTTCACCAACCCCACATCTGACAGAGGATTGATCTCCACAGTATATAAAGAACTCAAGAAACTAGACATCAAAATACTGAACAATCCAATTTAAAAATGGGCTAAAGAGCTAAACAGAGAATTCTTAAAACAAGAATCTCAAACAGCTGAAAGACATTTAAGGAAATGCTCAACATCTTTAGTCATCAGAGAAATGCAAATCAAAACTACTCTGAGATACCACCTTACACCTGTCAGAATGGCTATGATCAAAAACACTAATGACAGTCAATTTTGGAGAGGATGTGGAGCAAGGGGAACACTCCTCCACTGTTGGTGGGAGTGCAAGCTTGTACAACCACTGTGGAAATCAGTATGGTGGTTTCTCAGAAAATCGATCTACCTCAAGACCCCAGCCATACCACTCTTGGGCATATACCCAAGGAATGCTCAATCATACCACATAGATACATGCTCAATTATGTTCATAGCAGCATTATTCATAATAGCCAGGACCTGGAAACAACCTAGATGCCCATAAACTGAAGAATGGATTAAGAAAATGTGGTACATATACACAATGGAGTACTACTCAGCAGAGAAAAATAATGACAGCATGAAATTTTCAGGCAAATGGTTGGAACTAGAAAATATCATCCTGAGTGAGGTAACCCAGACTCAGAAGGACAAACATGGTATGTACTCACTCATAAGTGAATACTAGATATAAAGCAAAGGGCAATCAGACTGCAACCCACAGATCCAGGGAGGCTACCTAGACGGGGGAACCCTAGGATGACTGTGGCTTATAATAAGTTTTGGTTTTCTCAATCACTGGACAAGCTTTAGCCAAACATTTCACTATTAGGATAAAAATTTGTACTGTATCAAGCTGATGAAAGAAAATGCTGGCCATACTTTCAGGAGAGGAGGCTAAAATCTTTTTAGATTATGGATTAGCCTATAGAAAAATGTCTGCAGTAAATCAAACAGTGAAGGGGAAGATGAATAGGAATCTCACTTACACAACTTAAGTAAAACATAGCTCTGTGAACAGATGAATATAGGTTTCTTCTGTATCCCAGAATCTAATCAATATTTTTATGTATAATTCAGCTATCATTTGGCTTAAAAGGGCTTATTGGGAAATGTTATCATTTTTCCTATTTTCTACAGAGGAAATATTTTCCAGTTTCAAATAACCCTGGACTTTTGAATTATAACCTGTGATTATGTTCAAGCTATCTGTGTATTATTTTTCCTGCAGTTGTACATAAAATATTTTTACATTAAAAAAGGACAAATACTATAGAAATGTATTACATGAAATATATAGAATATACAAATTCATAGAGACAGAAAGATTAGACGTTATCTCAAGATGGAGAAGAAAGGAATATAGAGCAGTGATTTTCTAAGTACAGAGTTTCTGTTTTGTGTGATAGAAAAGTCCCACAAACAGACAGTAGTATCAGGACATAATATCATGAATGTAATAAATCAATACAATTAATGAATATCATAAACATAATTATTGAATGAATACTATGAATGTAATCAATGAATACCACAAATGTAATTAATATCATGAGTGTAATTAATGAATGTCATGAGTGTAATTAAAAAATTAAGTAAAAAAAAAGAAAAAAATTTTCATTCATTTTACACACCCCCTCTTCCCTCCTCCTACCCCCCCAACCAGCCTTCCCCTTTCAACCCAACTCTCCACTCTCCCATACAAGAAGTCAAGGCCTCCCTTGGGGAGGCACATCCAGTAGTGGCAAGTCCAAGCCCTTCCCCCTGCCTCAAGGCAGCATGTGCGGGGTGTCCCATTATAGGTAGTAGGCTCCCAAAGGCCTGCTCATGCACCAGGGAACGGGTTCTGATCCTACTGCCAGGGGACAGATCAAGCTACACAGTTGTCTCATCATGCAGAGGGCCTAGTCCAGTCCCATGCAGACTCCACAGCCATTGATCCAACTTTCATGAGTTCCCACTAGTTTTGTTTGGTCAGCTCTGCAGGTTTCTCCATCATGATCCTGATACACTTGCTCACAGAATCCATCTTCTCTCTCTTTGAAATTCTTAACCTTGGAATTAGCTTGTTCCTTAGCTAGTTTTGGGAACCCATGATCACCATTCAGTGAATGGGGCTAGAAAATCTGCAGTGTGCAAAAGCAGCCACTGGTAGGCAACAAAGTGCAACACTGGTCCAGGAAATATGACGAGTTCTCCCAAATGTCCCTAGAGCACCTCTTTATGTTCCATGAAAATCTAAGGGCTATAGTTGGATTTTTTTCTGTGTCCACCTGGCTCCTGCAGCCGCTCAGACCCAAGTAAACACACAGAGATTTAGAGTTCTTATAAACTGTATGGCCGTGGCAGGTTTCTTGCTATCTAGTTCTTATATCTTAAATTAACCCATTTCTATAAATCTATACCTTGCAACATGGCTCGTGGCTTACTGGTATCCTTACATTTTGCTTCTCATGGTGGTGGCAGCTGGCAGTGTCTCCTGACTCAGCCTTCCTGTTCTCAGAATTCTCCTTTCTCTTCTCCTGCCTATACTATACTTCCTGTCTGGCTACTGGACAATCAGCATTTTATCAATCAATCAGAGCAACACATTCACAGCATACAAAAAGACATCCCCAGCAAAGGGCAGTGAAAAAGAGGGACTTGAGATACTGCTAGGTGGCTGTGGGCTGTTTGGGATCCATAAGGATTGCAGAATGAGGACAATCACACCTGACTGGAGCTCGGCCGGGAGATGGGGTCTTGTTATGTAGTCCACACTGACCTTGAACTCAGGGCAATCCTCCTGCTTCAGTCTCTGAAATTGCTAGGATTGCTCATTTCTCCGTCTCCTCTCCATGGTGGAATATGCTCTCCATAATGTTATCCACACTTTTCGGGGGAGGCTTGGGGCTTTGCTCATTTTTTCTCATTCTTTTCTCTTTGTTTTTTTTAGACTATGTAATTGCTATCTTGAAGTTTGAATAATATTTTATTGTTATTTCTACTATTGGCTCCTCTAGAGAACTTGAGTTATGGCTAAAGAAGCTCCATTTTATGCTACCCACCATAGATGCTTATGTCTCTGACTCTAGTCCCTGGAAGGTAAGTTCCCAGTAACCCTGACTCCAATGCTCCCACACAAAAATATACAGCCATGACTATCTACTTGTTATAGTACGACTAACTGCTTTTTTTCTGTAACTTGATTATGCAGATACCCAAAGGTTGTTTTGAGTTGCCTTAACCACTTCACTTGGCTGAATGGAACAGTTTTTCTTGCTTGCAGATATTGAAGGTCTTTGTGTGGTTTCCCCTTTTCAAAGTCCTTCCCCATACCCCTCCTTCATGGCAGTCTCAAATTTGACTCAGAGATGGTTATTCCTGCTAGCAGCTAATCAATTAATGTTTAATTATTATTATTATTATTATTATTATTTTGCAATACAATTCAGTTCTACATATCAGCCACGAATTCCCTTGTTCTCCCTCCTTCCACCCCCTCACTTTCCCCCAGGCTCCCCCCCGTTCCCACCTCCTCCAGGGCAAAGCCTCCCCCATGGACTGAGATCAACCTGGTATACTCAGTCCAGGTAGGTCCAGTCCCCTCCTCCCAGGCTGAGCCAAGCGATCCTGCATAGGCCCCAGGTTTCAAACAGCTGACTCATGCAATGAGCACAGGACCCAGTTCCACTGCCTGGATGCCTCCCAAACAGTTCAAGCCAATCAACTGTCTCACCCATTCAGAGGGCCTGATCCAGTTGGTGACCCCTCAGCCATTGGTTCATAGTTCATGTGTTTCCATTCATTTGCCTATTTGTCCCTGTGCTTTATCCAACCTTGGTCTCAACAATTCTCGCTCATATAAACCCTCCTCTTTCTCACTAATTGGACTCCCAGAGATCCACCCAGGGCATAGCCATGGATCTCTGCATCCAGATCCCTCAGTAGTTGGATGGGGTTTCTAGCACGACAATTAGGGTGTTTGGCCATCCCATCACCAGAGTAGGTCAGTTCGGGCTGTCTCTCGACCATTGCCAGCAGTCTGTTGTGTGGGTATCTTTGTGGATTTCTGTGGGCCTCTCTAGCACTTTGCTTCTTCCTATTCTCATGTGGTCTTCATTTACCATGGTCTCCTATTCCTTGTTCTCCCTCTCTGTTGTTGATCCAGCTGGGATCTCCCACTCCCCCAAGTTCTCTTTCCCTCAGTCCCCGCCCTTCACTACCCCCACTCATATCCAGGTCTATAGCCCATTTCTTAATTGGACTGTTGGGCATTTTGGTGTCTAATTTCTTGAGTTCCTTATATATTCTGGATATCAGTCCTATGTCAGATGTGGGGTTGGTGAAGATCTTTCCCATTCTGTGGGCTGTTGCTTTGCCTTGTTGACCGTATCCTTTGCTCTACAAAAGCTTCTCAGTTTCAAGAGGTCCCATTGATTGATTGTTTCTCTCAGTGTCTGTGCTACTGGTCTATTTAGGAAGTGATCTCCAACACAATTCTCACAAACCTGGAAAGAATAATACTCAACTTCATATGGAAAAACAAAAAACCCAGGATAGCCAAAAGAATCCTGTACAATAACACAACCTCTGGAGGCATCATGATCCCTGACTTCAAGCTCTACTATAGAGCTACAGTAATAAAAACAGCTTGGTACTGGCACAAAAACCGACATGTGGACCAATGGAATCAAATTGAAGACCCTGACATTAATCCGCACACCTATGAACATATAATTTTTGACAAAGAAGCCAAAAGTGCAAAATGGAAAAAAGAAAGCATCTTCAACAAATGGTGCTGGCATAACTGGATATCAACATGTAGAAGGCTGCAAATTGATCCATATCTATCACCATGCACAAAACTTAAGTCCAAGTGGATCAAGGACCTCAACATAAATCCAGCTACTGAACCTGCTAGAAGAGAATGTAGGAAGTAGTCTTGAACGCATTGGCATAGGAGATCACTTCCTAAGTAGTGTTTAATTATAATTGGGTTGAATCTATGGTCTTTTCCCAGGGGTTCACAAACTCCAGAACATTTGATTCAGTTTTATCTTTTCAGCTCCACATTTGCAAATTTGTTCAATTTTTAAAAGTTTATTATATTTTTAGATTTGTTTTTCTTAATTTTAATTTTTATTTTGCAATACAATTCAGTTCTACATATCAGCCATGGATTCCCTTGTTCTCCCCCCTCCGACTCCCCTCATCTTCCCCCCAGCACATCCCACATTCCCACCTCCTCCAGTTTTATTTCTAATTGTGTGTGTGTGTGTGTGAGAGAGAGAGAGAGACAGGGTCTCACCATGGAGCCCAGGTTGGCCTTTACTTTTCCAGCCTTCTCTGGCCTTCTGAGTGCTGGTATTACAGGTGTGTAGTTCTCCATCTGGCTGTTTGTACATATTTATCTTTTGCTTCATTTGAAACAGGGATTCACTGTTTGGGCCAGGATGGCCTCAGACTCTTGGCAATTCCTCCTGAGTGTTGAGTTTATAGTTACGATTGACAAGCCTGACCCATTTGAACAGGTGTCTAGTGGCTTTGAGCATTCCATGTGACATCTGGTCATTCTCACAGGTGCCTTCTGTCACTAAAGGCATACGCCACCTCTGCCTGGCAGGAATAACATTATTTTTTTTAAGACAGGGATTCTGTGTAGCTTTGTGCCTTTCCTGGAACTCACTCTGTAGCCCTGGCTGGCCACGGACTCACAGAGATCTGCCTGCTTCTACCTCCCGAGAGCTGGGTGATCAGAGAAACAGAACAAGCCACAGATACCTCCCCTCGCCAGTTCCTCAGATGATCCTGTTTCCTCAGACTGGAAGCTTCTGTGTCCTCATCCCAATGGCTCTCAGCTGAACGGCTGCTGAAAGCCTGAATGCTTAACTAGCCAAATGCTTCTAGTTCCTGGTCTTCACGCCTTATATACCTTTCTGTTTTTGCCATCACTCCCTGGGATGAAAGGCTCACTTCTTGGGATTAAAGGCGTGTGTCACCATGCTTGGCTGTTTCCAATGTGGCCTTGAACTCAGAGATCCAGAGGGATTATTGAAGGCATGTGCTACCACTGCCTATCTTTCTCTGTTTAATGTTGTGGCTGTTCCATTCTCTGAACCCAGGTAAGTTTATTAGCATGCACAACATCTCAGGGAACACAATACCACCACATTCCCCCCTTTTTTTTGTCTAAAATTGAAAAAGCTTATAGCTAATACAAGAAAACTATATCCAGTAAGTATATACAATATACACAGTCAGGATTACATTAACGATGTCTAGTCCATTAACATTTGACAGATTCAGACAAAAAAACTCCATTAATATATTAACAATGTCCAGTCCAGTAACATTTGATAAACTCAGACAAAAAATTTTTCATTACTTATCCTATTTAAAACAAGTAATTTCTTTTTAGAAGTAGATTCCATAATCTTCCTTTTTATCTTATCATATCCATATTCTGTTTTTCTTTTCATAATAGAGTCAGTAATATACTTTTGTCATTTTTATATCTTCCCCTTTTTCTTTTTAGAATAGATTCAATTATCTACCCATTTATCTTATTATTTATTTATCTTTTTTCTCAGGGTAGATTCAGTGATCTACCTCATATCTATACTTACTTTTTTCTTTTTCCTTTTATTTTTTAAGGAAACCTCCAAATCTAATCTCCCTGTTCAGCTTTTTTCCTGACCAATAACAATTAACAACTTGTAACCAATCATTGTAAATAATGACAATATCCAAAACTCATTAAACCACCAAAAACCTCCCATCCCACCTCTTGGGAATGTGGGCATCACTTTCTTAAAATTACTTCCTTCTGGTTATGGGCGAAGGCATCTTTATTCTGAAAAGAAAAATTTTGTGTTAATTGTCAAATTCAAGGAAAGGTAGCTATATCCTTCGCTGTCCAGTTTGAGCATAATGCCAAATTTCAGAGTTTATCTCAAGTTTTTATTCAAGTAGTCTTTGAAACTGGATTCTTTCAGCTATCCCTCTCAAAATTGCTCTGAGTACTTTGTAGTCCAAAGCTGATCTGTAGATGATGTTTGTCAGCTTAGTGGTATTATTATTGTCCACGTGGAATTGTTGTTGTTGTGGGGCCCCATCTTCTTCCTGGAGACTTCAGTTGATGTTAGGCCTGGTCGTGATTTCCTGCAGAAAACTGATAAAAGACTCGAACACAAAGACATATATAGGCAGCTAATTGAAGCCTTTTTTTCTAGAATTAGTTAGTACTCTATATGACCACTAATTTCTTAACAAAGTTTAAAATGTGTATATATATCTCAGATCTTTCTTCACAGCTATGGATGGGTTTGTGGGTCATCCCAACCCCTCTGCCTCAGTCGGGGAATCCTGGGTAGAGATACTTATCAAAGCTTTGGGGGTCATCATCCCCAGGCAATGCATACATTTTCACTAATGTGTCTGTGTCAAAGTCTATGGATGCCCAAGGAGGCTGGACCAGTCTCAGGCATGTTTGGTAGATCTCTAAAAGCTCAGAATGCTCCTGGGAATTCACTGCAGAGATATCAGCCTCTTCTGGTTGCTTTGGCCCAAAATTCTTCTGTGATTCCTGGCTACTGTTGTCTGAGCCTCTGGTACTCAGTAGCTGAGCATAGTCAGTCTTGGGTGCCAAGATCTCACCATCTTTCAGGGATTTCACCTGCTTGCATGGTACTCCTCTTACTGGCTCTGCCTGGTTGGATGATGCACCTGTATCTCTTGTTGCATGGTTGGATGACGCACCCATCTTTGCATTTCCCTGGTTGGATGATGCATCCATCTCCATAGTTCCCTGGTTGGATGATGCAGCCATCTCTATAGATCCCTGGCTGGATAAATCTCCTCTCATTCTGTTTGCCTGGTGAGATAATGCTCCTCTCGCTCCCTTGGCCTGGTTGGATAATGCTCTTCTCACTTTCTTGGCCTGTTTGGATAATGCACCCATCTCTAATGCTGCCTGATTGGATGATGCACCTGACCCTATTATTGCCTGGTTGGATAATACATCCGTCTCTGTATCTCTCTGGTGGGATGATGCTCCTCTCACTCTCTTAGCCTGGTTGAATGATGCTCCTCTCACTCTCTTGGCCTGGTTGGATGATGGAGCCATCTCTGCAGTTCTCTGGTTGGATGATGCACCCATCTCTGTAGTTCCCTGGTAGGATGATGCAGCCATCTCCATAGTTCCCCGGTTGGATGATGCATCCATCTCCATAGTTCCCAGGTTGGATGATGCAAACATCTCCATACTTCCCTGGTTGGATGATGCACCCATCTTTAATGTTCCCTGGTTGGATGATGCACCCATCTTCGTAGATCCATGGTTTGATGATGTAGCCATCTCCACCGTTCCCTGGTTGGATGATGCCAGCATCTTCATAATTCCCTGTTTGGAGAATGCATCCATCTCTATAGTTCCCTGGTTGGATGATGCACCCATGTCCGTAGATCCCTGGTTTGATGATACACCCATTTCTATAGTTCTCTGTTTGGATGATGCAGGCATCTCTATAGTTCTCTGGCTGGATAATGCTCCACTCATACTCTTGGCTTGGTTAGATAATGCTCCTCTCACTCTCTTGGCCTGGTTGGATGATGCACCCATCTCTAATGCTGCCTGATTGGTTGATGGAGCCCACTCTATTATTGCCTGGTTGGATGATACACCCATCTCTATGGCTCTCTGTTGGGGTGTTGCTCCTCTCACTCTCTTAGCCTGGTTGGATGATGCTCCTCTCACTCCCTTGGCCTGTTTGGATGATGCTCCTCTCACTTTCTTGGCCTGGTTGGATGATGCACCCATCTCTAATGCTGCCTGATTGGACGATGCAGCCAATTGCATTATTGACTGGTTGGAGAATACACCCATCTCTATAGCTCTCTGGTGGGATGATGCTCCTCTCACTCTCTTAGCCTGGTTGGATGATGCTCCTCTCACTTTCTTGGCCTGGTTGGATGATGCAGCCATCTCTATAATTCCCCAGTTGGATGATGTAACCATCTCCATAGTTCCTTGGTTGGATGATGCACCCATCTCCTTAGTTCTCTGTTTGGATGATGCACCCATCTCCATAGTTCTCTGGTTGGATGATGCACCCATCTCGATAGTTCTCTGGTTGGATGATGCATCCATCTCTATAGTTACTTGGTTGGATGATCCACCCATCTCTGTAGTTCTCTGGTTGAATGATGTACCGATCTCTATTGGTGCCTTTCTTGATGATGAAGACAACTCTATCATTAACTGGTTGGATACTGCAATCATCTTTCTCAATGTCGCCATAGCTCCCTGGTTGGATGATGCACCCATCTCTATTGGTACCTGACTGGATGATGAAGCCAACTCTATCATTAACTGGTTGAATAATGCAATCATCATCTCTCTCAATGCCTCTATAGCTCCCTGGTTGGATGATGCACCCATCTGTATAGCTGCTTATTTGGATGATGCTCCACTCACTCTCTTGGCCTGGTTGAATGATGCACCCATCTGTATAGTTGCTTGTTTGCATGATGCTCCTCTCACTCTCTTGGCCTGGTTAGATAATGCTCCTCTCACTCTCTTGGCCTGGTTGGATGATGCAGCCATCTCTAATGTTGCCTGATTGGATGATGCAGCCGACTCTATTACTGCCTCCTTGGATACTGCTCTTCTCACTCTCTTGACCTGGTTGGATGCTGCTCTTCTCACTGTCTTCACCTGGTTGGATGATACCCCCATCTCTATAGTTCTCTGGTTGGATGATGCAGCCATCTTTATTTGTGCCTGACTGGATGATGAAGGCAACTTTATCATTACCTGGTTGGATGACGCACCCATCTGTCTAATTGCCTGGTTAGAAGATGCACCCATCTCTCTCATTGCCTGGTTAGATGATGCACCCATCTCTTTCATTGGCTGACTGGATGATGTGCTTCTCACTGGCTGGATCTGACTAGATGCTGCCAGAGACGAACTCCACTGATGGTTTTCCTGCTGTGTCTGAAGTTTGTCTTGCTCACTTTTAAACCACATCTGAGAAGAAGAAAGGATGGTTTGGGATCTTTTTAAAAACAATTCATATTTTTAAAAGGTATTATATATATATATTATACTATACATCATTATATATATATATATATATATATATATATATATATATATATATATGGTTTTATTTTATTTTATTGTTTTTGAGACAGGATTTCTCTGTGCTGTGCTGAAACTGTAGATCAGGCTATCCTGGAATTCACAGAGATCCACCTGCCTCTGCCTTATTTAGCCCCATGGTCTGGAGTCAGAAAGGCTTGGGTTCAAACTGCAGATATTATATTTACATTCTTGTAGGGGAGCCTTAGTGTACTTAAATAAAGTGAGTAGTCATGAAAATTAAACCACCCAGTGTCTAGCATCCATGTCTGGATAATACCACTGTCAATAAACAGGAACTACTAGAAACATTGAAGGTAAGAGGGGCAGTGGTGGCACATGACTCTAATCCCAGTACTTTGGAGGCAGAGGCAGGTGGATCTCTGTGAGTTCGAGGCCAGCCTGTTCTACAAAGTGAATTCCAGGATAGCTAGGACTGTTACACAGAGAAATCATATATATATTGAAGATGAGGCATGGAGGCTCTCACCTTTAATCCCAGGATTTGGGAGGCAAAGGAAACTCTGTCAATTTGGGACCAGCCTGACCTAAATAGCAAGTTCCAGGCCAGCCAGTGAGACCCTGTCTCAAGAATAAAGTAATACCAATGTATGCTTGAAAACCAGGCATGGGGGGCATATGCCCATAATCCCAGCACATGGGGAGGTGGAGGCAGGACGATCGAGAGATCGAGACCAGCCTTAGATATGAGAGATGTTCTTTCACCAAACGGTAAGGTCATCACCAGGTGGTGATAGCACATTCCATTAATCTCAGCACTGGAGAGGCAGAGGCAGGTAGATCTCTGTTGGAGACTAGCCTGATCTACAGAGAGAGTTTCAGGATAGCCAGGACTACACAGAGAAACACAATCTTGAAAAACCAAAACTAACCAAACAAGCAAACAAACAAACAAACTGGAAAGAGAGGGATGGGACGGGAGAGACGGCAGCACTTGCTGCTCTTGCGGAGGACTCAGGGTCAGGTCCCAGCACTCACCACCTGTAACTCTGGCTCCATGGGATATGGCAACTTCTTTGAAGTGGCCTCCTCAGCCACCAGGCATACACTTGGTGCACATACAGACAAGCATGCATACACATAAATAAAATAATTTTTAAACTTAAGTGTGATGACAACGATGCCCTCCCGCAGCCCTTCCTACATGAGTACGCTGAGCCACACTTGACACACACACCTTCACCACTACTTCCTTAAGCTGGAGCCTTGAAGCCAGTTCCTGGGTCTCCTCATTCGATGGGAACATGTTGCTGTGGAAGGCCTCTTGCAACACCCTGAGTTGTTCCAGACTGAATACGGTGCAATACTGGTGATGGTGCTGGGGCTGTCCTGCATGGGGAAGAGACGAGAACACTTTGGTTTTAAAAGTTTTCCTTTGGTTGGTTTTTGTTTGTCTGTTTTGTTTTTCCAGACATGGTTTCTCTGTGTAACCCTGGATGTCCTAGAACTTGATCTGTAGACCAGGCTGGACTCAAACTTACAGAGACCCCCCTCCCTCTGCCTCCTCCTCCCAAGTGCTGGGATCAAAGGCAAGCATCACCACCACCAAGCGCATTGTAAAAATTCTTAAATTATACTTATTTTATACTTATTTGTCCTACATGAGTGCATACATATACCACGGCACACATGTAGAGGTCAGGAGACAATATGCACGAGTTGGTTCTCTTTCTACCATGTGAGTCCCAAGGACTGAACTTGGGTCACCAGGCTTCGTGGCAGCACATTTACTCACAAGCTATCTTGGCAGAGCATGGTGATACATGCCAATAACCTCAGCACTTGGGAGGCCGAGGCACGCATATCAAAGGATATATATGACCAATAATCCAATAAAAAAGTATTAAACATCTCTAGCAATCAGAAAAACACAAATAAAATCTAAAACAATGGGATGGAGAAACGGCTCAGTGGTTACCAATACCTGCTTGTCCTTGTGGAGGACCAGAGTTCAGTTCCCAGCCCTGACTGGGTAACTCCTCCTGCCTGCCTTTTCCAGCCTTCCGAGATCACCTGCACAAACACACTTATGCACAGACATGCATATTAACATAGTTAAAAAATCAAGAAGCAGAGCTGGAGAGAGGTAAACACTGTACCAACTGAGCTATTTGCTGCTCTTGCATAGGACTCCAGTTTGGATCCTTGTACTGACATGGTGGCTCACAATCATCCATGACTCTGGGTGCAGAGGATCTGATGCACCCTATGGTGATATTTTATTTGTGCTGAAATGTGATTTTATTTGTGTGTTAAAAAATAAAGTTACCTGGGGGTCAGAGCTCATAGCAAGCCAGAGCAGAAGTCTGGCAGTGGTAGCACACACCCTTCATCCAAATCACATAAAGGCAGATCTCTGTGTGTTCAAGGATACAGCCAGCATGGAGACACACGCCTTTAATCTCAATACCAACCATAGAAGACCTGGAGGTCTGTATAGATAGGCAGTGAAGAGGAGGTCATGTGGTTAGGTTTACAACCAATGAGAAGGCAGAACAGAAAGTCAATAAAAAGACAGATACACAGGAAGTAGGTCTCCTTCTCAGAGGAAGGACAGCAGCGGCAGTGAAGGGTAAGAATGGGTTTTAGTTTCAGCTCTTAGCTACTGCTCTGACCTCTTGTGCTTTTAACTCTGCATTTGGCTCTGTGTTTCTTATTTAATTAGACCATTACAGCTACAGCACCCTGATCTCCTTGAGCACTTCACAAACACAGGTGCAGGCAAAACTCTGTTCAGAAAGGTGACTGGTCATCTTGGTTTTCAACTGGATTACATCTGGAATTAACTAAAATTTAATCAGATGTGCACATCCGTGAGGGATTTTTTGTTTTAAATTAGATTATTAGAGATACAAGACCCACTCTAGATCCAATTCATTTGAGGTTAGAAAACCCATCTGGCCAGGCATGTGGTGGCACATGCCTTTAACCCCAGCACTCAGGAGGCAGAGGCAGACAGATCTCTGAGTTTGAGGCCAGCCTGGTCTAAACAGAGCGAGTTCCAGGTCAGGAAAGTTACATATTGAGACTCTGAATCTTTTTTGTTTTTTGAGGCAGGTCCACTGTAGACCAGGAGGACCTGGAATTCATAGAGATCTGCCTGCCTCTGCCTCTCAAACATTGGAATTAAAGGTGTGTGTCACCAGGATCAGCTAATAATCCAAGGGGGAGATAGAGATACAGAGAGAGAGAGAAAGACAGACTCAGAGAGACAGAGAGAAGACAGAGAGAGAAGAGAGAGACAAAGAGAGAACAAATCCTGGTGAGGACTCTGAGAAGGGTCACTATCAATGGAAATGTAAATTATTGTGGCCACCATAGACCCAATAATAGACTTTCCACATGATCCAGCTATACCGTTCCTCAGCATACACCAAAGGGATCTACATTAGAATGCCAGAGAGTTACCTGAACATCCTGTTGACTGAGCCAAGACATGGAATCAGCTTAGATCTATCAGTAAGTCGGTGCATGAAGAAAATGAGGCTGGGTTTTCAACTTGATCACACTGAATAAAAACTGGGAAGTTTTATTTGTGGACAAGGGAGAGGGAACTGTGTCATGTGCAGGCAACTGAGTGGAACTAGAGAAGATTTGGTTAAGCTAAATAAGCCAGACTCACATAAACACCATTTCTCTCAGAAGAGAGAAACTACAAATAAAAATACCTTAGAGAAAGTAAAGATAATAACTAAACTAAATGTAACGATCAATAAGTGGGCAGTGGTGGCACACACCTTTATTCCCAGCACTCGGGAAACAGAAGTAGGCAGATTACAAACCCACAACTGTCTTTTGATGTCTCTCAACCTTATACAATTTACACCTCTTTTGTGAGTGTCTTTTCTGAATTTGTTGAAAAGGAAAACTGTAACTATAATGTCTTTAACTCCATCAGAGACCTGAGAAGGATATAATATTACCTGAGTAAACAGGAAGTGTAGAGCAAACAACTTTCAAAAATAAGAAATGACAGAAACTGCTGGCTGCCTGGACAGTCATCCAAGGTTCCACTGCAATGTCGGGGCATCCATCTTTGACCTAAGGCCTAGAATATCTGATAGACTTTTCTGTGAAGCAGGAACTTTGAAGGACTGTGCCACCTTGTCTTGGCAAGATTCTGCAGCCACTTTCTTTTCTGTCCTGCTTGTACCATTTGGACAGTATTGAGGCAAGGACAGTTTCTTGCCCAGTGACTAACATTTGTTGCAAAGAAAGGAAAGTCCATAGAGACTTTCTTCAACGTCCATCATCTTCTTTGAAGTAGATTAATGCTGCCAGGAGCAGACACGTCTCATTGTCATAAAAAGAACCTTATGTAATTAAAACACCTTAAATGCCATATTCTGTAGACCTCTGAAGTGTTGAAGACCACCTGTCTGTCTAAAATATATCTTTGTTTGACCTGAAACAAAGGTTTCATACCTAACCGGCTACAAGTTTGATTGTAATAGATGACTACTAACCTGTATTTCTTTATTATCCTAGTTTGTAATAATAACTCTCAAGGACTAGAATTTTACATTACATTGTTGAATGAGCTGTAGAGGTACAATACCTTGAACAAGAGTAGAAATGTATATATAGTATGTTCTAACAAAAATAAACTTAGATTTGTATCATTGTACAAAAATCCATACCAATGTAAAATATTTAAAACTAGTAATTGGGTTTTTTTGCTTTAAAAGTAGATTCAATAATCTACCCTTTTATCCTATCATTTCTATAACATATATGCAGTATAACAAAATAATCTCAAGTTTGTACCAATATACAAAAATCCAAGTCAATGTAAAATATTTTAAACTAATAGTTGCTTTTTAAATGTAGATTCAGTAATCTGCATTTTTATACTATGTCTATATCCCCCTTTGTCTTTTTAGAACAAGATCCCTGAATCTAATCTCCTTTGTTCACCTTTTTCTTGACCACTACCAATAACAACTTGTAATCAACCACACTAAATGATGACAAATATCCATAACCCACTGAATGACCAAAAGCCACCCACCTCACCTCTTGGGAATGTGTGTGTCATGTTCTTAAAATTACTCCCTGCTAAGCCGGGTGGTGGTGGCACATGCCTTTAATCACAGTATTTGGAAGGCAGAGGTAGGTGGATCTCTGTGAGTTCCAGGCCAGCCTGGGCTACAGAGTGAGTTCCAGGACAGGCTTCAAAGCTACACAGAGAAACCCTGTCTCGAAAAATGAAAAAAAAAATTGCTCCCTGCAGTCTGGGGGCAATGGCATCTTTAGGGGACCTTGAAAAAATGGGTTAATTGTCAAGTCTTTGGAGAGCTAGCTGTATCATTGTTGTCTAGTCTCTGTGTAATGAGAAAGTATAAGACTTGTCTCGAGTCCTAGCTGGAGTAGTTTGTGAGGCTGGATCATCTCTACCAGCCACGTTGAATTTGTTCTGAGCAGTTTGTAGTCCAAAGGCAGTCCTTAGGTGGTGTTTGTCAGCTTAGTGGTGTTACCCTAGTCCAGGTGGAATCATGATAGTGGGATCCCATCATCTTTTTGGAGACTTCAGAGATCTCATTAGGTCAAATTATTCCTTTTCTTAATAAGTTTTTTCTGGATAGTTCCCCTTCTTCTTTAGATGCTTATTTGTCCAAAAGTCTTTAAATTCCTCAAGATGGTTGTTTTTATTTTCCTGGAAAGACAAAAACAAAGCCCTGCCCCAACCCTAACTTTGGGGGGGGGGTTCCTTTTTGGCAAGTTATATCTGATCAAGTGAAAAGCATTTGTTAGTCTTATAAATTAGTGTAGATTGAATGGTCATGCTGGCTTTTAGACTACCACCACTTCTAATCAAGAGGTCTCTCTTGTTCAAATCTAATCTTTTAGTTACTCTGGGGAGAAATTTCCCCATGATGACAGGGAATGATTAAACCATGTTTGACAGGGGGGCCTGTAAGAGAACCCCCCAAGGCATTTTCTTACCACAAAGGGTTACCCTGTCTGTCCCTTGTTGATCTGCATTCATTGGTCCAGTGTCTGCCTTTGCCACACCTTTTGATACTCCAGAAGGGAGGGGCCTTTTGTTTGGATTATTCTTAGGAAAAGAACATTATTTCTTGGAATGCCCTGTTTACAATCCCCCCCTTTTTTTTGGAGCTGAGAATCGAACCCAGGGCCTTATGCTTGCTATGTCTATATCCCCCTTTGTCTTTTTAGAACAAGATCCCTGAATCTAATCTCCTTTCTCCATCTTTTTCCTGACCATTACCAATAACAACCTGTAATCAACCACCCTAAATGATGACAAATATCCATAACCCACTGAATGACCAAAAGCCACCCACCTCACCTCTTGGGAATTACCACTGAGGTAAATCCCCAAACCCTTACAATCCCTTTTTAGGTGACCTTGTTTGCCACAATTAAAACACCTGATGTTTTTATTTTTCTTCAAGCCTCTGGAAATCATGTCAGCTCTGGAGAGGGCATCCTTTCCTAGTAAGGGAAAAGGGAGAAGTCTGAGAGAACAAGGGAGCAAAGGAGGAGTCTGGAAGGGTCTGGAGAGCTGTTTATGTTTTCTGACTATGGGTGAGGGTGAGTGGGACCCCAATAGTAACATAGAGAGAAGGACAGAAATCTGAAAAAATGTTATATACCTTAAATTACTTTCTCAGACCCATAAATGACTTTCTCAAACCTTCATGACTTACTTAAACTTTTATATCTTTAGACCTTAACCCATTTTTTGAACTGTCATAATGTGTACCATTTACTTCCCTTGACCTATATAATGTACTTGTCTGTCTGTCATAACCTTCAGAAACTCAAATCTTTGGTTAGTGTGAAGCCTGTCAGCAAGGAAAACTGTACATATGAATCAGACTGACCAGGCAGCTGGGTGTTTGCTGCTAAAGCTACAGTTAGTCATCAATGGCCTCAGAGATCTGAGAAGGATAAATTTGAGTAGGAAGTATAATTTAATTGTTATATCAATTAAAATGACATCAATTTACTTAGACAGTCATTTGAGGCTTACGTGGTTCTTTACAGAAGCAGTAGTCAGTCTTTAGTTTTCCCAAGAGCTGTACGCCTTAGGCTGGTCAGCCTCAGGTCTGAATTTTTCCTTAGAGGAATTACTTGGGAAAATTGATGTTACTTTGAGGAGGTAACGTACAGCAGTTAATCTAAAATGTCCACAGTTTGAGCCGGTAAGGCATGGGGCAGTATTTCCCAGTGGTTAGCATTACCACAGTTCAGGGGGAGTTGTCTGAACTGGGTTCCATCTTTGGAGATCTTAAAGTTTCTTAGTAGGAGGTTGTTCTGCTTATTGTGGGAAGTTTTTGTTTTTGGTTTGCTTTGGTTTGTTTTGGTTTTTGAGACAAGGTTTCTCTGTGTGTAGCCCCAGCTGTACTGAAACTTGCTCTGTAGACCAGGCTGGCCTCAAACTAGAGGTCTATCTGCCTGTGTCTCCCAAGTGCTGGGATTAAAGGCATGCACCACCACCCAGCTGTGGGGTTTTTATTGAATATTTTAAATGCCATATTTATCATATCTCTGAGGATTTTGAGAACCATTATCAATTAAGTATAATCTAAAGTAGACAAATTTTGCTTGTTTTTAGTTGCTTGTTTTAAAAGGCTTAATTTTGAAAACATATATATATATATAGGTCAAATAAAGCTCTTTCCTATCATTTATCATGACAATAATTATAGTTATGAACATATTAGAGAATATAATTATTTATGAGGTAACTGATAACTACCTTTTGTATTTTAATTATCTCTAACAATTTATAATAAATTAATGCAGCTTTTATAAGATTAGGACTGGTAGGTTTATCTCTGTTAAGTCTGAGTCTTGAAGTGTTAGTTGAAGGTTTAATTGGAGATCTTTTAGCATGAAAATAAACCATAGACCATAAATGTAGTAAATTTTTGTCATTACAGAATGTTGCAGTTCTTGTGTGATTAGGTTTAAACTGAAGGCAGTTGGTGGAGGGAGGTGTTATCACAAGGCCCTAAATTGTACTGTAGTTTACTTGGTTATTAACAGTGGAGAATTTGGCTCTCGGAAGGTGGGGAGAGGCATCGGGCTGAAAGGAGGGGTTTTTTGGAGTAAGGAATGAGGGAGGGGCTGTTGGAGAGGCACAGCTGGAACCAGTGGTGGAGGAAGTGGGGAGGGGTTTCTGGAGTGGTCAGAGTAGCCCTACATGGATCTAAGGACACTTCAGAATGTCCAGGAAAGAAGGGAGTGACTGGTTGTTAAGGAGTGTTAGAGAGGCTGAGAGAAACATCCCAGTCTGTAGGGAAGCTCCTTAAGCAGGAAGGTAAACAACTCAAAATGGCTTCAGGAAGTTCCTGAGCCTGACCAGATTCACTAGGTCCCTCCCTCCCAAAGTAAACAAGCTAAGCTGTTAAGAGACATTCTCAGACAAGCCAAGCTTCAAAGAAGACTCTTAGACAAGACCAGCTGCCTAGAAGAAGCAGAATCCCGCTGAGCTGCCCAACTAAGTCACTTGGAAAGAACACTCTCCAACCTGTTGAGCTGCCCGCAGACCCTGCAGTGGGCTCCAGGTTCCCAGCTTCTGTGAGCTGTCATTGGTGCTGGGGTGGGCTTTGGTGATGCAGCTGTCTGTGAGTCATTTTTGTTCCTGTAAGTAATCCCAATAAAACTCCTTGGTTTAGTAAACTGGGCTTTGATGGTGTGGTGGTTTGAAAGGAAATGGCACCCAAAGAGAGTGGCACTATTAGGAGGTGTGGCTTTATTGGAGTAGGTGTGGCCTTGTTGGAGGAAGTGTGTCACTGTGGAGGCAGGCTTTGAGGACTCATATATGCTCAAGCCACACCCTAGTGTCTCAGTTCACTTTCTGTTGCCTTTGGATCAAGATGTGGAATTCTTGTCTTCATTAAGGTTTTAATTGCTGTGAAGATACATGATGAGCACATCAACTCTTATAAAGAAAACATTTGATTGGGGCTAGTGTAGGGTCCTTAGATCTCTCCAAATGACCAGAAGACATCCAATATGCAATTGCAGAAAGCAAATTTATTCTCAAGAAAAACCAGCATGCTGGGCCTCCGAAAATGGCTTCGACCCTAGGAAAGGGTAAAGTAACCCCTTTTAAGCCTGCTTAGGGGAATTCCAGCTGTGGTTAAGTGTACTTTGAAGTGATTTGGTAGAAACCCTTATTGATACAGCAATCATTTTATGATTCGCTCATGACATCTGGTCAGCAACTGTGGTTGCAATGTGAGCGGTCTGTCGGCTGTGTCAGGAGTCTGTCTGACTGAAAATAGCAAGAACAGTTCCTGCTTGTGGCCGGGTAGGACCCTGATATCCAGAATATATAAGGAGTCCTACATCTTGCAGGCAATGCGAGCGGTTCAGTAGCTGAGAGTTCTGGTGCTCAGTTCCCATGACCTACAGGGTGGCTCACAACCGCTTGTTATCTCCAGTCCTAGGGATCCAGCGTCCTCTTCTGGCCTCTCTGGGAACTGATTGCACTAATTTACAGACAAAACTCCAGGCAAAAAACAGGGAACACAAAAAAAGAAAAGAAAAACAAAGACCACTGTTAGGTTCAGTCTCGAGTTCTCCTCACAGACCCACAGAACCTGCACACTTCATTCCACTTGCAACCCAACCCCCGTTTCCCTTGCTCGTGCTCTGAGCCCCAGCCTTACTGACCTTCGGGTCCCAGCCAGGGAGGCCCGAGTTACTTCTTGGAGGAGGTTTAATTGGCTCTTTATTTAAGACAGTTCTTATTAGCAGGTCCCCTGGGGCTCGAATAAGGACTGGGGTAGGACAGTTGGTGTTCCAGGAATGATGTGGTAACTGCAGCTTCCCAGGAGTTGGGAAGAAAGACATCTACTTATATAAGAAAGCTGGAGACAGTTCCGAAGGCCGCCAAAAAAGGAGCAGCAGCCGTTGGGGAAAGCATCAATCAGGTGCCCCGAACAGGTGGAGGCTGGGGCAACTCTTAGCGGAAAGCCGGGTTCAGAGCTCCAGTTACCAGCTGTGGGAACCCAACCATGACAGCTGATGCCATACAGGAGGGAGAGGAGGGGACAGAGGCCTGAGTCAGGGGAAACATCAACTGCGGAGCACCTGAGGTCACTGAAGAACCACTGGGCTGGAGCTGAAGGCGGTAATTTGGAGCACCCCATCTTGTGGTTGCCACAGAGGGACTCCCTGGGTCAGGAGCATCTTGACCAGAGCTCTTGCTAGAAACATGTTCCCAGGCTTCCTCTAGGGAGTGTCATGGAGGGAAAAGAAGGGGTACCAATCTTTTCTTCATCATCTTCTACTTACTGATTTTTTTTTCTCCCCAGAAGTGGGGACTAAAATCAGAGCATACTGAAGATTGGTGAAAATTCTACTACTGAGCCACACCCCCAGCCCCTCACTGGGGGATTCTAGGCAGGTGCTCTACTACTGAGCCACACTCCCAGCCCCTCACTGGGGGATTCTAGGCAGGGGCTCTACCACTGAGCCACACCCCAGCCCCTCACTGGGGGATTCTAGGCAGGGCCTCTACCACTGAGCCACACGCCCAGCCCCTTACTGGAGGATTCTAGGCAGATGCTTTATCACTGAGCCACACCCCAATTCCTCCCAGGAGGATTCTAGGCAGGGGCTCTACCATGACCCATGCCCCAGCCACTCACTGAGGGATTCTAGTCAGGTCTTCTGCTGCTGAGCTACATTTCCACCCTTAAAATTTTTTTTTTAGGTTTTTAAAATTTTAATTAATTTTATTTATTTATTTATTTTTTTTTTTGAGACAGGGTCTTACTGTGCAACCCTGGCTGGCCTGGAACTCCATAGTAGATCAGGCTAGCCTTGAACTCAGAGATCCACTCGTCTCTGCCTCCCAAGTGCTGGGATTATTAAAAGCATGTGCCACTGCACCTGGAAATTTTTTAAAATTAAAAACAAACAAAGCCGGGCAGCGATGGTGCATGCCTTTAATCCCAGCACTTGGGAGGCAGAGCCAGGAGGATCTCTGTGAGTTCGGGGCCAGCCTGGTCTACAGAGCAAGATCCAGGACAGGCACCAAAATTACACAGAGAAACCCTGTCTTGAAAAACCAAAAAAAAAAAAAAACCCAAAACAAACAAACAAATAAACAGACAAAGCAGAGTCCCCCTAAGTTGCCCAGGCTGGCTTTGCCTTTTTGAATTCACTCTATCTACAGCCATGCAGACTTTGAACTTGCGATCAGCCTACCTCAGATTCCCAAGTACCTGGGATTGCAGGACTGTGCTACCAGAACTGGCGGGGTTTTCCTTAGTTATTATATTTGTGTTTTATTAATAAATTTAATTAATAAATTTCATATATGTATATATATGCAATGCATTCTTAGTTACTCTTTCCCCATCCTTTCTTATTTTCCTCCCATCTCTGCCTTTTCCTTTTTGACCCACAGGATCCCTCAAACTCACAATCCTCCTGCCTCTAGCACCTAGACGCTAGGATCACAGGCATGCAACACTGTGCCCAGCTGCAGCTAATGTTTTAACAAGTTCTCTAGTTCGAAATCATTGTCCGGTAAGTGTGATCTCCCTTTGAGCTTGACTTGACATAACAGCGCTGTAGAACAGGAGTCCCCTGTTGAGCAGGGAAGCACAGGGATGGTTTAGTACACCGGGACTCTGTTGGTTTGACCTGTCTCCATACCCCTTTTCTAACAATAATGCGCCTGTCAGCCTAAGGCTGCAACACAGGGCCCACACCTGCATCCAGCTGTGTGACCACCCCTTTTCTGAACAAGGGGGTAAAATTTTCCTTCTCTTCATCACCATCATAATTAGGTTCTATTCAGTTGTCTTCTTCTTTGTATGAGACCAGAAAGGCCTATCCAGCCTGAACTTGTTCTGGGTATAAGTGCAATAAAAAAAAAAAAATTAAAAAAAAAGGAAAAGAAAAGAAAAAAGAAGTGTCCACAAGTCAAAACCTAGGGAGCATCTTTAGTTACTTATGATTTTGCAAAAACTGAGCATGCATATGATTAAAATCAGATGCATCATGGGACATATGCAGCAGAGAAATTATCATATAACCTTAACCTATTAATCAAAATAGAGGACCACCTAGGCCGGGCATGGCGGCACATGCCTTTAATCCTAGCACTTGGGAGGCAGAGGCAGGAAGATCTCTGAGTTCCAGGCCAGCCTAGTGTACAGAATTCCGGGACAGCCAAGGATATGCAGAGAGACCCTGTCTCAAAATAAATAAATAAATAAATAAAAAGGACCACTAATCCACCAATCCACACCCCTTAGTAACTAACATCTCCTTCCTTTAGACCTTATTAACAGACACCCCAGGCTGTGCTGTAGGGCCCTTGAGTAGCTTTTAAGAATTTTAAACCACTTTAGATTTCTGTGTAATTGTTTTGCCTGCATGTGTCTGTGTGGACCATGCATGTGCCTGGGGTCCTCTAAGGTCAGAAGAGGGCACTGGAACCCTGGAACTGGAGTTACAGGTAGTTGTGAGACACTGTGTGGGTGCTGGGCACTGAACCAGGTCCTCTGTGAGAGCAAGACGTGCTCTTACCTGCTGAGCAATCTCTCCAGCCCCATTTAGTTAGTGTGTGTGTGTGTGTGTGTGTGTGTGTGTGTGTGTGTGTGTGTGTGCGTGTGTGTGTGTGTGTGCGTGTGTGTGTGTGCATGTGTGTGTGTGCGTGTGTGTGTGTGCATGTGTGTGTGTGCGTGTGTGTGTGTGTGTGTGTGTGTGTGTGTGTGTGTGTGTGTGTGTGTCTGCTTGTCTGTAAGTATATCATGTGCCCTATGCCTAACTAGCTGGGTGAAGAAATGTATTTCCTTTGTTTCGAGCCTTTTGGAGTCAGGTTCCTCTGTCTACAGCCAAACAGGTCTTGACTGGTGTCCACGGGTCAGTGTATCACAGCTAACCTTTTGGGGAGCTTGTAGGTGGCAGGCCCTGTGTTGACGCCTGGGAAGTGAGCAGGAGGATTGCAAATTGAAGGGTGGGGCTGTGTTACACAGTCAGTTCCAGAACAGCCTGGGCTACAGAGTAAGACCCTGAAGAACTGGAAAAGGAGGGGACTGGACCTGCCTGGACTGAGTCTACCAGGTTGATCTCAGTCCGCGGGGGAGGCTTTGCCCTGGAGGAAGTGGGAATGGGGGGTGGGCTGGGGGGAAGGTGAGGGGGGCCGGAGGGAGGAGAACAAGGGAATCCACGGCTGATATGTAGAACTGAATTGTATTGCAAAATAAAAATAAAAAATTAAAAAAAAGAAAAAACAAACAAACAAAAAATGTATGTAGTGTGCATACATGCATTTCCATTTCCTCACACAGCACATGCTCTGTTGTGGTGAGAGGACCAGTCACTCAGCATTACTCAGTCCTCCTGGGAAGTGCAAATCTGTGGGCCCTGCCCCAGGTCAGCCCAGTCTCCAATGTGTACTCCAGAGGTAGTGCCTCTGGAAGCCCAGGGCTGTGATTTGAGAGCATCCTTTCAGGAATGAGCCCAGTGAAATCTCCCACTCTGCAGATCTCTGATTTCATTTGAGCTAGCTAAACTGTCCTGCTGTCAGTGGTTGGGTCTGGGTTGGCTGTTTCCAGGTTCTTAGGCTTTTCAAGACTGAAATAAGGCTGGAGAGATGACTCAGTGGTTAAGAGCACCACATGCTCTCCCAGAGGACCTGCAATCAATTCCCAGCACCCACCAGGCAGCTCGTAACCTCCTGGAACTTGAGCTGCAGGGGGAGCTGACCCCTCTGGCCTCCATGGCTCCTGCACTGGTGTATTCTCATGCATACCATCTTCCCATAAAAAAGAAATAAAATAAAAGCCTACACAGACTGCAAAATAGCAAGGAAACTATTCAATGCGGTGACAGCACCCGTCAAAATACACTGCAGGACAGCAGTGAACCACAAGAGTTAAGACACTCAAGGGCGGGGCTGCTGGTGGTTTAGCTCTTGCCAAGGACCTAGGTTTGGTTCCCAGTGCCAACATCAGGTGGCTCACAACTGCCTAACTCTAGCTCCAGTGACCTAACACCTTCTTCTGGCCTCCACAGTCACATGCACACAGACACATAAATAATAAATCCAAAAAAATAAGGTGGTCAGCTCTTGAGGAACACCCAAGATTGTCTTCTAGACACACACACACACACACGCACACGCACACACACACGCACACGCACACGCACACCCGCCCATCTGCCCGCATGCATGCAGTGAATGTAACTGAACATACATCGACTAACAGAAGAATATCAAAGGAAAAAGATGGATTTTTATGCATATAAGTGCTTTGCCTACATGTGTGTTTATGTACCACATATGGCCTCGTGGTCTGAAGAGGGCATCAGATCCCTTGAACCGGATTTACAGTTGTTAACAGTCACATGGGTACTGGGAGCCAAACCTGCGTCTTCTGCAAGAACAGCAAGTGTTCTTAAACACTGAGTCGTTTAACCAGTCCCTAACTGACAAGTCATTTCTTGGTGACTTTAAAGCAGGTGGCTGTTGTAGCTGTCTGTAATCCCAGGGACTGGGAGGCAGGGACAGGGATCCCTGGAGCAAGCTGGCTCGCCATAGCAGCTGAATCCATTAGCTCTGGGTTCAAGCGAGAGACCCTAGATGCCAACTCATGCATGTAAAAATGCATGGACACCTCCGTGCGTGTGTGTGCGCGCGCGTGAAGATGCATACATAGATGCTGACAGTGGCTAGGGTTGGGGGAGGGAACTCAAGGAGCTCTGGGAGCCCAGGAGAGGCTCCTGAAAACTTCCTTGGGAGGCCCATGGGCTATCTCTGGATGAGACCTTTTGTTTGTTTTGAGACAGGATCTCATATAGCCCAGGTGGCTTCAGAATTGTCTTTTGTACTCCCAGAGAGCTGGGAGTACAGGCATGTGGCACACCTACCCAGAAAGAGACAGACTAATAGTAAATTCAGACACCTGGAACTAGATGCTAGGAGAAAGAAGCGAGAAGAATGCACCAAAAAGAATGCACACCAAAAGCTGTGATGACAGAGAGTCCAGAGTACCCTGGACCAGTGTGGCTCAGCAGGAGTCCATCCAAAACACAAACAGCCAATGTAATTAGAATTTTGTTGTTAACAATTTGTTGCATTAAAAATTTAATTTTTGTGTGCAAATGCCACATGCCACAGCACCTGCATAGAAGTCAGAGGACAACTTGAGGGGGCTGGTTCTTTCCTTCCAACATGTGGGTGCTGGGACTTGAACTCAGGTCATCAGGCTTGGCAGCAAACATTTTCATTTGCTAAGCCATTTTGCTGGCCCTAATTTTAAATTTTCTAGTAGCCACATAATAAAAACAATATAAGTAAGGTTAATTTTAATAATATATTTTATTTAACCCAAGATATCCAAAATATTACCATATCAACATGTGAGCAATATAAAATTTTTTTGTACCACATCTTTCAAATCAAGTGGGTATTTTACACTTAAAATATATCTCAATTCACACAAGCCATATTCTCAAGTGCTCCAAGCCACTGATCCTGGTGGCCACTGACTGAACAGTACAGCAACGCCCTAGCTGTCTATGCCAGGCCGTCACATCCTGGGCCCCTTAGAAGTGTGGTATCTTGGGCCCTTCCCAGATCCCAGAGAAGTCGAATGTAAATTCAAGACTGAGGAAATGGGCCAGTTCGGCTGAAAACACTTCTGTGGCTGCCTATTGCTCTCGTGGTAAGCGCCTAGCTATTGAGCTTGGCATCCATCCGTCCGTCCGTCCGTCCGTCCGTCCATCCATCCATCCATCTGTCCATCCATCCCACTCTGGCACCATCCTAATGTCACTCATTCCACACATGGCCCCTGAGCACTGAGTGCCAGGCCCCATGGTGGGTGGTCTGGGTGGTGCTGGGGACACAGGAGGCAGACAGGCCTGACTTTCACCCTTCTGAAGCTCCCAGGCAGGCGACAGTGATCATCCATGTTCCCTTTGACCAGTGCTGGTGCCATATGCGTCACACAGTTACAGTGAGCGGGGAGCATCCCCGGAGGCCTGACCTGGCCAGGGTGGACAGGGATCTGGAAACTAAGCCAAATAAGGGAAGAGGCCGCAACTGTGGCAAGCAGCCACGAGCAGATCAAATGTCCTACTGCAGGGGACAGGACTGCCAAGCAACCTGGCCTGTCCTTAAGAAGGATCACTTTCAGGCCGTACAGAGGCAAGGAGACAGGCCCTGAGCATAAAATTACAGGAAGGTCTCCAGGGTGACATGACAGAAAAGTGGGATAAAGGGGACAGAGGACTGGCCAGCAGAGCAGTAACGTGGGTCAAAGAATCCTGGTGAGCCTTTTTTTAACAAGTCCTTCCATTAGCCAGGCATGGTGGTGCACACTTTTAATCCCAGCACTCGGGAGGCAGAGGTGGGCTGATCTCTGGTCTAAAGAGTGAGTTTCTGATCAGTCAGGACTACACTACGTAGACTGTGTCAAAAAGAAAAAAAAAAAAAACAAAACCAAAAAACGAAACAGGTTCTTCTATTAAACACACACGAGTTTGCTATGACAGCCGAGAGGGGTGAAACCGGTAGGAGGAGATGAAGGGGCTTGGGGACACACAAGTGTTAGGGCTTTCTGCTGCTGTGCATTTGAAGTAAGTATTCTGTTTTCTTCAGGACAGCTGAGGACTCTGGGAAGTTTTTGCCATTGGTGAAGGAAGGCATTGAAGCTCCTCCTAAAGGGAGAAGCCATAAAACCAGAGCTCTGACCCCTCCTCTCAGAGGCGTCAAGGAGAGCGGCCCAGAGAGCTGCCTTCAGATCCGAAACCTGAAAGCTTGAGCCTGGTGCCGCGGCGCAGGCCTGGAGCCCAGCCTGCTGGGAGGCGGGAGCAGATCAGGAGACAAGGTCAGCCCACACAGAGAGCTTGAGGCCAGGCTGGGCTACAGGAGACCTTGTGTTCTTCTTCTTCTTTTTTTTTTTTTTGAGACAGGTCTCACTGGGCAGCTCCCAGTTGGCCTGGATCTCTCTATGTAGACCAGGCAGCACTTGAACTCAGAGCTCTGCCTGCCTCTGCCTCCCAATTGCTAGGATTAAAGGCTGACCCACCATACCCGGCTTTTGAAAAATATTTTCTGTGTACGAAAGTTTTGCTTGTATGTATGTATGTGCATCATATGTGTCTGCAGAGGCCAGCAGAGGGTGCTGTATTCCTTGAACCGGAAGTTCTGGATGACTGTGAGCCTCCTTCTGGGTCCTCTAAAAGAGCAGCAAGTACTCTTAACTGCTGAGCTGTCTCTCCAGCCTCAAGAGTCCTGTCTTAAGCAAAACGAAATAGGTGATAAGCTTAAACTCTAAATGCCTCACTGAGAACCTGTTCCAAGGTGACTGAATCTTGGCTGTGGTGTAGTTGAGTCTCCAGGCCCAGGTTCTATTCCCAGTGCATCTTCTGGGGGAAACTAAGCATTAACTGCAGGCCTACAAAGGGCTCGGGACTGCCTGGCTTGGAGAACTGCCCACTTATGGTAGGCAGCAGTTATTACTGCAGTTTGGGCTCTTGAGATCAGCTGGCCTCAAACTTGTGAACTTCCTGCCTCTGCCTCTCAAGTGCTGGGACAGGCCTGCTTCAGCACACCTGGCCGGCAGTTACCGTTAGAGCACGTGTTCACCACACTGATCACTCCGAGACGGCTCATGTGGCCATACTGACAGCTCATGGACGCCAACCCACTGTCCTCACAGCCAGACTCCACAGCAGCACTCTAAGGCGGCCAACACCCAGAGAACCTGTCAGCTACTCCAGATGCTGTGCCACACGGCAGAGGCCTGGTGCGAGTCAGGTGACATCTGAAGAAGATGCCTGGTGGGACAGCTGGGATGCATGTAAGTGACGGGAGCTGCCGTGTAGATGTGTTTCAAGAGGACATGCAGGCCCGACCGTGACAGATAGGGCAGCAAGGCTCCTTCCCCTCTCGCTCTGGGCCTTGCAGGAATGAAGCAGTGGCAGGGGGCTCTTTTCCTTGTAGCTAAACACTATGCAACTTCTTTAACTTTTCCTCACACCAAGTTTAACTGGGCTGAAAAGGGGGTTGGGAAAAAGGGGATGAGAAAGGATGGCAGTGGACAGGCTGTGTGGGCGGATGGCCATGCTGGGGTGGCAAAGGAGAGGAGCTCAGAATGAGGCCCAGGCTCTCTCTGCTGACCATTCGAGGGCCACTCTGAGAGAGGGCAGGGTGAAGCAGCACGTAGAAATTAGGGCCCAAGGATCATCAGGAGCAGGGAGAGTTTGCCAGGCCCCAGGGCCAGAAGACAGTACAGCATAGGCAGGAAATAAGTGTGAGCATGAGACAGCCCAGAGGTGGGGAGAGCCCTACACGGGAGAGATCAGGAGACCCGGGGCCTGCTGGGTGCTGTCTCTGGGGCCAGCAAAGTGGCAGTCTGAGTGCAGGGAGAACTCTCAAAATGCAGGCCTGGCCACTTTGCCAGGAAGACAGGAACACAGGCCTGCAGAGAGGCAGCCTGCTCGCCATAAAGAAGCTACCAAGGAAACAGGAGTCTGTGGATCCTGGGTGCTGACCTGAGTCCGCGACGGGCACGTAGGACCAGAGCTGTCAGCCAGGACAGGAGGCAGCGGCATAGCCCAGGCCTAGACCTGAGTCCAACACTTCTCCAGTAGAAGGGTTCGGGGCTGCCTGGAGGAAAGCCCGAGAGTCTGCAATGTGATGCAGGGGCAGAGAGAGGAAGCTCAAGAAGAGGACGCAGAGAGAAGCAGGAGCCTGCCCAGAAGGCAACAGCAGCTTGAACCAAACACACTGCATCACAGCACTGCTATACCGGACGGTAAATGGGTACCCTGAGTTCATGCTGACACAAACTGCTGGAGAAATAAAAGAAAGGAAAATACATGAATTCTCATTAGAACGCCACAGGGGTCGCTACAGGCCAGAGCCACGGAGGAGTACCAACAACATCTGTCCAACTCAGCAGCAAGAGGGACACTGCTACAGCCCCCAGCGTCCTTCGGAGTGTGCGAATCACTGTGTGTCTTGCCCTGGAAGGTGTAAACGTTGCTCAGAGCTGCATGTGTCAGCAGCTTGGCCTTCACTGTGATGAGGTTATTGCGGGTGTGCCCTCCAATAGAACTAAGTTCTTGTGAGACCCCGGTTAGTCCCCATGAATATTATTAAGAAAGCAAGCCTGGTACCTCCTCACTGTCTGGCTTCCTGTCTCACTGCTGACCCCTTTCCTACATGTTCCTTGCCATGTTGACATCTACCTCAACTCGTGAACAAATGGGGCCACTTGGTCTTGGATTTTCAGTTTCCAAAACTTAGCTCTTTTCTTTATACATTACCCAGCCTCATGTATTTTGCTATAGCATCAGAAAGCAGACTGTTATGCTGTAGTAGTTTTAACACATGGATCTGAATCTTTGTGATAGTTTTCTCCTCAGGAATTGGAGTTTAGTACTTCTCACTTGGAGCATGGACTGAAGTCAGTGACCACTTTTCACACAAAGAAGATGAAGTGGGAAATATAATCCTACAGTTGGGAGACCTGAGGGCAGGGCCATGGAAGTGGGAAATATAATCCTACAGTGGGGAGACCTGCAGACCCCCGAGGGCAGGGCCATGGAAGTGGGAAATATAATCCTACAGTTGGGAGACCTGCAGACCCCTGAGGGCAGGGCCATGGAAGTGGGAAATATAATCCTACAGTGGGGAGACCTGCAGACCCCCGAGGGCAGGGCCATGGAAGTGGGAAATATAATCCTACAGTGGGGAGACCTGCAGACCCCTGAGGGCAGGGCCATGGAAGTGGGAAATATAATCCTACAGTGGGGAGACCTGCAGACCCCCGAGGGCAGGGCCATGGAAGTGGGAAATATAATCCTACAGTGGGGAGACCTGCAGACCCCTGAGGGCAGGGCCATGGAAGTGGGAAATATAATCCTACAGTGGGGAGACCTGCAGACCCCCGAGGGCAGGGCCATGGAAGTGGGAAATATAATCCTACAGTGGGGAGACCTGCAGACCCCTGAGGGCAGGGCCATGGAAGTGGGAAATATAATCCTACAGTGGGGAGACCTGCAGACCCCCCGAGGGCAGGGCCATGGAAGTGGGAAATATAATCCTACAGTGGGGAGACCTGCAGACCCCCGAGGGCAGGGCCATGGCCAACACCACCTTGGCAGACTTTCCAGAATTTAAAATTTCAACCTAATCATGAGAAGAATAGCTAACAAACACAGACAGGGCACCATTTTGTGAGTTCCTGACCACCATTTCTCAAAACTGTCCTGGAGAAACTGCCCCAGAACGAGAGTGTGATGTGAAATGCAATATGGCCTCCTGGGCCAGATCCTGAACAGAGAAAGGACATTCAAAGGCACTTGGGAGAGGTGTGGCTAGGAAACTGGAGTTAAATGAATGCCAGGCAGTGTGAGTGGCTTAGCTTTGGTGGGTGTGTCTTATCATGGAAGACACTGACACCAGGGGAGCCAGGTGCATTGGGGACAGCCTCTGCATGACCCTCCACACTTTTCTACAAAGCTAAAATTACAAACAAGAAAGTGTCCCCAGCCCACTGACTTGCTCCAGTGGTCCTGATACTCCATTTGACTCCTGTAGACCCCATCTCCTTTCTCTGACACCTCACACTGGCCCAGGCGTGGCCTCTGGGTTCCCAGAGTCCCTGCACCTCTCCATCCTGCCACCATGCCTTGCCCAAGCCTGCTTCCCCCGCTCAGCCCTGACCACTGTCTGCAGGTGGGCTGTCTTCACACTGGCTGACGTGTTTTGTGAAGGCAGAGGCTGGGAAAGCTGCAGACCCCCGAGGGCAGGGCCATGGCCAACTTGGCAGACTTTCACTATGTCTGGCTCACAGGAATGCATGTGGGAAAGAAGAAATTGGGCCTAGAATGATCCTGACCTAATCTTGAGCCCTTCTGAGCCCACAGCCTGCTAGACTCCACTTTCGACGGGGATACCCTCCAGGGAAGTGTTTCCTGCCCGTTTCAGATCCACACACCTGAGGCACCATCAATGGTTCATCCTATGCACCCCCCAAAACAGGTCTAGCTCAAGGGGACTGATGCTTTCCATGCCACTCGGGACCAATGTCAAGTCCTCACCACAGCTGCTCATGGACTTGCCCTTGTCCCCGTCACTCCTGTCCAGTTCTAACACACCAAGCATGCCTGGGGCCTTTGAACTGGCTTTATTTTCCGACAGGGATGTCCTTTCTTTAAGAATACACGGCTTCCCCCGTCCTGGCCTAGTCTTCTGTTTTCCTCAGAGATATCCTTATAAAGTTCACCGTCTCTGTCCTCCACTCTCAGTGTCCACGGCTCTTTCCCCCAGCATCTCATCAACATTCATCTCGCTCCTGGGATGCAGGCTTTGAAGTGACAGGGACACTTGTTTGCTGCTGCAGCCCTGGCACCCCGACAGCGCTCACAAAGTGGCAAGTGCCTGCGACTGGATGAATCAGCAAGCACTGACCAGGACCCTGGGCTCAACTAGGATGTCATGGCTTCCTAGTAACAGGAGGCTCAATCTACAACAACCTGCTGGATTCCCTATGAGCAGGTCAGAAGCAAGCTGACTCCACGGCCCTCCACTAATACCAAGGACTGCCTGCTCTTCCCAAGGAAATGGCCTAGAACTACACTCCTAGAAGTTGGTTAATAATGCTCCCATCCACCTGCCCACCACTTCTCCAACATTTATGAAGACCACAAACTTCTTCTGACAAACTCAGTGTTGATACTAATGATTGAGTCCATAGGATGGACTATGGGTAAGATACCTTGCAATGCTCAGTGACATCTCTGTGTCTTGATTCTTCGTCTGTAGGATGGGTATGACAACACTATTTAGCTGTGAGAATTCAATGAGCTATCACATAATTATACAATTTCACCATTGTATGATTTTGAAAATATTGCCTTACTTCAGTTAGCTATTGCTGAGTAGCAAATCATCCTAAAACAGTATTATAAAACCGCAATTGTTTATTTCATGATTCTGGAATATGGACAAGGCTCAGGGGGAGTGGCCTGAGGAGGACTCAAATCTGCTCCAGGGTAGTGTCGGCTGGGTTGGAAGATCCACGATGCCATGCACATACCTGGCACATCTGAAATACTTGGGGTGGATGCCGGACCTCTCGCTATAAAGAAGTCAGGTCACCAGGGGTGAAGGGAGAGGCCACCAGACCTGCGAAGGCACTGGGCTCAGCGCCTCTTCTTATGTTGATCAGATTACTGGTCCAGGCAGTACTCAAGGGGGAGGAGAGTCCCCATCTTGAGTAGAAACAGCAGAATGGGGACTGTCTTGAAGTGTAGCCATTGTAACACCCATCAGTGGAACCTTTAAAAACATACAACTGGGCCTGGAGGGTTGGCTCAGTGGTTAAGATCACGTGCTGCTCTTTCATAGGACCTGGGTTCAGTTCCTAGCACCCACAGTGGTCCACAACTATCTCTAACTCCAGTTTCAGGGGATCCAATGCTCTCTCCTGACCTCTGAGGGCACCAGGCATGCTTGTGGTGCAGACATACACACAGGCAAAATACTCATACACATAAAATAAACAAATCTAAAGCAAAACCAAACAAAATCCCAACCCAGCTAACCTTACTCTCTGTCCCACTGTTTAAAATTCTCCTGCAACTCTCTGTACGTAGGCAGTGGGGACTCATGGTTCTCCTGGGATGGACAAAGTATGGGCCCTTATTCCACCTCAGCCTCTGGGTGCCAATCACCACACACACACACTTCTCTGAATAGAGCTGATGCCAACCCCATGGCCTGGAATCTCTTCCTTGGAGCCAAATTAGAAGTCCCTATCAAGTGTTCCTTCAATGCTCTTGCTCCTGTCCCTTCCCATTGCTGTGCTCTCTGACTGAGTTCTTTCAGGGCAGGGAAGCTATGCTTTCTTCTCTGTTGTATTTCCACACTGTAGACTGCAGAAACAAAATACCTGTTGACTGTCTTGAGCGCTCAGAAATGGTTAGCTGTACAGAGGGGATGAGTGGACTCCCCAGGAGGCTGGAATGTAGATCTATGCTCTACAAGTGCTCATCTGACAGTGAGCCCTGCTGGGTGCCACACATTCTTCTGTGTAGGAAAAAAAGCATAAAGAGACCCAAATGCTTGCTTCCAAGGAGTTCAAGGGCTCCTGGAAGGGGAGACGGTTGACAAGATAAATTCCATTTTGTGCCAGTGGTATGACCAACACAAGGAAAAGTGGACAGGGACATTAGCAGTGTCATTCTGAAGTGTGGTCAGGCAGTGCTGTCTAGAGACAAATGGTCCGAGCAAAGAGAACACCACGCACCAAGGCCCTGAGGCGAGTGCAGCCGGAGCAGAGACAGATGGTGAAGGGCCCCGCAGGTCCCGGAAAAGACGTGGGCTTTACCCTGAGCGAGATGGAGTCCAGGAGGATTCTCAGCAGGGAGGGACAAGCAGGTGCTCAGAGTTTCCTTAGTTACATGGGGAATGGTGAGGGCAGGAAGACCAAAGAGGATGCCACAGACATGCATGGCCTGAACTATGAGAGTATCCTGGAGATACCCAAGAAGGTATCAGGTAGTCAGTCAGCCTGGAGCATGGTTCTCCACCACAAACACAAATGAAATCCCATGTCCAGTCTACATTCCTTATGGGGCCTACATGATCTGGTCTTGCTGATGCCTCCAGGCTCAAATACACTTTGTTAAATCAATGACTGGTACACACACACACACACACACACACACACACACACACACACACAAACACGTGCGCACGCGCACCAATCTGAGTCTACTTCCTAGTCCTGTGACCTTAGGCAAGTAATTTAACTTCCATCTGCCCTCACTATGCCCAAACTCGGAGAGGTCACTGCAGTTCCTGCCTTCAACGGCCTGTTCATTCAAAGTCTTTTACTGGGAGGCTGGGTGTGTAGAACACTTGCCTAGAATCTGGGATTTCTTGGGTTCCGTCCCCAGAACCACAAAAACACATAAAAAACAAAACAAATAAACAAAAAAACCCAAACAAGACCGAGACTGTCAATGGGGCACGGGGTACTCTATCTGTTCCTCTCTACCTCATCCTTCCACTCAGCCTGTTAACTCAGCTGTCTGGAAAGCTTACCTGTCCTTTCCTGGCCGCCTCAGCACCGCCCCTGCCCTGTTATTCCCTAGACAGCTCTTGTCTAGGGGCCTGCCACAAGCCGGCAGACCCGAGTTTTTTTTCTGCAACCCACTTCCATACTTCAGAAAAACTGGCTGTGCACCTTCCTCTCATTGTGCCTCAGTACCTTCAAAAAAGTCCAGCTTCCTAGATATCCAAAGATCCCGATAAATCTTAACTGGCATTCTCAAAATGATCACCGTCACCAGTAACCCACAAGTGACCAGGAACTTGCTCACCGCGGCCTCTGCCAAATGCCCTCCCCTGCCCCGCCCAGGCCCTGCAAGGCGGGTTGACTACCCCCCTCCCCCCCAATCCTCGCCCCTGCACATCATCCAATCACCACCCGTCCTACTGGCCCGCCAACATCCGGGCCCTAGTACCAGAAAGCTCATTGAACAGTCCCCAGTCATATGCGCAGAGACTTCTGGGCTTTGTAGTTCCCCAAGAAAAGCGAGCTAAGAGCAGGCCTTGTAGAACTCCATCTCCCAGGAGTCACCGCGCCCGCCCGTTGCGAGCGCTCTTAACAGTTTGAACCAGGTGGTTCTTTGCAAGGCTGTTTGGGAGACAGCTGATTTCCAAATTGCCATGAAACAAAAACCACTTACCTGGAAGTCAGGGAGCGTCTTTTTGCCCGAGAATCTCAATATTCTGCAATGACTCCAGAATGGGGCTGGACACAGGTGGGGTAAAATCTGTCCCCCATTGCCTGTCTGGATAGTACCAAGGAAGGCCTGTCGAGTACACCCAGAGCCTACTGGGTGCCTGCCTGATACAAAAAGCCTCTCCTGGGTGGACTCTATGTGAGCCCTGACAGATGAGGGCAGAGCATTACAATTCCCAGCAACAGGCCAGAAGGGGGGGATTTTACCCCGGAAAAGGCAAATGTGGGCCAGGATTTTGCACCCAGGATATATCTATGGTTCTACAGCTCGCCAACCTCCCGCTGCCCCATGCCTGCACCAAGAAGTATGATGTCCCCAGGAGGGATATACCCACACCACAAAGCATCCCTTCCCCACACAACCTTCCCCACCATGCCTCTGAGGGTCAGAAGAGGGAGCCAAGGCCCTGCAAACGCTCAGGCAGGCATGTGAGAAAGCTCTTTACTGGGGGGTACAGCAAGGAGGAGCAAGGCCATCTCCCCCTACCTGCCCCCACCCCCTCCTAGGGCCCTAGGGTGAGGGGAAATCTCCCCTCTACCGGACCACCACTGTCTTTGGTACAATAAATAGAAAACAAGGGGGGAGAGGGGGCCAAGGGTCCAGTCTTAGTGGGGAGGGTGTGGCCAAAACCCCTCTCCCTCGACCCCCTGCCCTGGGCCCCAATCAGTGCAGGCCTCACCCACCCCAGCTGGGTAGCAGCAAGTCCAGTCAAGGGGAGAGATGAGGATGGGAGCCCAGGGCCCCCAGATGGGGGGGGGGGTATGGCTTCAGGAGGGGCCCCAGGGAGGGGCAGGGTCATGAGCTGGCTGCTGTGCTCTGGGGTACGCCATGGAGGCCCAGGCGAGGCCCCAGAGTGGCAGGGTCATCAGGGGGTGGGAGAGGTGGTCGACCTCCCGTCATCCGAGTCCGGAGGGCTGAGGCAGCCGGGTGCTGGGGGGCAGGTGCCAGATGAGGTGGGGAGCAGTCTGGAGGGCTGCCCACCAGGCTCACATCCATCAGCTCCGGGGGTGGTGGTGATGTTGGTGATGGGGGACGTCCAAGGCATCGGGGTTGGGGGGGTAAGTGGGCCCCAGTCCCTGGCAATGTCGAGGCAGAGGTAGGGGCTTGATGTGTCTTGTGGGGCACATCACCCCCTGCCCAAGGGCGCAGAGGCTGGGAGGGTATAACCTAAGAAACAAAACAAAACAAAACCCAAAGGAATTGGTAGGTGTTGAGATCCTGAAGTTCCAAGGACCTGCCACGCACCTCCAAGGCCTCACAGCTTCAGTACCTGGGGGCTGTTCATCTCACAGTCGGTGATGGGGGGCCCGGGCCCCCCACAATATCGGTTGCTGTAGCGGTAGGCCCTGTTGTCACTGGAGGAGCCACTGGAGCCCCCTGGAAGCACCGGGAAGAAAAGAGGGCGGAGCTGATAAGACGCAGGGAGCCAGTTCAACACCTAGACCCCAAGGCTGCATTTTGAGGCCAGAGCCCGTGTGAAGGCTCCAAGAGACCAATTTTGAAATCTAGGGTCAGAGCTGTGTGGGAGGCTAGAGTCAGTTTTAGGGGCCGAATCTCAAGCCTCGATTCGGAGCTCCTGTTGGTCACGTGGGACTGTCCCACCCCACCTCATCCTGGAGCTCAGAGTCTGGAAGCTCTAAGGCTCTAAGACAGAGGCCCACTGGTGAGGTCTCCCAGGCTGGGCCCTGCAGCACACATCTGACACTGGGCACCCACCAGAGCTGGAGATGGAGCTGGCGGTGCTAGAGGAGGGGCAGGTGTCGAGGGGCGCCGGCGAGGTGGAGGCACTGCTGCCTGCCGGGCCCGTGTTGGTGGCCTCGTCGGCCGTGCGGCGGAAGAAGCCGTGCTGCAGAGCGCCCAGCGGGCTGATGCGGGCGGCGGGCTCATACTCCAGCATGCGCAGCACCAGGTCCTGGAAGCGGAGGTAGTCGGCGGGGCTGTGGCCCGGCTCCCCCGCCCGCCGGCCCCCGGGCCCGCCCGTCTGCACGCCCAGCACCTCCTGCAGCCGCCGTGTCCCGGGGCCCTGGTAATCCTGGCAGGGAGGGGGTCGGAGGGGGGGCAAGAGAGTGGCCGTCAGTGGGCAGGAGGGGCAGGGAAACACACACGGGGAAACAGAGGCACAAAAGAGGAAGAGAGAAGCTAACAAGAGCTGTGGGGTAGGACGGTAGGTGATGGGGTGGTCAGGGGAGGAAGAAGGAAAGGACAGACAAGGGGGAGAGAAAGACAGGGAAAGACACGGGGAGAGGGGAGCCCCAAGTGTGAGTGAGGGGCCACCCAGGGAGGGAGAAGTGGCACAGGGCAGGGGCCGCACCTTCCTGAGTTCCTTTGTCCTTCGTAGGGTCCAGCCACCCCCAGGCAGCCGCTCAAAGTACTTGCGAGCCTTGGGTGCCTGTTCCAGCATGGGCGCGGGCGGAATGCCCAACACCTCGACAATTCGGCTCATCTGGTCCACCTGCGGGCAGGCGGCGGTCAGGGGCGCCGGGCGGCCAGGCTCCACCCCTCCACCTCCAGCACACCCCTTCCAGGGGCACACCTCATTGGAGCCGCTGAAGAGGGGCTCTCCGGTGTGCATTTCCACAAGGATGCAGCCCAGGGACCACATGTCGATGGCCAGGTCATAGGGTGTGCCTAGGAGCACCTCGGGTGAGCGGTAAAAGCGGCTCTGGATATACTGGTAGATCTGGGGGGAGGGGACAGTAGTCAGGGCACTAGCTCCCCTGCTGGTTCCACGGGACCCCGCAGCTGAAGACAAGCCCCTGCTTGAGAACAGGACGGAGGCCCTAGGTTCTCAGCAAGGCTGCACAAACCAGTCACTGTCTTGCCCATCAGCTTCCAGTCTTTGACCTGCTTTAACTGTCTCCACTCCCAGCTCTGGTCCCTTCTGTTTAATAGAGGTTGGCCATCCCATACTGAACTACAGCAGTGTAACCCCGCGACCTGCTCACAAGAGGCCTGTGCCCTCAAGAGCACAAGTCAGCAAAGCAGAGCTCAGGCTCAGACCTCAACTCCACTACTCTGAGAGGCTGCCTGCCCCTCAGGGTCACCCTTTCTCTTCCTTGCTTGGGTCTCCTCTGCCCCCTTCATCTCTGACCCCCTCCTTCCAGGCCCCAGGGCTCCCTATGCCCAGTGTCATCTCAGGCATCAGCTTTCAGGGCCAAAACGAAGCCGATCTACCCCATCCCACTCAAGACACTGGCCCTGCCCAGAGTCAGAGCCGCACCCGCTGGCCAAGCTGGCAGGAGCTGCCAAAGTCCACGATCTTGATAGCACTGCGCTTAGGGTTGCAGAGCAGGATGTTCTCAGGCTTGAGGTCGCAGTGGATGATGCTGAGCTCGGGAGTGGCCAGAAAGAGCAGCGCCGTGCAGAGCTGCTGCGCCAGCTTCCGAGTCAGGTTCAGCGAGACCCCTCGGAAGTGTGTGTTGCGCAGGAGGTCGTACAGGTTGTAGGACAGCAGCTCAAACACCAGGCACAGATGATTCCGGAACATGAAGTGCCGCTTCAGGTGCACTGTGGGGGGACAGCAGGCAGCAGATCAGAAACAGACTGACAGGGCAGCCAGCCTGGGGGCCACATAGTAACCACCTCTGCTAGACTGCGGTGAGCCCTCAGCCGTCTGTGCACTGGACTCAGTGGACTCCCAAAGCATGCTAGTTCTCGAGGCTCTCAAACCTTCCAACTGTTACCAAAAGGAAGGTTCTGCCAGCAGGGGATAGTAAGCATGACTTCTAAATCCCAGCCTTTGGGAAGCTAAGGCAGAGGAGGATGAGTTCAGGGCCAGCTTGGTACACAGGGAAAAAAAAACAAAGGGTGGTGTAACCCTGGGGTTACATTAGCCTAGGGTAAGGGATGGCCAAAGCGTGGTAGCACGTTTGCCTAGCAAGTACAAGGCCCTAGGTTCAAGCCTCCAGCACTGCAAAGGTTAATAAAATGCACCGTCACCTCCTCCTAGAGCTTTAGAAGATTCCATGCCTCCTCATCTCACTTTATAACACTGAGCTAGGCCTTGGGGGGCGGGAGGGGCAGGCATGGAGACCAAGGTCTTCAGATGCAGATACAGGGAGAGTCTAAGCTCAAGGCTCATCTGGATGACTTTAGTGAAACTCCATCTCACAATAACTAATAGAGGTCCGGGGATGTAGTCCTGGGGTGAAGTGCTTGCCTACATATGAAGCACTGGGTTTGACTCCCAGTATGTTAAGTACTACCACCACCAAAACCCGAATCAACAAATGAACCTGCTTTCCTTTTAGCTGTGTCTACCTTTGTGGCAAGGGACACTGGCTGTCCTTTTAAGAGTCTGTCAGTCCCTTTCCAGAGGAATTGAAGACTAGGACACATCGAGAGTCAGAGTTCCAGAGGCCAGTGCTTCTCAAATTACTAATCCTGTTGTGTATAAACTGCCACCTTATGTACATGACAGCACTCAGTGCCTCAGTTTCCTATCTCTAACATGTGCACAAAATTGTCCTATTCCACACGGGGCTGGGGTGAGGTAATTAATGTCAAGTTTGCAACAGAGCCTGGCCCTTAGTGAGCTCTGGATGAACACTGACCAATGTTAATCAAGTAAGCAGAGAAGAAAAATCCTGCCTACAGCAAGAGATGCACTGAGGCTGAGAAGCCTGAAGACCCTTACTAGCTCTGGCTCTACCATGGCACCCTGCACTCACTCAGGCCCAGGCCTCACCTATGTAGTACTTCATCTCTGTGTCATGCTGGTTCATCAGCTCCAGCAGCCGCAGCTCAATCTGGGCCTGGTTCAGGAAGGCCTTCTTGTTCTTGATGATCTTGATGGCCACCAGCTCCTGGGTCTGGTGATCATAGGCTTTCACCACCTGTCAAGACATGGAGTGTTACCCCGGGAGGTGGGAGGCCCACCAGCCACACCTTTCCAACTAACAACTCACAGCCCAGCACTCACATCCCTTGTACTGGATACAAAATACCACCGTTCCCTTGTGTGGAGTCTTGTTATTTATACTTTTACAGAAACTGAGACAGGGGAACTAAGTGGCTTGAGTGACTGGCCCAGGACAGGACTTGCAGCAAGTGAACCACTAGGGTGGAGGGAATGTGGGTAAGGTTAGTGGTTGTCTGCACCCAGGCACTGGATGAGTGGGGGAGTCCCACACCTGGCCAAAGGAGCCTTTGCCAATAAGAGAGTCAATCTCATAGCGCTCTAGCCAGCGCTCGCCACTGCGCACAATGTAGTCGTGGTTGTCGTCGTCATAACCGTGGTTCAGGACCTTCTTCTCCTTTTTGGTGCTCGAGTCCTGGGGTGGTGCCTGTTGGGCCCGCCGTTTCTTCTTCGCATAGTATACCTGCTCAGGCAGCCAGGAAACCGGACCCTTGAGTGACCCAGGCAAGCAGCCAGGGCCCTTTTCAGCACCCAGCCAGGGAATCCCATTCCCCACCCACCTCATTGATGTGCTTGTAGGTCTTGATGAGGTCCACTGAGAGCTTGCGCAGGGGGGCTGAAGTCGCGTCCCGGAAGGCCAGGGGCAGTCTCCGAGGCAGTAGCCGCACATCAGGCAATACCTGTGGTGCAGAGGGGCAGACACTGGGCACAGGCCTTCATCTCCAACCTCCAGGGAGAACGGTAAAGCTGATGGCTATTTGACAATGCCCACATTTGCCCAGCTCTCCACAAAAGTAGAAGTTCCCCAAGGAGAGATTCCACCATGTAGGGCCTGTCACACATTGGGGTTCCCCAGGTATCTGTTCATTGCGTGATGAAGAGAATGGTTTACCTCTGACCTTCCACCCAGCCCCTGGTTAGCTCGTTTGCTCTCTATCTTTATTTCCTTCTGAACCTCAGTGAACACACGAATGAGAAACCTGGGTTCTTTGCACCCAAGACCACCATTTTCGGGAACCAGGCCACTGATGAATTCCCTGTATCTCCATGTCCTCACCCTCAAATGAGTGTGCCCAGTTCCTAAAGCTCTTGGATTGGGGCTAGATTTCTTGGGTTTCCTAATACCCTCCAGACCTCTGTCTTGCTGTGGACACTAAGACTGTGTTCTGGTCTCTTGTGTGCCGATAACAGTTCTGAGCCTGACAAACATTACACCTAATTTGCTTAACCCTGGACACCACTCTGTGAGAGACGGAGGGCCATGGAGAAGCTCAGTAATTCAGTCCTCATAGCAGGAGTAAGTGTGGACTTCCCAAACTCCACCTGAAACTTCCAGTATCAGGAGGCCTCCAACATCCTCAGAGATCTTCCAACAATCATGCTGTTGTCTGGAGACCCTTTTATTCTCAGTCTCTTTCTATCCCCAGGCAGATGAGAAAGCCAGCTGAATGCCTACCTGTGTGTGTTCCTGGGGCCCTGGAAAGCCAGAGAAGGGACCATGGCCTGGTGGGACGGCCATGGTGGGCTCAGAGGGCCGCAGGGGTGTGAGGCCTGGAGCGGGAGCCCGGCCGGGGGGCGCCTTCTCGCATCCTGCACCTCGGCTGCCACCGCCGCTGAGACCTGAGAACAGGTAGGAAGTAGGGAGACAACATGGAACAAGAGGGTAAGCAGGTCAGGGCCAAGCAAAGAGGTGGGCATGAAGAAGAGGGCAGGGCAGGGCAGGGGGGCACCAGGTAGCAATGCAGAGGGGACAGAAGACAAGTGGCAAGTGGGTTGGCATAGCAGTGCTCCTCAACAAATGATCGGCCAAATAAAGGAGGCAACATGAGAAAACATAAAGGGGAATGGTTAGAGCCAGACAAGGGTGGGGGAGAGTGGGTACAAGACAAGGGCAGGAAGGACAGAAAAAGGCCAGCAATCAGGAGAGCAAAAGAGAAGACAGAAACCATGTAGAGTCTGGGCAGTAGAATTCATCTTTTCTTTGAATTTCTGCTGGTGTCCATCCCGAGTCCTTCAGATAAAGCCCCGCCCTCACATGGTCTTCCCTCAACATCAGTATCTTCTGGGCCACACTAAAGGTCCCATTTCAAATCTGGTCCACTCTCTAGTTCTTTCCACTCTAGAGAACTCCAGGGTCCCTCACACCGTAGCAGTCCTTGTGGACCTCCCAGCAAAATCAAGGTTATCTGAGAACTCCTTTCTGTGTGAGTGCTATGGGTGTCTCAACCACCAAGGCACACTTTCCCGTAGGACCGACTCTACACCCTACCAAGACTGCTCCCAGACCTTTTTCTAAGTAGTCTATATTTATCCCACTAGGATTTTCCCATTACTCCAAGACCCCTACTCCTAAAGAAAATAAGAGGAATGTATCATTTCTCAACAGTTTAAGAGTCACTGTCTTTTTCTCCCTTACACTGGGGTCCTTGCTGTCCCCTCTATCCAGTATTTCTAAACCGGGTCATTCCACAATTGAGCCTATTCCTAGAAGGGCCCAATAGCCAAATCCCTAAATAACACCAGACTTCGCTCTCTCAAAGTGTCCTCTAGAATAAAATCTTCCCCCAAGAGCCTCCCCCATGTCAGATTCCTTCTGTCCTATGCCTCGCTACTCCAGGTCCCCTTTACTGGGGCTTCACGGACAAACAACCTCTTCCCCGGCCCTTCCCTCCCACACTAGGACCGGCTCTCCCAGCTCCCACCCCTACCCGGGTCAGGGCTGGCGCTGGGCCCACGGGGGGCTGGGGAGCGATGGGGCCCCCAGTGCGGTGGGCGAACCGCCAGCATGGTGGTGGTGGCGGTGGCGGCGGTGATGAGAAGGTGGCCGCCTGTCCCCGGCCTGGCCGGCCTGGCCTGGCCAGCCCCGCGGCGGTGAGGGCAAGCGGGACAGGCGGCCCGGTGGGTGACAACAGCAGCCGCCGCCACCGCCGCCGCCAGGGGGGCGGGGAGAGGAGGGGACGAGGGTCAGACCGGGGCACGCGGGGGAAGGGGACAGCAGGTGGACGGGGGAGGGGCGGGCTAACCCTCGCCCTACGGCCCAGCCCCGCCCCGCGTGGCCACCCGCCCCCAGGGACCCTGGCGTCCCGCCCCCCACCCGGCAGGCCCGCCCCGGCCGGTGGAGTCCCGGCGGGCGGGGCCCAACTGAGCCCGGCAGGCCGCACCTCCCATGGCAACAACCGCGCCATTGGTTGTTGCTGCCAAGAGCTTAACCAACCAGCACTCAGGGCAGCTGTTGCTAGGCGACAGTGAAGCGGCCAGCGCAGCCGAGCCCAAACAAAGGGCGGGAGTGGGGCCGGGCTGCCCCCTCCCAGACTCCCTTTCAAGAAGGCTCCCTCGGGCTCAGCCCCTTCCAGAAATCCAGCTGTAACTAGCCGGGCTCCGCTGCACTGGCCCGAAGCCCCCTCCTTTGCCTTGCTAAGTCTCGCGGGGACGGGCAGGGCGGATCCCGGCTTGCCCTCCACCCAAGCGTGCCGCCCCGCCCGTCGCCATACCGTTACCTGAGGGCGTGGGTAAGGGGACTCAAACTGCTCGGGGAGTCCGAGCTCAGACCTGCCCACTGGCTGAGGGTGTCCGGTGGACGCGGCGAGCCAGGGCCCCGATTACCCAGTAATGCAACCAGCAAAATGGCGACCACAACAAACCGGCCCCCCTGTCCCGGCTCCGCCCCCACACCGCTCACGTGACTTAAGGGAGTACTGTGCGCCTGCGCCTTAAGGGCGCGGAGCCGCGCACATGCGTAGCAGCCATCAATGGAGCATGCACCATGTGACCGGATGAAACTTTCCAAGGCACCCCCCACCAAGCGCGCATAAAGTTGGTCAAGGGCGCATGCGTCTTTCGGCCACTGAGCAAACAGCACCAGACAGGAGCGACAGTTGAGTCTTTTAATAGAAAAAAACTACACGTGCAACAGTAGCAACACACATTTCTTCCAATCCGGACAGCTCTGGGTTCAGTTCTTCGCTTTGGGAGGCGGCCTGTGAGAAGATCAGAGGGAGTCGAGTTGTCACCGTTTTTTGGCTCCCCGGGTCTAGGGAGCTCAGGCTGCAGTAAGGGAGAGGTCTATCCTGGTGCTTACCTGTACACACCTACAACCACAGCGTGGTCCCGCTCGTAGGGCTCGAGCGTCAGCTGCTCCTGGGGCTTCATGTTCTCTTGCTGCATCTTCTTCACCTCGGATGCAAACACAGCTTCTGCTGAGGCCGTGGAATCGATGCAGTTGGCCTACAGAGGAGAAATGACACGAGGTCTGTGCGTTGTTTTAAGCTAAAAGTACATTAGAAGTTTGGAGTCCAGGGTTTCGCAATTATAAAACTCCATTACCGAAGTTTTAATTTGGCTTGGACTGAAAACAGGATGTTCTGATTATCTAAGGCAGTGTTTTACCTCAGGAATTTTCTTTCATGTCCTGGTAACAACAGAACAAATGCAGCAAACATACTAGCTAATTTTGAACATGGTGAAAATGCCTGCGAGTTTTTTGTATTTCAAATTAAAATGTTTTGAAAAATGCACCTTGCACTTATTTAATATTTATATAAGAATCTGTTCTAAACACTTTACGTGTATCGATTTTTACTTCAGCCCTTAAAAGCGGACTAATAAATGAAGAAACTGAGTCAACTAGACTAAGTAACATGTTCAGGCACAAGATCAAGCACCCACCCACCACCTTACACTCAGTTGTCACCCCACCTCACATTCCAAGCCTCATACCTTAATGGAAATCACAAAGTGTCCTCCATTCCGCAGGAAGGTGTGGGCATTCAGGGCCACAATCCGGGTTTGGTCTGGTTGCGCCACATCAGCAAAGATCACATCCACCATTGCTAGGGGAAAGGGACAGCAGTTACAAGCAGAAGCCACCGGAGAACTTCCCAGAGCCTCCCAATGGGGGCCTGTGCTCCATCACCACCAGGTTCCTGGGAGTCTCCTGCCTCCAGTCTCACTCCCCACCACATACCCTCCCTCCAAAGTGCCCCAGAGGTGGGGCCAGAACCCAGTCACATCACTCATCCACTCCTCTTGTAAACATGGTTGCCACCTACTCTGTGGCCAGCCCTGGGCTGGGCGTGGGGGACACAGAGACGAGTCAGACCCTGCCCTCGAGATGCTCCCGGGTCTGGGGGGAGACAGACATGTCATCAAAAAGACAGGTAAAGGCGAGCAGTTAAAGGCAAGACGTGGGCAGGGCTGTCAAATGAGAAAAAGGACCAGAAAGGGGCCAAGTAAACCGAGAAAATGCAAAGAAAAAAGAAAATAACACCCTCAAAAAAAAAAAAAAATGAAAAGGTGATGTTTTTAGGCAGTATGATTTAAAACGTTAACACATAAACAAAAGTGATGGAATGAAAACATCCTTTAAGAATTTGGAAAAGCAGATGCCAAGTATCAAGTACCTCTGGGGGAGTTCATGAGGCTTTCCACTTTTATACTAGACCTTTGAGGAGTTTAAAAAAAACAAAGCCAATGGGTCATACTTGCTGTGTTCAGGGCTGGAATCTCATCAGATAATATAAAGAACACAAACCAGGGCGGTGTAAAAGGGCAGCGTGTAGAGAGGAGCGCAAGTGCATGGGACTCAGGGAAGGAGGTCAGATGAGCAGACACAATCTCCACCCTCAGCTCCTCACTCTAACTCCATCTGCTATGAGGCTCCCTTGGCCTCTCCTGGGAAACATGCAGTGCTTAGCCTACCTTCCCTGGGCTGCCCCCAGGCCCCTCACCGATAAGCATGCGGTATTTGTGTGGATGCCGAGCATCTTCAATCACAGGAATAATGTTGGTCCTCTTCTTGGCCAAGTTGATGAGGTCACGGCCAGAACGGTGGGAGAATTCAACTGCATAGACCAGACCATCCTAAAATAAACCCGACAGTGATGAGCACGCACTTGCTCTCCACCATGGTTGCCAAAACTGGGCTCATGTGCCTCTTGTAGCAGGCAGCTCAGACCCTCAATCCAACCCAAATTGAATAACTGTCATTATGTCCACAGTCCAGATGAATAAATGGGCCTGGAGACGAGAAGTCACCTGCCATGGTTATTCACCACCAACAAAGCTACAAGATCCTAATTTATCTGACCCAAGAGCCCAGAAGGACAGAGCCAACAGCATTTGCAATGGGCCAGCACTTAGGAAACATTTAATTTTCAAAACAATCTTATTCTCCATAATGTTAAGCCCTGGTTCAGGAGAGCTCAGGTGTCTCACCGATGCCACACAATATTAAATACCTACAGAAGTCTTGAGTTTTGTTGCTGTTTGTATTTAGACGAGGTCTAACTACGTAGCTTAGGCTGGGACTACAAATGTGTGTGCTTTCATAGCTGGCCATGCACAGGGTTTTCACCCACCAAATTAAACAGTCTATAATTCAGCCACCAGCAAGAGGTTATGAAGTGGGATACCCAAGAACCAGGCGCTCTCTGCACCAGGAACCAGTATTGCCACACAGAAACACAAGCCCCCCAGTAGAATCCAAGGGCTGCGGATGTAGCTCAGTGGCAGCCTATGTGCCTAGCATTCAAGAGGCCCTAGGTTCAACCGCCAATATGGGGAGGGGTACAGAAAACTATATTTGGGGGACATGAATATTCTGTGTGTATGTATGTGGAAGCCAGAGGACAATGGTAGGTGTTCTTCTTCAGGAACCCCATACATCCTACTTCTGAGAAACGTCTCTCACTGGTGTGGAGCTTATCCATTAAACCACCCCCTGATGGATGATCAGCAAGCCCTAGAGATCGGCTTGTTGCTGCCCCTAGTGCTGTTACTACAAGGGCACATCACCACACCTGGCTTTTTAAGTGAATTCCGAGGATCAAAATCAGGTCATCATGCTTGTGTGACAAGCACTTTAGTGACTAAGCCACCCTTCCAGCCCTGGGACATACATTTTTCAAGAGGGCAACCAAAATAGTTCATTTAGTCTCTATGCTCCCAGCTCCGGGTCATTTTAACACTGGCCACACTCCCACGCTCACAACTCTTACAATCCAGAATCCGGGAGCAGTTTTAAGGAACTCTGCTTCAAGCTGTCCCTCTCACAGAATGGAGGATGAACCTGGCTATACAACACACGGTGCAGGTAAACGGCCAGGCCTAGTTCCCTCCACCTTCACACCTGTCTACTCACCGGGCCAACAATATCAGAGACATGAGAGACGGTGGTGCCTGAGGCTGCCCCAAGGTAGAGCACCTTTGCCCCTGGTTTGATGTGGATCTGGTCTACGCCTCCCAGGATTGCTGCTGCCAGCTTGGAACGGAAGGGGTTCCAGGCTCGGTACTCAATTTTGTCATCTCCCTCCTGACAGAAGAGATGAGAACAGAAGTCAGTGCTGGGTTCTTGTGCAGGATTCCACTCCCCATAATGCTAGGAACCTCAAAAGAAACAGTGTTCCAATCACTGTATAAGAAACCGAATGCAGGTGTACAGCAGGGACCAGGACAGAAGCCACCCTGCCATCTCATGGAGGCTGTTGACTTGGGAAGAGGGGAGAACAGACAGTAGATAGAGGTGAACCTGGGTACTAGGCATTACTTCCTGTCCTAGCTCCTGTCTCAGGTGCTAGAGACAACAGTGACCAGGACATGGACCCTGCCGGGAGTGCTAAGTACAAACTGAACTAACATACAAACTGGTTCAGGAGATGGTGACAGGCTATAGAGACCAAGCCAGGAGAGGATGTGAAACCAGAACAGAGCAAGGAAGCTGTGAAAAGGAGAAAACGGACCGGGAAGGGCTACGGCTAGCCACAGAGAAGAGGACATGGGAGAGCTAGGGCTGGGGCTGTGAGGACCGCTTTAGAGAAGTAGGGTGATGTGACAGAGGATAAGAAACTGGTGCGCTATGGAGCTGGGAAACAATGGGGCAAGGCCAGGTAACTGGGAGGCGGAGCTGAGACTGGCAGCATCTCTAAGGCTACAGCGGGCAGATGAACAGTGTGCATTAACACCTCTGGCTGTCACATGTAGGACGCAACAGCAACACTGAACTGCAGGTGACACTATCGGCTGGGGCTGGTACTTTGGACTCACTGAAATAGAGACTCTCTTCTCCCCATATACGGATTCTCCAGGGACCAGATTCTTTGTGACAAGGGCATCCTCCTTTCCTCGACAGATAAAGACACCTGGTGAGGGAGCAGAGTGTGGCTGAGGACTCAGCGTGGCCATGGTCCACTTCCAGATTCCCCTGCATCCCACCCACCACACTCACCTTCATGCCGATGCGGTTCCACCATGACATTCTTCCCTGACTGGTTGCCTCTTTTGCCTCCCCGGCCACCACCTCGACCCCGGCCGCCCCCAGACTGGAAGCCTCCACCTGCAAGAGAAAGCTGCAGGTGGAGAGGGAGGTCCCCGCCTCTCCCCTCCCTGTACCCTCTGAGAGCCTGCTCCACCTCCCCATGTCAACCTCGCTCACCTCGTCCACCTCCTCCTCCTCCACCTCCTCGTCCCCTGAAGCCTCCACCTCCACCTCGACCTCGACCTCCACCTCCACCAAAGCCTCCTCGTCCCCCGCCAAAGCCTCCTCGTCCGCCTCGTCCTCCTCCTCTACCGCCTCTGTCACCAAAGCCTCCTCTGCCACCAAAGCCGCCCCCACGGGGGCTGAAACCTGTAGTAGAAACAAAAACAGGGACCAGGGCAATGAAGCTTAAGTTTAAACTAACCTTACCTGGCATTTTTACAAAAGTGAGAAATCGGCTGTGTGCTCCGAGGAAGAAATGTCCACTGCAGCCAATAATGCTCACCAAGCCCACCCAATGTCCCATCAGCAGAAGGGACACACAAAAGGAATAACACCAATCAACAATGAAAATGACCCTCAGTTGTGTCGTTTGGATAAAGAAACCAGAGCCTTCCCAAAGTGAAGAAACATACTCCTAGAAAACTACACCCAATGACACATACTGCTTTTTTGAAATACCCTGAATTACTATGTAGCTCCTGATGCCACCTCCCAAGTGCTGGGTTACAGGTCTGCACCTCTGGGCCTACCATCATAGCCTTCTTATGAAGCATATGGCAAGGGACCACTAAAAGCAAAGCATGCCACAGACTAACTGGTTAGGGATGAGATGGAATGCAGATATTCTGGTTTTCTTGGTGGGACAGCAGATTCATGGAACTCATTTTATCCTTAGTATCAGTGAGCCCTGCACATCCATGGGATTAGAGCAACAGGATCTCCGCTGCCCTCCCAGCATCTTCAAGATCCCCTCCCTCATCTCCCTTCTTTCAAGACTATAACATCCCTCCCAGAAGCACAGGGGGAAAAAGTAAAAAAAAAAAAAAAAAAAAAAAAAAAAAATCCCCAAATTTAAGGATGGGCAATGATCTAGATGGGCAGGTCAGAGCTCATTGTAAATCAGGCATAGTAGGACAGGCCTGTGATTCCAGCATCCCAGGAGGTGGAGACAGAAGACCCCAGGGTGAAGCAACACTGTCCACTCAGCAGCCAACAATTCCCAGGACTAACAGACGTCTGATGCTGTTGCTGGGTTCGATATTTAGCTTTTCTATGACGGTTTAAAAAACGTTTTGAGTACTATGGGCGGGGGCACAAGAGTTGATCTGAAAACATAGTTTGGAGATTAGTGTTGACTTAAAATGATCTCACTTGAGGTAAATTGTCAGATACAAATCTGCTTAATTTTTTGTCAAGGTACCCTGAGACTACATCCTATCGACAGCTTCAATCAATTCTTTTGTTTTTGAGACGAGGTTTCATCACTATGTATCCCTGACTAACCTGGAGCTATGCACACCAGGCTGGCTTCAAACTCAAGAGATCTACCTGCCCCCGCCTCTCAAGTGCTGGGATTAAAGGAGTGTGCCACCCTAAAAGTATTTTTAATGGTATTTAACAGTTTCATCTTCAAAACTCGGAAACATTCCCAAGCCTTATAAGAGATCCCATCCTGCTGCTTTCAACCTCCCTCTTCACAATCCACAATAAAATCAGAATACTTTTCTTTACAAAGAATCTCGAGCCAGGCGTGGTGGGGCACACCTTTAATCCCAGCACTCCAGAGGCAGAGGCAGGCAGATCTCTGTGAGTTCAAGCCAGCCTGGTCTACAGAGTGAGTTCCAGGACAGCCAGGGCTACACAGAAACCTCGTCTTGAAACAACAACAACAACAACAAAAACCCAAACCTCTGAGGACTTTCTTTTCTTTTTTTAATTTCCCACAAGAACATAAGGGGCATGGTACCCCTGTGCTCCACTGCACTTGGGCTTCTGATTAAGTGGTACAGACTCCCCCGACTCTCATCATATTGCATCTAGTACTGGCACTCTCCCTGGCCCCCACAAGTTTCAAGTGCACAATGATTTGTAATTATTCTGGTTAGTGCAACATCCCATCATCCGGCACAACAGGAAGTTCAATAAACATCAGCAAGTGTCTGGCCATATTCGTAGCCCTGCTGACTCAAGGCCCCAGGTCCCTCCCTCACAGAGAAACCACTAGAAAACCATCCTTTTCATCCAGAGGAGGATGGTGATGGGGAGTCCTGGTTCCTCCTCTTGTAGCTCATACAGGAAGATGGTCATGCCATTGTCATTCAGGACCCTAAGGTAGGGAAGGTACATGGAGTCAGATGTAAAAAATCAAATGACTTTGTATACACAAGAGTACTTAGGAGAAGCTGCTAGCTAGGGCCTGACAGAACAGAGGCCTGGCAAGCTGTGGGTATCTTCACGGGGAGCAGTGGGCCGGAGTGCCCACTCTCAGTCCCAGATACTCAACATGTATCTCAGTCTATTTCAGGAAAATGAACAAAAAGGCTCATTACCCAGAAAGACTCCATGTCCACAAATAATCTGCTTCCCTCCAAGCCTTCCCACCTCAAAACTACCAACTCCAGCAGGGTGAGGCATCACATGTCCACAATCCCACCATTTGGAAGGATGAGTTTGAGACCAGCCTTAGGCTATACAAGATCTCATTTCAAAACACAAACATAGAAACAACAAAGGATCTTACTTTAAAATGCCCACCAGTCTACAGCACACCTCTGCTTAAAAATCTCCCCTAGCTGGTTGTGGTGGCACAGGCCTTTAGTTAATCCCAGCACTTTGGGGAGCAGGGCAGGCGGATCTCTGAGTTCGAGGCCAGCCAGGTCTACAAAGCGAGTTCCAGGACAGCCAGGTACACAGGGAAACCCTGTCTCAAAGAACCAAAAACCAAAACCAAACAAAAAGCCAACTTCCCCAAGACTCAAACTGTCACTGAAGACTCGACTGCTAGAAATTTCTACTTCTCACTCATTTGGTAGAGAAAGGTTGGAGGGAAAAGCATTCCTTGGGGGAAATCACAGACCACAGGTTGCCAACAGAACGCACAGACTAGCAATCCTACCCTACTTCACTTCATCAGATTACCAGAACAGGGGAGCCCCAGATATTCAACACGACTGGGAGGGTGCCCCTGGGTCACTATCCCCTGTAGTGACTCTCATCTGTCCACACCAGACAAAAACCTGCAGTAGTGAAAACTGATCCTTGGGCAACAGTGAAAAGCTCATGTTATCATTACTGTAGCACAGACTGGTGTCAAACTCGTGATCTACCCTGCCTCAGCTTCCCTCGTACTGTGATTGACAAGCATGGGCGGCTACAGCACAGAGTAACATATTACCAAAAAAGCCACTTATCCATTAAGAATCCAAGAAAGAAATGAGACGCTTCTGTCAAAGCCAGAACCCTCGCCATCATCCTCCATGCAGTGAATTCATCAGAAAAAGGCGGGAAATAACACGAATATATTTTTGTCAGGCCAGGCGTGGTGGCGCACGTCTTTAACCCCAGCACTCTGGAGGCGGAGAGGCTGGTGGATCTCTGAGTTCGAGGCCAACCTGGTCTCCAGAGAGTTCCAGGCCAGCCAGAGTCATATGGTGAGACGCTCTCTGAAAACTCAAACCCAAACCAACCCCACTCACTTTTATTCACCCACCGTGCTAAGGCCCCCGGGCTTGTAAAGTTTCTCCCACCACAGAGCAGGGACTCCCTAGTCCCCAAATCATCAACTTCTCCCTGGCTAGGACCCCGCCCCTCCCGGAAGCGCGACAAGCGAGAACCTGCGCACGCGAGCGCCGCACATCATCGACCCGGAGGTCCTCCCTCATCCCCCACCCCGGGGACGTTGGGTTGAGGATCAAGGTAACGGTGACGGCGGGTGACAGTGGCTGGTGGCGGTAACAGGGAAGGCTTGAGTGGGGAGAAGGGTTCCTGGTCTCAATCCCGGAGCCGTTCCATCTACGACCCAAGCCGGATCCCTCCAAGGCACGCGCAGAGAGAGATCCGAGCCCCAGCTCAGGGTCGGGGTCAGGAGGGCCGCGCCGGCCGGTCTGGAGCGGCGAGCCTTTAGGCCTGTCTCTGTGAGCCGAGCCACCGGTCACATTCCCCGAGTCCCGAGCAGCTGCAGTCCCCGCCCGCCGCGCCTGGAGCCCCGCTCCTGCCCATGCCGCGGCCTCTACCTGGCTTCATCACTGCGTCCTGGTCGCGCGGCCCCGGCGATCGGCGGTGTCCCCTGCTCCACGACTCTCAGGCTTTCGCACGTGGAAAGGAGCGCAGGCGCGCGGCGACGCACGGCGCGTGACGGAAGCGCGTAACCCCGCCCCTCACACGCGCCCTCCTCCCCCGGAAGTGCACGGCTTGGGCGGGAATTCAGGAGCCTCTGTGGGATCGGTCTTGTTGCTTCGCTCTTGTCTCTTTCCCGGAGCGTAGAATTCGATCGCAAATCTGCTGCGGCTTCTCCCGTCACTAGTGCTAAGCACTCCAAGTATCAGAGATTATACTCACATTTTTTATTTTTTCAAAGATTTATTCATTTTTACTTTATCCTTAGAAGTGTTTTGCCTGCGTGTATGTCTGTGCACCACGCGCATGCAGGGCCCGCAGAGGTCGTAAGAGGGAGTCGGATCCCTTGGAACTGGAGTTACAGGCGGTTGTGAGCTGCTACGTGGGTGGGGGACCCGAACTTGCGTCTTCTGCAAGAGCAGGGTGTACTCTTTACAGCTGAGCTTTCTCTCTAGCACAGCCTTGTGTTTGTTGTTTGCTGTTGTTGATGTTGTTTGTATTTTGAGACAGGGTTTCACAGTGAGGCCCAGGCTGGCCCGGAACTGGGGATCTCTTACAGTCTCCAGGTTGTACCTCGTTTTTCTATCTCTTTTTTTCCTTTACACTCAAAAAGCCCTCCTTCACTCACTTGCCCCAAGAACAGGCACCTCACTGCTTCTGCTCCCGACCCCTGGCCTGTTTGTTTCTGGAAATCTTCGGTCACCCTAATGTTGCTGCAGCTGCCTCTGAGTCCACTGCCCCGCTGTCAATGGCCAGCTGGTTCTGCTGTCTGCATATCATGGATTCTGCCCACTCTACCGATAAAAATCAAAATCAGTCATGTTAATGTTGCACCACCAGGGGGCAGCACAGGAGCGACCTGGTCTCCAGGACAAGATTCCCAACCGCCACATCACAGCATAGCCTTCCAGGCAACCCAAAGACCATTTGCACTAATCACAGACTTTTTGTTAGGTTATCAGGGAAAGAGTTTACCCCCTGGCCTAGGTGAAGTGGCCGCTAAGGTTTACAGAGGCTTCTGATGGCAAAAAGTCCATGTAAACAGTCAGAGCTAGAATAGTGCCTCCCGAGCAGGAGTTGTCTTTCAGAATTAAATGGTGGCTGTAGCAGTGCAGCTTCCTGGAGGTCAGTCTGTGGAGCATTCAAGAGCTTCTAGGCTGCCATGACAGCAGATCAGGTGGCTCCCAAGAGGGAGCTGCTTGGATGGTAGTCACGCATTCAAAGCATCCAAGTGCCAGGGAAAGGCTGAATTTGTCTGGGTGACAGATCACTAGCCTCCAATATCTTGTTGTTTTTTTTTTTGTTGTTGTTGTTTTTGGTTTTTCGAGACAGGGTTTCTCTGTGTAGCTTTGCGCCTTTCCTGGAACTCGCTTTGGAGACCAGGCTGGCCTCGAACTCACAGAGATCCGCCTGCCTCTGCCTCCCGAGTGCTGGGATTAAAGGCGTGCGCCACCACCGCCCGGCAATATCCTGTTTTTTTTAAAAAAACAAAATAAGCATTAAAGGAGATTCTTACTATAAAAGGCTGTCATTGACACTGACAATGCTTTAACGCTTACATGTGGGCTCTCTGTCTCTCTGTCTCTCTGTCTCTCTCTGTCTCTCTCTCTCTCTCTCTCTCTCTCTCTCTCTCTCTCTCTCTCTCTGTCTCGTGCGATGTCTTGGGCGATGCCCAAGCTCATACAGAGGCCAGGGGAGGACGTTAGACATTCTGCTCTGCCATTCTCTAACTTATTCTCTTGACATAGGGTCTCTTCCCTGAATCTGGAGCTAGGCTGGGGAGCAGAGAGCTTCTTGTCTCACCACCACCACCCCGGCCCAGAGGTTCCAGGCATGCAGATGATCACTCATTTTTTTTTTGACATAGGTGCTGGGATTTGAACCCAAGTCCTCATGCTTGCTCAGCAAGATCTCTTACCTGCTGAGATGTCTCCCGAGCTCCTAGTATTTCTAACTATTTAATTTAAAATCTTTACTGGTAAATAGGTCACATTGTATTAATTTGCCCATTTATACAATTCAATGACTTTTCGTGTGGCGTAGTCATAGGAATTTTAAAACACTTTTGGCACTTCCAACATGTATAAAAAGTACTGTGCTCATGTTCACCCCTTTAACCTCATATCTTTCCCATTCCTGATGACCCCTTTATTTTTCCCAACTAGCACCCCTCCACCCCGCTTTCCTGTCTTTTTTGGTGTGGAACTTGTGCAGGTAGCCACAGCTGCCACGTGTTCATGACTACAATGTCACAGCGCATCCAGAAGACAGCATGTCACAGCATTCTTCACCATCGTCCAGCTCTTACAGTCCTTCCAACCCTCTTCTTCAGCCTTCCCTGGCCTTGGTGAGGACCGCAGAGAAGTCGTATTTAGGACCGGACACCCATCAGCCAGCCACTATTCTCGCACTTTGGCCAGCTATGAGTCTCTGTGGGAACTGTCACCGCTGCAAGCAGACGATTCTCTGTCCAAGGTGGGGAGCAGCGCTATCGTACGAGTAGAAACACAGACACTTAGAAGGCAGTGTTAGAAGTCCATTTAGTCCAACGAGTAGTAGACCCCACCCCACCATGCCTCTTTTAGAGTCTGCCGTCTTCTCAGCCTTGGCCTTGTAACAAGGTTTATGGTACCAGGCATGAGCTCCTTCCCATGGGGCAAGCCTTCGATCCAATCGGAAGTCGCCAGTTGCCCCCAAACAGGCATGCTGCTGTTGCACCAGTGTGCATACCTTGCCTCGTCAGTTGGTATTGTTGGGCAAAACAGTTGGTGACTTTTCTGCCCCAGTGGGCTACAAAGCACATCCTGGTGCCATGAAGCCAGCTAGCCAGCAGGGAGCTTCCAGTTCAGTTCCAGCGTGATGTGTCTGTATCCTGCAACCAAAGTGTGTGGTGCCTTCAGTGATATGATTTCACCATCTAGTTCTGGTGGACAACCAAGAGAAACGGACATAGCCTGTATTGTTTGGGGACCTCTGGACCCTCCCTGACAAAAGACTCGGGCATTTTATGCACAGCGCTGAGATTTTCATTTAGTAACTTTGGCTTCTAGGAGTATTCAGAGGTATCTATTCATGTAGAATACCGCCATACAAACATTTTTAGTTTTAATTTTTTATAAATAATATTTTCAGTTAGTGTTCAGTTAGACCCCATCTTTTCCACATTCTCTGTTGCATCTCCATATTAACACTTTCCATACATCATATCCCCCCTTTTAATATCACGTGTGTGTTCCCACTCCCCCTTAGGGTCCTCCCCTATCACGGTTCCATTCTTGCTTTCTGACCTCTGCTGACTTTCATTCCAATTTGAACACAGAAACCTGAAAATTCAGATCTAAGGTCCACAAACGAGAGAATGCACATGGCATCTGTCTTTCTGTGCACAGGCTACCTCACCCAGTAGGTTATTTTCCAATTCCAGCAATTGTGTGTTACACAGTATAGCAATTTTAGTATATATATGCTGACTAGTTTTATATAACTTGACACAAGCTAGAGTCATCCGAGAGGAGGGAACTTCAATTGAGAAATGGCCTCCATAAGGCAAGTCTGTAGGGCATTTTCTCAATTAGTGATGAGGGGAGGGCTCGGCCCTGTGGTGGTATTGTGTTCCCCAAAATATTGTGTACCTTAATAAATTTATCTGGGGTCAGAGAACAGACAGCCACTAGATACAGAGGCTAGAAAATGGTGGCACTCACGCCTTTAATCCTAGCATTCCAGAGACAGAAATCCCTCTGGATCTCTGTGAGTTCAAGGCCTCATTGGAAACAGCCAGGCATGGTGACTCACGCCTTTAATCCCAGAAAGCAGCCTTTAATCCCAGGGAGTGGTGGTAGAAAGCAGAAAGGTTTATAAGGTCAGAAACTAGGGCATTTAGCTGGTTAAGCATTTTGGCTGGTTAAGCATTCAGGCTTCTAGCAGCAGTTCAGCTGAGAGCCATTGGGATGACACAGAAGCTTCCAGTCTGAGGAAACAAGACCAGCTGAGGATCTGGCGAGGTGAGATAACTGTGGCTTGTTCTGTCTCTCTGACCATCCAGCATTTCACCCCAAAAACTTGCCTCAGGTTTGATCTCATTAATAAGAACTGTTAAGATTCATGCTACACTGCCCATTGTGGGTGATACCACCTCTTGACTGGTAGTCCTGGGTGCTATAAGAAAGCAGGCTGAGCCAGCCAGTGAGAGTCCTTCTCCACGGTCCCTGCATCAGCTCCTGCCTCAGGAATCCTGCCCTGTTTGAGTTCCTGCCTTAACTGCTTTAGATGATGAACTGTTTGTTATGTGGAACTGTGAGTGAAATAACCTTTTCCTCTCCAAATTACTTTTGGTCATGGTGTTTCATCCCTGCAATAAAACCCCCAAGAATAACACATAGCTTTCGTGTTCTTACAGAACTGTAACTATGGAAATTAAATACTTTTAATGTTTTCCTGCTCTAATTCGTCAGCATATAAATACCAAGTCGGTATATCTCTGGATTGTATTGTACTAGAATGTTTTACTTTAATTTTTTGACAGAGTGTCACTGTAGCCCTTGACGGTCTGGGACTCACTGTATTCCACAGCTCTTCTAGCTCTTACCTCCTTTCCGCCTCCTCCTCTGTGATGTGCCCTGAGTGTTGATGGTGGGGGCGTTGATATAGGTCTGAGCACTGCACTAGGACTTTGAATTTTAAAAAGACCTTGGACTTTTAGAATGCCGAAAAATTTAAAGACAAGTGTTGGACCATTTTGAATCCTGATATTAACACAATAATTTGGGGGACAAGGATTGAATGGTTATGCTTAAAGTGGTAAGTTTGTGTATCACGTTGATAAGGGATGGTGGGTTCTAGAAGAGCCACTGAGGGTGGCGCCATTCCCTAGGCAGGTGGTCTTTGGCTGTATAAAAAAACCAGCTGAGCATGAGTCTGAAAAGGAGCCAGCAAGCAGTGTTCCTCCACTGTCTCTCCTTCAGGTTCTTGCTTGAGTTCCCTCAGTAATTGGTTGTAACCTGTGGAATGAGGTAAGTCTCTGCTCTCCTTAGTTGCTTTTGGTCGTGGTATCTGACACAGGGACAGAATGGAACCAGGATGTAGGGGTAGATCGTCGTTCTCAGTGCTGCTGCCACACCCTTCTCTCTGCCTCCTGGCTACGCCAGCCATTTTGGAAGCCACTGGACTGTGCTCCCATTCTCGACACCAGCACTATCAATTTCCAAGTTACAGCTGCTTTCTTTGTGGCTTCAGCTTGCCCCCAAACTGTAGCCCAGTCGGACTCTGTGAACCCCATTTCCCACCTGTCTGCTTTGCGCCTCTAATGCAGATGTCCCCCTGAACCACTCAACTGTTGACCTCCTCATCACGCCCTACCCACTGTGACCACACTGCCCTCAGCTCCACCACTGTCAGTCACACGCCTTCCCTCACAGCCTCCAACTATAAACCTGACTGCAGCTCTCCATCCACGCTGCCCAGCACCCTAGAGGCTGAATGTGGAAGACTCTGCCTGACTCTTGAAGGAAATTTCTCTATTCACTGCTTCACTATTTCTTGAACCCACCCCAGCCAGATTTTCCCTTCCATCATCCCACCAGAAACCCAGTAAGGACTCAAACCAGGAGTGTCATCTTCATCTGACGCTTAACGTGATGTAATAGGAAATTAATATGCTCCTTAAACCTGACTTTGAGAACCCTCCTATGTTCTCGAGTGGTTTGAGTGGGGATGGTTCCCATAAACCGAGGTCTTTGAGCACCTGGTTCCCAGTAGGTGGCGCTGTTTGAAGAGGTTTGGATGGTGGAGACTTGCCGGCAGATGTCCCTCTCTAGGGGCGGGTTTTGAGAAGTCGGAGCTGTGCCCAGCTTCCTGTTTTCTCTCTGTTGGTGTTTGTAGTTGAGATGTGATCTCACCATTTCCTGCCCTGGCCTCTTGTTGCCGTGCTTCTCCCACCATTATAGACTCCCCTCTGGAGCCATAAGCCAAAATACAGTCTTTTTCCTGTAAGGCACCTCTGGTCACGGTGTTTTACCACAGTGTGGTGGTTTGAAAGATAATGGCCCCCCCAAAGGGAATGGCACTATAAGGAGGTGTGGCCTTGTTGGAGGAAGTGTGTCACTGTGGGGGTGGGCTTTGAGGCTTTCTATACTCAGGCTACCACACAGTTTGGCTGTCAGTTGACTTCCTGTTGCCAGCGAGATGTAGGATACTTCTCCAGCACCATGTCTGCCTGCATGCCGCCATGCTCTCTGCCATGATGGACTGAACCTCTGAACTGTAAGCCAGCCACAATTAAATGTTTCCTTTATAAGAGTTGCCGTGGTCCTGGTGTCTCTTCACAGTGATAGTAACCCTAACTAAGGCACACAGCAACAGAAAATAATTGGTTCATTTTCCTAGTATTGAAAGGACCAAACAGATGCCATAACAGGCTGCTCAATCTTCTCTCAGAGATCAGGCCTCAATTTCAGTTTCCTGAGACTTGAGCAAGCAGTTTCTGGGAGGGCCATGATCAAAAGACATAGCTCCTTGCAGTAGCTCCCTTTCTGCACGTACTCTGACTGCTCAAAGTTAAGCCAAATGTTTACTCTCTGGGGCCCCTCACCAACTTAGAGTTATGTGCAGTACGTGCTTGGCCAGCCAGCCCCCATGGTGGCTCAAGGACAAAGCCTGGGACTTGTGCTGGACTGCCCCCAAAGTAATAAATTGTAACCACCAACCAGTAAATTCAAAGGTTACATACCCTCACCCAATTAAAAGAGAACAGAGATAAAAATAAACCAATCCGAGTTGCACCCGTGCAAAATTCCCCCAACCCCCCTGAAGGGCTTGTGGATTTTGCCTTTAAAAAGCTAGCCACACAAAGAAAAAACAAGTTCCTTCTGGCCTCACGACTACGAGTGAGTGCTTTGGATCGAGCTTCCCTGCCCGCGGCTTGTAAACAAACAGAAATAAACCATGCTATTGCATTCTGAACCTAAGGTCTGTGGTGGTTGTCTTTGGGGTCCCAATCTGGGCATAACAGTATCATCTCTGTTCAAATTTTTCTTGCAGGGGGATTCCTATAGTAAATCCTCACTCCAGCTGTATACTAGCCTTTGTTCTATTTAAAGGTGATGAAACCGAGTCAGAGAGGAACCAGGCAACTCACCAGACTTGTCAATGGTAAAGCCAAGATCTGTCTTTCTCTCCACCTTCCAGGTCTTCCCCCATCCAGTATTCCATCATATCATCCATCCACTCCTCTAATCATCTGTCTCTGTGACTCCCAATCTCCTCACTGCTTTCCCCCACTCTGGCCATCGGCTTCTTCATCTGCTCAGGCACCCACACATGCAGTCACCCATCCTCTCCTAAGAGACTCATCATCATCCATGTCTCCCACAGTGGGGAGGAAGTTGGAGACAGCAGGAGGCAGACACACTGGCATGCAACTTGGGTCTAGATATTTACTCAATGCTTCCAGATTTGGCCTTAGTGGCTCAGCAAAGGGGAGGGACAGGGAGGGGACACACAGGACATCCTTCAGTCACTGGAACTTCTGGAAGAGGCAGGTCTTGAAGTGTCCATTGCCAGTGATGACTGATCAGTTGGAACTGCAAGAGACAGACATTTAGCACTTCATGCTGCAGACTGAGCACCCACCCACACCACCTCTTTTCCCAGTCTGGTTTCCACTCTCCATCCTCACCATGAGGAGAAGTCCTGTGCTTTCCACTTCTCCATCAGTGTCTTCCCCTGATATTTAAGCACATCATTTTTCTGGTCCCCATCAAAGTTTCCACAGGCCCCACACAGCAGGGCTGCATGGTCATCACCGACCATCACATCCAGCTGCCCACTGGTTCCAAGCCGGACCTGGACCCCTGCCTTCTTGCGGATGAGCATGGCGCCATCGGGCATCCTCCTCACAGACACAGATGTTAACACATTAGCTGGGAGATCCACTCGGAGACCATTCACCTGGTGTAGGGGGAGGGGAAACGGAGACGTGAGACCTGAGTGACAATAGCTGAGGGAACACCACACTGGAGTCCTCATGCACAATAACAAAGCAAAGCAGCGGCAGGGACAGGTGCTGGAAGGGATGGGTCCCGGAGAGGAGGGTTACATGGAGAGATGAACAGGTGGGAAGACAGCTGGAGATGGGTGTCCACACACAGCTCACTGTGCATGCTTATGCCCATTGCAGTGTGACTCCCCAATTAACTTACTAATATTTTCAGAATCTCTTTGTTTAGTATTTAAGTTGTCAGTGGACAGAATGATGGGTCAATGGACCCTCACAATATTCTAAGCTGGGGGAGGAGCTCCTTGGATCAGATAGATAAGTAAGCAACTGAGCGAATCTGGGGTTGCTCCTCAGGTCTGGTTTTCAGAATGAGCTGAGGATCCTGTCTGCACCTCTTCCCCATTGCAGCGTCTCTTCACATCCTGTCATTGTCGTCTTTCTTGCCCATCAGTACAGCCGGGGGCTGAGTTCTCAGACGGGACCATGGAGCCTGGAAATTAACTTGGGGAATCCCAACACTTCATGTGATACCAGCTTGGCGAATCATAGCATTCCACCCCCGACGCTAGAATGGGCAGGCAGTCCAGGCTAGCTCAGTGAGAAGCAGTCCTGAAGCTTGTGCTGGATCTGTTTCTGCTGAGGTGCTCAGGCTGAGGCAGGTGGCACGTCCCTTCACGGAAACAAAACTATCTAGGAATGAAGTTGAAAACCAGGCACAGCACTCTTTAATCCCAGCACTCAGGAGGCAGACACAGGTGGATCTCTGTGAGTTCAAGACCAGTCTGATCTACATAGTAAATTTCAGGACAGTCAGGGATACACAGATACATGTATCTGGTCTTTAAAAAAAAAAAAAAAAAAAAAAAAAAAAATTGCCAGGCAGTGGTGGCGCACGCCTTTAATCCCAGCACTCGGGAGGCAGAGCCAGGCGGATCTCTGTGAGTTCGAGGCCAGCCTGGGCTACCAAGTGAGTCCCAGGAAAGGCGCAAAGCTACACAGAGAAACCCTGTCTCGAAAAACAAACAAAACAAAACAAAACAAAACAAAATTTAGACATAAGCCAGGCGGTTGTGGCGCACGCCTTTAATCCCAGCACTCAGAAGGCAGAGGCAGCAGATCTCTGTGAGTCTGAGGCCAGCCTGGGCTACAGAGTGAGTTCCAGGAAAGGCCCAAGGCTACACAGAGAAACCCTGTCTCGGAAAAAAAAAATTAGAAATAGACATTGACTTCAGAGACAAGGTGTAAACTCCTGACAGTATAGCTGGGGTGTCTGGGGCCGTCTCTGGGTTTCCCAGATATGGAGCCAGTCCATTCGTTTCCCCCAAGGCATTTGGTTTCCTGTCACTGGTAACCAGTGGAGGCTTGATTAAGACCAACAGCAAAGCTATGCTGTTCCTTGAATGTAAGAACTCAGGCCAAGGAGAGGGACCCAGGCTGACCTATAGAGACAGGTACAAATCCAGAAAAATGTGTAGAGACCTGGATGAAGGAGACAGACCGCAAGGCCACTGGGTAGCCAGGATGTTGGCCACTGTGACAGGAAGAAGGAAAGCCCAGGGAAGACATCCCTGCCCTCTGTGCCCAGGCTTACCCACACGCCCTTGCTTTGGGTCACAGTCACCATTCCATTCTTGAAGAAGACGTGGACCTTGCCCACGACCTTGTCATTGCCATGGCGAGGCTGGACATCAGCAACCACACGGTACCAGGGCACAGTCTTCTGGAGTCCCGGGCATCGAGAAGAAAGCTCATAGACACCAGGGGAGCTGATGGCATTGTGAGCCCCATCGAAGGTGGTGAGGTTGGCCCCCACAGAGATGGAGCAGAGACCTTTGGCTGGCCAGCAATCCCGGACTCCTGCTCGGATCTCACAGACGTGGCCAGATGGGCAGCCAGCTGCTCCGCATGTCAGGCCGGTTCTTGTGGAGCAGAAACAGCGCTCGATGCAGTCTGAGGTCATCAGTGAGGTGTTCACCTGTGCACAGAAAGGGTGGGTTATGTGCATTTGCATGGGGAACCCATCGAAGCTCCCAATAAGAAATGGTGTGTGTGTCCTCTACCCAATGGTAGAGTGTCAATGACCCTCAGACTGATTTGTCAATAAAACATAGCAGAGGCCAGGCTGTGCTGTGGTGATATATTAGGTGTACCCTAATAAACTTGCCTGAGGATCAGAGGACAGAGCCAGCCGCTAGATTAGACACAGAAGCCAGGCAATGGTGGCACACACCTTTAATCCCAGCATTTGAGATCTCATGCCTTTGCTTGGGAAACACACATGCCTTTAATCCCAGGAAGTAATATGGCAGGGCAGAGAAAGGTATATAAGGCGTGAGGAAACAGGAACTTACTCAGTTTAGGCTGAAGATTTCATACAGGTAAAAACTAGTGGCTGGCTGTTCTGTTTCTGTGATCTTTCGGCTTTCACCCTGATATCTGGCTCTGGGTTTTGTTTTTTTTTTAATTAAAAGACCATTTAAGATTCAAACAACACTGTGCCAAGCTCATGTTTTGACTCAAGAGTCTTGACAGTCCACCCCATCACCACCCTGTCTCAGATTGTGCCGTTACTGTGAGAACAAGCCTGGGCTAATCCACTGGAGGATGAGTCCCCACGTGGTACAGACAGTGACCCCAGCTCAGGCCACTTGCCGTGGCTTGAATAAAGCTTGTTCTCCTGAACTGTGCAGGACTTTAGTCCTCAAGGTTTTGTATTAATGGTGTGAAGAGGTTGGAGACTTCATCCAACTACGGAGTTTAGAAGTTGGGACTCTGGTTAAGTTGGGAAAGTGTGAATGATCTTAGAAGCTCTTGAAAAACTCTTATTAGCCTATGACATGTGATCATTATAACTGCAAGGAAATCTAGGACCTAATAATGTCTGGAACAAAAGAAAAGCAGGGGTGATGTGTGTTACGAGCAAACCATGCACGAGGAGGCTGGGTAAGTTTTGATTGATCCTACTAGCAGGATATACTCTTTTCAAATGCACGTCAACATGAAGACAGAGTTATTTTAGGGGGAAAATGACTGGGGCTGGGCGTTGTGGCACACACCTTTAATCCCAGCACTCAGGAGGCAGAGGCAGAAGTATCTCTGTGAATTTGAGGCTAGCCTGGTCTATATAGTGAGCTCCAGGACAGCCAGGACTACATAGTAAGACCCTGTCTCAAAAACAGAAATTCTTTTTGTTTGTTATTGGTTTGGCAGAAGTTTGGCTGTGCAGATTCAGGCTCAGAAACCAGTGAGACAAAGCCATAAGGACAGTTTTGTAAAGAAAGAACCCATTCTCCCTGGCAACGCTGAATGAGAAGGGAAGGGACAAAGTACTCAGGATGAAATGACGATAGTATCTTATTACAGTCCTTGACTCTCAAGTAAGAAATAGAAGATCGGCCTTGGGAAGCTGACTATAGATCATGTCTCTAAGATGGCGGATCCCCAATAGAAGTCTTATGGCTTTTTAAGGAGAGAGACTACATGTTGACAGAAACATACAACTGCTGCCATGATGACAACATGCAGCCAGGGAGCCTCCCCAGAGCCTGCACCAGGAGCTTTGGACTTCCGTCTCCAAAGCTGTGAGCTACACCAACCTCCTTTACCCATAGAGCAGTCCTCCCTAGGCATTGTCTTGCAGTAAAAAAGCTAGTGGCCTACAGCAGCACCCTCCGCTGTCCTGTTAGGTGACAGATAAGCTCAGAGGACAGGAGGCCTCCTACCCCAAACTGCAGTCACCGGATTAGAAGCGTAAAAGCGGTCATTGTTTTAATCTATTACGTTTTGTAGTGATATAGTAACATATTAATTACATGAAGATATTTATTACTATAATGCAGAAAAACTTACTGGAGGAGATAAGGTGGATGCTGGGACATCTCAGTGCCCAGAGACCATGGCCCGGAGCAAATGGCTTTCCCTGAACTGGGTGTCTCTTTTCTGATCATCTCCTCCTGTTTTTTGCTTTCTCAGACCTAGGACCATTAACCCCTTGCCCTGGGCTCTGTCCCCAAGCCTCGTTCTTGCCGTACCTCTCCTGGAGAGGTCATCAGATTTTATGGACAGAACACAGCGTCTGCCTCCTCAGGGGCCCTGGGTCAGAGAAGGCAGTGATTACAGATGCTTGTATTGGAATAACTGGTGAAATCTGGGTGAAGTCAACTGATAATGGTATTGAATAACTGGGAGTTTCCTGGTTTTGATCATTATCATCGGTCACGTGATCGATTTCCTTAGTCTCACAGCACCCATGCTTAATGATGTAGGGGTAAGGGAGCCGCCACGTTTGCGAGAGAGTCTCAAATGGTTTATAGGAAGCAACAGGCACACACTCCCAAGAGAAGTGGGTGGGGCGAGCATGGCATCAGTGGCAGAGCCTCAGGAAAGGGCACCCCCCAACACACATGCTTACACTTGTTCTGAGGATTGATTATTTAAAAGAACAAAAGTTTGAAAAAAAAAAAACCACACATAAAACTTTGAAAACTTGGCAAGAAAAAAAAAAATCAGTGCAGTTCTCACAACAGAGGGGTCCCTTGGTCCAGAAGCTCCTGAAGGTACCGCATTGGAGGATGCTAACTCCACTATATATGGTGGTATTGTTTTTGCATGTAACACACCACATCCTACTGTATACCTTAGCCCATGCCCAATACAATGCGAATGCTGCATAAACAGTGTGGTGCTGACTAGGAGAGCATGAGAATAAAATTCTGTACATGCTCAGGACAGTTGTCGGTTTCCCCAATATTTTGCATCCAGGGTTATTGGATTCCACTGATGTGAACTGAGATTGAGTGAGCTGAGGGTCCCACCTGTATTCCAAGGACTCACACATTTCTATCTCTTGGTGGATTTTCCTCTGGATGCCGGCTTTACAAATCCAAAAGGCTTTAATAGTGCAGAGGTCAGAGATGAGATGGGAAGGCTCAGAAAGCCGGGGATAGGAGGGGAGGTGTAGGAATGCAATGAGGGATATAAAAATCGGGTCAGAACTGGGAAGCATTTGAAAGCCCAAGGAGGCTGCAGACCTAACCTGGGGGATCCCAGATGGCTTCCAGTAGGCAGTGAGACCTGAAGGAAGGGACAGAAATTTGGTTCCACTTGCTCAAATTAGCACCGCTGACTGAGGAGCAGCTTTGGGATGGCTTCTCTATTGCACAACCTTTGTTGGTAACCTGTCTCAGACTGTCAGGATCACAAGACGAATTGACATGTCAAACACACTTAGTCACACAAAGAGCTTTCAAAAAGCATCAGCAAGGATAAATTAACTCTTAAATCCCAGAGCACACTGTTGAATGATTGGTAGCTGGGCCACCCACTGCACTATTATAACTTCTGTTCTGTTTGCTGAATGTGATGCAGGGGAGGATGAGGCCTGTGCTCACTGGGTACCAGCTGTCCTGAGCATCAAATGTCTATGGAGCCAGGATGCTGACTCAACCACTCTGCAGGTGAAGAAGTTCAGAGAGGGAAGGGTAGTGGAAGAATGTCCCTGCACCAAAGATAGCAATTCCCAAGTCCTGGGACCAAGGATGCTACTTAAACGGAAACATGTGTTTGCAGTGTGATTAATGCTGTTTAGATGGGGAATTAATCCTGATCGTCTAGGTGGGGAATCCCATGGACACTCATGAAAGAACTATACAGGGAGATGTCAGGTCACCCAGAGAAGTGATGGCAGAGATTGGAGTGGTGTGGCCAAGCCAAGGAATGACCCAGGCCGCCAGAGGGTGGGAGACACAAGGCAGAGATTTCCCTCCGGAACCTCTTAGACAGTGTCAGCTTTCCAGTGCTTCGACTTTAGTGCCGTGAGCTGGTCCTTGACTCCTGGCCTCCAGAGCTGTGGGCAACTAAGCTCTCTTGCTTCGACCTGCCGAGTCTGGGGTGACTTAGCACAGCAGACGCAGCTGGGAACAGGTGGTGGCCCCCGGTGTCCCAATCCCTGAACAGAAACCCAGAGCACAGCAGCTCTGAATGTCCCTCCAGCTCCCCCGCCCCCACTGCCTGCTTGGAGTCCCTGCTCACCGGCATATATTGGCCATTGTAGGTGCAGCCGCAGTCGTGGGCAGGAATGCACACACCCTGGGAGAGCAGGTAGTGATTGTCACACTCACATCCTTCAAAGCAGCGAGTGGTGCATTGGGTGAGGCCAGAGAGGGCAGCACAGGAGCCCTGGCAGGAGCTCATGCACACAGAGTAGTGGCTGTGGTCGGGACACCGGAGAGCTGGAGGGAGAGGAGGCAAGGTAGGTCACACCTGCTGCAGGACACTGACTAACTCGGCTTACTGAACTCCTAGCCCTGGCCAGGATGGTGCTGAAGATGGGAACGATGCAGTCCCCAACCCTGTCTTACAAAGCTCACATCCAGGTTTACACATGCAGGTTTGCACTGCAGGAGGATAGTCAGAGGGGTCTGTGAAGACGAGAAATCTGAGACAGTCAGGCCTGGAGAACGGAATGCTGGGGGAGGATGGGAAGGCATGGAGGAAGGCTGGGCTTGGATGCAGGGAATCAGCTGTAAGATGGGGAGGTCAGGAAGAGGGCGGGGACAGCATGGGGAGGTCAGGAAGAGGGTGAGGGAAGGATGGAGTGGGCAAGCAGATTGTCAGGATGGGTTGGGGATGTGGGGCAGAAAACTCCGAAGGCATTGGGAGGCTCAGGTAGGTCAGATTGAAATGGGGAAGCTCTGACAGTGTTGAGTTGGGGTTGGGGGGGGCAGGCAGAGTATCTAAGGCTGGAGGTGCAAACAAAGGATTGAGATGGCACAAGAATAGATTTGAGAACGGGGCAAGAGAAAGACAAGAATAAGTGAAAGACACGGAGCTGTCAAAGAAGAGGCGCTGGGCTCCAACTGAGCGTTGAGGGCTGGCATGGCTATTGTCACCACACGGCCACTGCGGTAGGAGAGAAGGATCAGGCTTGAAGTCTGATTTCAGTTGGAAACGCAGCAGCTACAGAGACGTTAAGGACCACCAGGGCACATGTCCAGAGAGCACAGGGTGCATGGGCCTAGCCTACTGTTTGAGCTAGGGACGGCCAAACCCGGACTGTTTCAATGCTGTTGGGTAGATGACGACCCAGGTCTCCATCCTGCCTAGGAGACTGAAGAAGTGGCTCTTCAGTGGAGCACCAGGGACCCTTGTTTTGACATTGGGGGTCTGAGGGGACCTGTTCCTACCCTGTAATTTGGAAAGAGGTGTATTGTCTTGGATTAGGGATCTATTGTCCATGGACTTGCACTGAACACATGAGAGGCTACTCCATCTGAGGGAGGGGTCAGTGAGCCACAGACTCAGGACACTCAATCCATCAGCTCCCTTCCAGGTCACTACAGAAAGAGCTGGGAACAGCTCTGAAGAGGTGGATGGGAGGTCTGGGGAGGGTGGACTCTTGACTGGAGGCTGAGACCCCAGAGCCGCAAGTAAATGGGGGAAGGCACAGAGGATGCTGGAGCAGGGTTGGAGGAGGCCTGTCACAGGAAGGGATTTCTCCAGGGCCCAGGAGGTCCCAAAGGGGCCCACAGACACTCACGGCAGAAGCTGTCTGTCCTCCAGGGCTTCACGGTTGCACCAGTTGCCTGGCAGGCTGCAGTGTAGGCTGCCAGGCTACGGCAGAGGTATACTTGTTTTCTCTTATGGGCACACATATTAAATACACATTGGCGGAAGTATTCCAAGGGACTCAGAACCTGGTGGCAGTCTTTGAAGGGGCCTTGGGGATTACTGATCTGTCCACAGGCTTCGTTTTTCTCATATGCTTCTGTCTTCTCTGCCAAGCACACAGGGCAGCCTTGGGGCCCACAACCTTCACCACAGCCCAAAGAGGAGCCGGGAGCTCGCCACGCAGCTCCAAAGGCTTCCACATTGGGGGGCAATGTGCCACTGGGCAACATAAAGTCATCACTTTGGTTCCCATTGAAGTTCCCACAGAGGCCACACATCCGTCCATGGAAGGGACTAGGGATGACCATGAGGATATGGTTATTACCATCAAAGAGAAGCTTCAGCCCCCATTTTGTCTGAAGAAACATGTTTCGGCCTTCAATAGTTATATACATGGAGCCTATAACCACAGGCAGGGTCACAGCTTCACTCTCCACAGTCACCTGGAGGGAGAGGTCAATCAGGTTGGGGGTGAGAGCATGTCACTTTAAAGGAAAGCCCTTCTTGTTCTGCGGTAGAACGCCGCTGTCTCTCTTAAACCCTCATGGTAGAGCTAGGTACATTTTAGCTGGAGTGTATTTAGGCTCCCAGGGAAGGGATTGGGCCATGTTTCCAGTGGGTTTCAGGGTGGGACCTTCATTTCCCCAATACCAGGTTCTGTGGTGCTCTCAAGACTCTCAAGTTGGTCAGTGTCCCCCAAGGTCCTCCAGAGTAGGGGCATGACTCTAGATGACCCCGTATATGGGTCTGTGTCCCATCAGAACACTGGGCAGGCTTGTGTCCACTCACCTGTGGCCCTTTAGCCAGGACCACATTGTGGCCGTCCACTGTAACCACCACACGTTGGGGGTCACCTGCCAAGTTCTTCTCAAGCACAATGGAAAACTCCTCCAGTCCAGGTTTCGGGTAACAAACTTGTGCCAAGATGTAGGAGCAGGAGCCATGAAGATCATACACCCGTCCATCAAGGGTGACATAATGGATGCCATTAAGGACCAGCATTAATTTAGAACTTTTGGGATGACAGGCACGGATGCCATCCACTAACTGGCACTCCTCATGGATGCCACAGGACTCTATCTGGCAGCTGACCTCGCCACCTGGCCCACACGCACAGAGCCGCTCACACTCAGGGCCTGGGTAGAATGTGGCACCTAGCAGGTAGTAGCGTCCATTGTGGAGGCAGCCACACTGGCCCACGGGCACACAGGTGTCACCACTGAGCACAAAGCCAGAATCACAGACACAGCCCTCACGGCAGGTGGTTTCACAGCCCTCTGGGGGCAAGAGGCTTGGGCAACTCACAGGGCAGGAGTCACCACAGAGCTGGTAGTGACTGTTGGCAGGACACTGGAGAGCTGTGGGGACAGAAAAAGGGAGAGTCAGGCAGGGGCAATGGTGGGGCCAGAAGGGCTTGTGTGTAAGAGGAGCCTGCGGAGACAGCTCCCTGAGAAGGGTGTGTCATCCTGACTAGTACCTCTACAAGCGACTGTCTGGGGGATAGACGACGTGCGTCTGACCAGAGCACACTAGAACCCACCAAGGCTCTGTCGGTGAGCGCCTGACTAGGGGCCCAGGTGCGTGGGAGATCAGTCAGCCTGACTGAAGAGAGTGAAGACGTGCGGACAGGACCGGAGCACCCGCTGGTCTCTCGGACATCCTCCGTTTCAGGGTGCGACTCTGCCAGTGTGTACGTGAGTGGGTGACACTCACAGGGTGGAGTCTGCTTGGATCTGCCAGGGACAGGTCCTGATTCCAGCTGAGGGTGTCGGATGTCTGACCAGTGTGTGGCAGGCAGTGTAGCATCTCCCCAGGCACCGCTGGGCTACTGACCACTTCTGTGTGTCTAACTGTGGGAGATGGTCCAGGGGTGTAAGTCACCTGGCCTCTGACAGAGTTTCTTACTGAGTAACTGTCACTGGGTCATATCCAAGTCCACTAGGAAAATGAAGCTCCCAGAGGGGTCTGCACCCAGGCTTTGTGACTCTGGGTGTGTAGCTAGGTCCTTCCCTGGCCAGGTGGTGTTTTTCAGTATCAGTGCCAGGGTGTATCTCTGACAGGAGGTGGTGGGGATGGGCCTTGAGCTCCACTGAAGCACCAGGACTCTTGTCTTAGAGCTCCTGGAAAGGGTTGGGGGAGACCCTGTTTGTGTGGAGCTGCACGGGTCAGTACTCACGACAGAAGTCTGGCTTCCTCCACTCTCCAAGTTGGGCCCTAGAATCCTGACAAGCTGCCACATAGGTGGCGATGGCAGGACAGAGGCCTCCTGGATGGCCCTGAACCTGACAGGCATCCAGCAAGCAAGCCTCAAAGTACTGTGTGGGCGGCACGAGGCTGTGGCAGGGTGCCAGGGGGCCTTCGGGGGACGAGATTATGCCACAGGCGTCAGGGCCACGGAAGGGTTCCTGTTGCTCAGGTGTGCAGGGCTGTGGGCAAGGCCCAGCCACGCAGTGGTCACAGTTTAGGGTTCCTCCAATCTTCCAGCCCTCAGGTTTCCCAACTGCTGTCGGGTCATCCTTGGGATTTTTGTTGTAGTTCCCGCACAGGCCACAGAGGGCGCCTGCATAGGCTGCAGGCACATGCATGCGCACGAAACTGTCTCCATCAAAAGCCAGGGAGAGCCCCAGGGTGGTGTTCACCACCAAGCCTGTGCCACTCAGATAAGCGAACAGTCGTGAATCCAGCTGGAAAGGCAGCATCATCATCTCTCCGTTCACCTGTGGATGTGGGCGGGAGGAGTGAGTTGAGACGGGTCTACACACGTTCCAATCCTGTCTGCACCATTCAGTATCAGTGATCTTGAGCACATGACCACTGGTTATAATAATAGTAAAGAGACTAGTGACATTTGCACTCTATGCTACCGTCAAGTAGGTACTTTTGACAGTCCACCCTACAGAGGAATAATGGAAGGCAGAGCCTGGGGAAGACACTGCTTCCAGCCTCCCTGGCCCCACAGGCTGTAGGCTGAACTCAGCACCAGGCTCCTGCCAGGCTGGAAAGGTGCTTTGGGGAATGGCCCATCCCTCATTCTCTCCTGTCCAGCAGAGGCTCCTGGACCACAGCCCACTCACCTGCAGCTGCCTGGGCCAGCGGGCACTAAGGGTCAGGCTGAGGCCATAGATGCTCAGAGTGACAGTGCGGGTGTAGCTGACAGCCTGGCTGCCCCTGTGCTCATTAGCCACAGTGACACTGAAGTATTCAGTCCCAGTGGGTGGCGCATGGCAGGGTGCACTCAGCAGGTACTCGCAGGTGCCTTGGAAGTCAAACCGGTGCCCATCTAGAGTGATGTAATGGGGATCACCCCAGGCTTGGCACTCAGCTGTGCTTGTAGGCTGGCAGCCGAGCTGGCCAGAGGGCAACAAGGCACATTTCTCACCCAGCCCACAGCTGGCAGATGTGCAGACCAGGGATTCACCTCCAGGTCCACAGTGACACCTCTTAGAGCAGGTGGCATCAGTCCAAAACTCAGTGCCTGGTTCATGGTATGTGCCATTGACCCAGCAGCCACAGCCACCGTCCAGCGGTACACACATCTTTGCACTCAACACAAAGCCCTGGTCACACTGGCACCCCTCCACACAGGGCCCGTCACATGCAGCTGGGGTTGTGTGGCGTGCAGGGGGTGGGCAGCTGGCTGGGCACGGTGGGCCACAGAGCTCATAGTGGCTGTTGTCAGGACAGGCGATCTCTGTGGGTAGATGAAGGGAGAGAGAGAAATGAAGAATGGTGTTGGAGTGGTCTCTGGGGATGGAGTGGGAAAGACATCAACAGAGACAAAAGGGGACAGTCGGGGGGGAAGCTGGGACAAAGTAGAGCAGATGGAGTGAGATGGAGAGAGAGATAAGCTGGGACACAGACAGAGACAGCCGGGAGACAGAGACAAGCAGAAACCAGTAGAAGGACCCCAAACGGTGGGAGTGGAGCCAGCCCAGCCCTTGCCCTGGTCCCCACCACTCACCACAGCCTGCCTGAGTCCTCCAGTCCTTGATTTCGATGCCAGCAGCCTGGCAGGCAGCAGCATAGGCAGCCAGTGCCTGGCAAAGTATGTCTTTGTTGCCACCACCCAGACAGACATCCAGCACACAGCCCTTGAAGAAACTTTCAGGAGGCACATGGGCATGGCAGTTGGCGAAAGGGCCCACTGTGCCAGGAGCCAGAGGTCCACAGTAGCCAGGACCCTCATACTCCTCCACTCGTTCCTCTGGGCACATTGGACAGGAACCCTTACATTCATTCCAGCAAAGAGGGTCCCACCCTGGAGTCTGCCAGCTGCCACCCCAGGTGGGCATTGAGGGTGCCACTGTGCCGTTAGGGAACACTAGGTCATTTTGGGGGTTTTTGTCCATGTTTCCACAGAGCCCACACACTGCACCATGGTAGCTACTGGGCAGCGTGACCTCTACCCTCCAATTCCAGTCGTAGGTGACCTGAAGCCCGAAGTCAGTCACCAGCACAGCCTTGGAGCCTCCATGAACCACTGAAATCTGCCCACCAGCCAGGTAGACAGGCAAGGCCTTCAGAACTCCATTCACCTGGGGAGAGAGGGAGGCCAATGGGGTCAAGGGAGCAGCCTATGTTGAGCCGTAGCCTTTCCTGTCCTGGTTTCCTCATTCTGCCTGCTAAGGGCTTCCTCCTGACTGACATTATGGTCAACACCAGCTCTTGGGAATAAGAGTGGGCATCAGAGTCTGTTTTTTTTTTTTTTTTTTTTTTGGTTTTTCGAGACAGGGTTTCTCTGTGTAGCTTTGCGCCTTTCCTGGGGACTCACTTGGTAGCCCAGGCTGGCCTCGAACTCACAGAGATCCGCCTGGCTCTGCCTCCCGAGTGCTGGGATTAAAGGCGTGCGCCACCGCCGCCCAGCCAGAGTCTGTTTTAAATCTACTTTGGAGTTGGTTGAGATTCCAACTCCGGCCTCCTTCGGGTACTTGAGCGACCGCCCTACTGATCGTACCTGGACTCTGCCGTTCCCTTTCTTATGGATGGCGATGCTGGTGTTGTAGGCGGTCACAGTGACCTTCTTCACACTGGACACGGCAGGGTTGCCCTGGCTCTCGTGCTTGGTTGTGACAGTGAAAGGGGTCAGCCCCTCAGCACTGACCCCAGGACAGACACTTCCTGCCAGCAGGTAGCTGCAGGTCCCGTGGAAGTTAGCATTCAAGCCATCGAAGGACTGATAGTGAGGGTCTCCCCACACCCAGCACTTGGAATTATAATTGGGTACGCACACACCCTTGCCTTCTTTCTCTGTGCATGTTTCCTGTGACCGACAGGTCACACCTTGGCATGGGTCTGCGGAAACAGAAGACAGGTTCTTGAGGGGCTGCGCGCCACAAGCATGCCTGAATCTAACTCAGAATGTACCAGGGATATTGGCTCTGAATGTTGCCATGGGGGAGACCCTTGCAGATCTGGGTTTGGTTCATAGCATCCACATGGAGGTTCACAGCCATCTGTAGCTTCAGTTCCAGGCGATCGAACACCTTCTTCTGGATTCTGGCTCTCTGCTCTTAGGCTCAAGACCTCAGTCCCAGGATTTGCTGATGAGATTTCCATGTCTGGGGCCCCAACATTTCACCTTTTGCCTCAGTCCCTAGTCAAAATCTCATGGCCTGAGGTGCTAGCTCCATTTGTGGGTAGTGGGGTGTTCTGCCTTAGGAGTCTCATCACCGAGGCTTATCTTGGAGAGCGTCCATTCCCAAGGCTCCATATTAGTGTCACTATATACTGTCTCCAGTGTGGGAACACATACACACTCTGAGCCTAGGCTGCTGTGGGATGTTCTGTATGTCAAATGTGTTGCTGATTGGTCAATAAATAAAACACTGATTGGCCATTGGCTAGGCAGGAAGTGTAGGCGGGACAAGGAGGAGAATAAAGCTGGGAAGTGGAAGGCTGAGTCAGAGAGACACTGCCAGCCGCCACGATGACAAGCAGCATGTGAAGATGCCGGTAAGCCACGAGCCATGTGGCAAGGTATAGATTAATGGAAATGGATTAATTTAAGCTGTAAGAACAGTTAGCAAGAAGCCTGCCACGGCCATACAGGTTGTAACCAATATAAGTCTCTGTGTTTACTTGGTCGGGTTTGAGCGGCTGTGGGACTGGCGGGTGAGAGAGATTTGTCCTGACTGTGGGCCAGGCAGGAAAACTCTAGCTACACTAGGCATCCAGCCTGGAAGCTTTGTCAGCAGAGGGCACTAGGGAGTCTTGGGGGAGGGGCCCCTGTCCTGACAACCTGCTCTGCTCTTCCAGGGGCTGCTGCTGCTGAGCTGTGGGGCCTGTGGCCTGTAGGGATCTCTGGCTAGTCACCAGACACACTAGGTGGCTGCTTCCAGCTGAGTTTCGCCAGCACTTGGGTGGGGGATGGGGGTTCACTTCTGCAACCCCAGCCTTGCAGGATCCTCTGCCACTCAGTGGCTGCAGGGGTGTCTTCTCCAGTGAGGTATGAGACAGGTGTGGCACTTCCCAATCCCTGCCTTCCTATGTGATGAAGGAATCCCTGAAAGGGTCACTCCATGTAGTTTCTGTTGCTTGTGTGCCCTTGTGTGCCCTTGTGCGCCCTTGTGCGCCCTTGTGTGCCCTTGTGCGCCCCTGTGTGCCCTTGTGTGCCCTTGTGCACCCTTGTGTGCCCTTGTGTGTCTCTTTACTCAATGCAGCCAGTGCGGATAGCATCTGCCTCCGGCTCTAGTGCTATGCTCGGTTATTGCACCTGCTAGGCAAGCTCTGAGCCACATCCCTAAACACGGAAATCATTTGCCATATTAAGCTCCCTTCCGATGTGACCCTGATCAATGCAGCCCATTCCTCAGAGACTCTGAAATCCTGCTCATCAATTCTGAGTGTCTCAGCCCCACCCTCAGTTCTGGAATTACCACTTTTTACTCATTGCAGGAGAGGGCTGCCTTCCAGGAAGGTGGTGTGAGGTTAAATTTTGTCCTCAATTTTGAATGAGGGGGGTCTCTTCTGAGACCTGTGTTTCTTTTTCTTTTCTTTTCCTTTTTTTTTTTGTGTGTGTTTTGTTTTTTGTTTTTTGAGACAGGGTTTCTCTGTGTAACATTCATGGCTGTCCTGGAACTCACTTTATAGACCAGGCTGGCCTTGAATTCATTGAGATCCATCAGCCTCTGCCTCCCAAGTACTTGGATTAAAGGCGTGCGCCACCACCACCCGGGGCAAGACCTGTATTTCTAAAAATCACAATCTTCTGCTTGAAGGGGATCCTGTAGTCAAGGTTCTTCCTTGATTTTGTCTCTGCCTCTGCCCTGGGAGCACCTGCCTTAGAAACTCAGTGCCCTAATTTCTCAGTGCCCCTGACCCTTGATGCTGGCGTTGGAAGCCCCATGCCTAATCCAGTGAACCAGTGGCCATCCAGGCATAGGACCTCCTGGTGCTCGAGGTTGTAAATAAAGCTGTGTTGCAGTGAGCAATTGTATTCCAGGCCACGTGGCTTGCAAACTTAAATAATTATCACTGTGCATTTGAAAGAAAAAGTTCACCAGGCCTGCAGTCCTCCAAGGCCTTTGACATCCACCATCGAAATCTTGCCCTGAGGTTCCCACAGCCTCAAATGCCTTAAGGTTCCCTGACACCCAGACTGAATGATCTCTTCCCTTGGCTCCTGGAATCCCAGTCCAAGGTCTGATACCTCAATCCACAGCCCTCAGCACCTCTCACCATGAAATTATGTCACCTTTAGCTCCTAGCCCCTGTCCTGTGTCCCCCACACCAGCCCAGACCCACTTGCCCAGCACCTTTGGTGACGCAGGTCAGGATGCCTCCTGAGGGCTCGCACACCTGTCCTGGCTTGCAGCTGTGATCCTGGCACACCATGCCTTCTCCTGGGTGGCACACACACTGCTGCTGGCAATTTTCAATGAGAACTGACTCCTCTGGCTGTGGGGACAGAGAGCATGCCATCAGTAACCAGAGGGGGTGCCGACACTGGCGTCCCCAGTGTTCCAGGCACAGAGAGAAGTGGGGTACACAAAGTGGCAGCTCTCTGCAGCGTGGTTCATTGTCAATGAAACTGAGGCACAGCATGGCTTTGAGGCCCAGCTCATTCATTTATTCACTCACTCATTCTAAAACATGCACCCTTTAGAAGTAGAATTAAATAGTCCATGGAAAGAAAGCAAGTCGGGCACAGTGGTGTATGCCATTATCCTACCACTAGGGAGGCTGAGGCAAGAGGACTGCGGAAAGATGGAGGCCAGTCTGGACTACATAGTGAGTCACTTAGGGGCACACATCAAGGCCATCAAAAACAAACAAACAAACAAACCACAAAACAAAACAAAGCAACCAGAGCAAAAGCTGTGGTGTGGCTTGCTCTTTCCAAATTCTAGACAACATGGCTCGATGTTTTGATGTCTCATTTTTTTCATTTGCAGACTGTAGGTAATTAATTACAGGGCAGAGCTAAGACAACCCAATGGAGTTAACATAATGTGTAAAGTACAGGTGGAAGCCAAGAGGCACCTTTTCAATAATCCAGGCCTCTCCGTAAAGGGGTGAAAGTGAAGCGAGACTGGGGTAAAAGACGGTTGTTGTTAAAGCTGAGTGATGCAGGTATACAGTGATGTATTTCACCATAGGTGTGATGTATGAGCCCGGTGATCTGTTTCTCTATTCTCTTGACATCGCACATTCGATTTCATAATGAAACATCTCTATCTGTATAATTCATGTGTGCGCATCAGACAGGTCCGGGCAGTGCCCCCACTCATTTGCTTCCATTACTATTGTTCATGGGATGAGAAGCACAGGGAAGGTACTGCCCTCAGAGTCTTCTCAGTTCTATAAACAAGGCAGAGTTTCAGCACACACACACACACACACACACACACACACACACACACACACACACACACACACACACACACACACTGGTTAAGGCAGAGCTCCGTGGGAGTAGGGGGAGTAGGAGGAGGAAGCAGAGAGACTGAGCAGCTGCTATAACACAAAATTTCCTTTTTGTGGTCACAGAACAGAGGAGAGGACACATCTCCCCTTGGGCACTGGCCAGCTGTTATAAACTGGGGCTGGAGAGATGGCACAGTGGTTAAGAACACTGGTTGCTCCTCTAGAGGATCTGGGTTTGATTCCCAGCACCCACATGGTGGCTCAAAATTGTCTGGAACTCCTGTCCCAAAGGATCCGATGCCCTCCTCTACCGTCTTTGTTGACACCCACCAGGAACATACATGGTGCACACATATACAAGCAAACAGAACACCCACACGTAAAATAAACATGAATCTTAAAAACTATCATAGTCATTTTGTTCGGATAAATTATTTGCTTTCTTGTTGTCAGTGCTCTTTCTAGTGTTCATTGTTTTGCAGCTGAGCAAAGACATTGGAGGATCAGGTAATCTGGTGGCCCGATTGGCAGCTGGAGGACTCTCTCTTGCTGCAGTGGCCTCCTTGAGCAAAAGGACTATCACTCAGACGAGCCAGCCAGACTGAGCTCATGCCAGCCTCTGTGGTTTTGAGCACTCCATGGATTTGTGGAGAAGGTCATAGCTGGTTGTCCTGGCCCCTGAAGGTGCAGTTTAGCCAAGACTTTTTCCTAGCACAGATCTCTGTGAGCTCTCAATGATCCTATACTCATTTCTAGGCTGGAGGTGAAGTGCTCCCCCGGTGGCCTGGTAGTGACTGTCATTGACTGATGCTCAGGAGGCAATTGTGATTGGTGCAAACACCCCTGGGCAGGCAATGTAAGCATGCCTTTCAGCTCACCTAGTGAGTCAGCCGGGAGACAGTCCAGTCCCCTGTGGTAGATAAAAGGCCTCTTTTGAGTGGTTTGTTTTTTTTTCTCTTGCTTTTCAGTATTGAGGGCTGAGCCGGCGCACAAAGAAAGCAACAGGACAGACGGCAGAGGGCAGTGGCCAAGGAGACAGTGGAGTGGCCATGGCAGCCGAGTGGTCAGCAAGCCCAGGTATAAAAGCCACAAAGCTGGACAGCCAAGGAAAAGGCCAGCTGAGCTAGCAGCGGGCTGAGCCATGGAAGCGGCAGAGCAGCCAGCTGCGTAACAGCTGGAGCACGGGGGAAGACAGCTGCGCTGAGGATGGTGGGGGCGGCAGAATTAGGAAGGATGAAGGCATGGTGGAGAGAGGGCAGGCTATAAAGAGCCAGAAGAGAAACCGCAGACTCTGGTTGCCGGAAGAGTTCCGGAGAGCATTGCGTGCCCCAGGACTAGGATGGAACGCTGGCAGCTGCCCAGGGTTAAGGAACCTTCCACCTCTTAGGCCTCCACTGTGACACTTCCAGAGCTAAGGGTCTTGTTACCCAAATCTAAAGCAGAGCTATGACACTAGAGGCCATCACCTGCTCTTGCCCTGCCGCTATCCAACACCTGTGGATGCCAAGTGCCCAGGACCGTCACTTGAAAAGCTTTTCCTTCCTTACATGATTTTTATCTCAGCAGAGCAGGACTCCACCCAGCTGACTGACAAGAGGTGAGTCATCTTGGCCCAGACACGGTACAAAAGGGTTAAATCTTGACTTTGGGAGCCAGGGGAGAGTTTAAAACATCACTACCCATGGTGACATTTGGAAAGGTATTTTCCACTGTCATGAGGAGGGTAGACCAGGAGGAGGAAAACTCAGGACTGGATAAGGACCAGGTGACCCAGTCAGGGTGATGTGGGCAGAGAGCTAGTCAGGAAGCTGAATGGTGTGAAGGCTGATGAGCAGTGTGGGTTGGTTCAGGCGGAAGTTCTAGGTTCTGTCAGGACGGCTGGGTTCCTACCTCATAGTAGATCCCATTGTGGTGGCAGCCACACCTCTCCATGGGCACACAGGTTGTGAGGCTCTGCAGGAAGTCAGAATCACATTCGCAGCCCTCACTACATGTTTCCAGGCACTGTATAGGTGTGGTGATGGTTGAGCAGCCCAGGGAGCAGGTGTCTGCGAGGATCGAGTAGTGGCTGTGAGGGGGGCACTCCATTGCTGTGAGAAAGGGGTGCTGGTTAGGACGCCAGGGTAGAGGTTAGGGTCCTACCCCTTCCGCTCCCCAAGCTTCCCCTTTCCCTAGCCCTCAGTGTCCCATCACTCACGACAGAAAGTTTTGTTCCTCCATGGCTCGACATGCCCCCCAGCTGCCTGGCAGACACTCGCGTAGTTGTGGATGTTGTTGCAGAGAATGCTCAGGTTGCCGCCATTCAGGCAGAGATCAAAGACACAGTCTTTGAAGGGACCCTGGGGATCCAACAGCTTGTGGCAGGCAGCCAGTGGCCCTGTGGGGCTGGTGAGCAGCCCGCAGAACTGCACCCCGTGATACTTCTTCTCCAGAGTCGGGCTGCACTTTGGTTGGCAGTCCTGTCCCGGTTTGCAGGCAGGCTGGGGCATGCAGGAAGAACCTGGCACAGCCTTTTCCCAGGAGTTCCCCAACTCACTGGGACTGAGTGCTTGTGAGCCATCGGACTTCTGCAAGTCATTCTTGGGGTCATCATTGTAGTCCCCACACAGGCCACACATGTGTTTATAGTAGTTACGGGGGATGGTGACATGTACATTGTTGTTGAGATCATAGGACACTTGCAGGCCAAATCTGGTTTTGATTACCACATCTACGCCATGCTGGAGGGCCTGAACACTGCCCCCATCCAGCACCACAGGCATCTTCATGTTCACGCCGTTCACCTGGAAGGCGGGGAATGCCAAGCTTCAGAGGGCATGCTTTGAGACAGTCTGTCACTAAATATCCCTGGATCTAGTCTGTCCCTAGATGTTCCTGTCTGACACTGAAATCTGGAGTGACCCCATCTTTCTGACCCTCAGTTTCCATATTTGTAAAATATGTATAACAGTGTCTTATTCTAGCCAGGACCTTGAAATGTGACCGCATTTGGGAAAAGGCCTTTGTTGATGTAATTAAAAGTTACAATCTTGACATGAGAACACTATGGATCAGAGTGAACCCTAAATCCAATGACAAGTGTCCTGTGAGGCAGTGGAGTAGGACAGAGACCACAGAGAGGGGGGGATGGGAAGACTCAGTAGTCAGGATGGAGTGTTGACATTGTAAGCCTAGGGACATCCTGGAGCCACCAAAAGCTCAAGAGGCAAGAAGACTCCTCCCCTGCAGCCTCTGGAGGGGGCGTGGCCTTGTTGCCATCTTGACTTTAGATTCCACACCCAGAACTGTGAGACTATAAACATATGTTACATTAGAAAAGTTTGTAAGTTACATTTTATTTCAGTATTTATTCGTGGGAGGGAGCGCACACATGTACATCAGAGGACACATTGTGGGAACTGGCTCTCTCCCCTCACCACGTGTGTCTCAGAGATTCAAGTTAGGTCGTCAAGCTTGCTGGCGGGCGCCTTTACCCGCCGAGTCATCTCGCCAGCATGTTATTTTAAGTCAGCAAGCCTGTGGCATTTGGTCACAGCAGCCACCAGGAAACTATTGTAGGTCTCAGAGGGGTAATGATCTCACCAGCCTGGGTGACATGGTGACTGATAATGCAGGGACTGAGCCTGGAGACACATGCTGGGCTGAAGCAGTCTACCCTTTACCCCTCTGTGCCCTGGGCAGAGATTCGCCTGTGTTTCTGCTTCCTGTCTGTCTAGGGGGACCCGGTGTCTTGTCTCCAGAGTGTCATCTAGGGCACCTGCTACATATAACATGTGCAAAGGCTTGTGCCGTGGACCCCCGTCCCCCGTGGCTGGGGTCCTATTTGCAAGTCTTCATCTGGACAGTGAAGCAAAGTCAGGCTCCATTCCTCATTTGAAGATCACCCGAGGGCTTTGGCTCCAACCAGGCCTGCGAGGCGCACCCCTGGATACCACATCTGTGCCCTTCCTCATTACACACCCCCGCACACTAGGTTTACAGAGCTGTGAGGCGACAGGGAGTGGGCGGGGGAAAGACACACTCGAGGCATGTCCGAGTGTCCTAAAGACATCAACAACCATTCTATTCCATCAGGCTGGCCATGCAGAAGGGCAAGTCACTTAACCTCTGGGCTCAGTTTCTCCCTCTGCAGTGAGGGACAGTCGCAGGGAAGCTGGGGTTTGGTGAGACGCCAATAGCGAACAGAGACTGTCCCCATGTGCCTGGAGCTGCTTATTTGTCAGGTGCTAATCTCAGAGCTCAGGGCTTGTGAGGGAAGACACTGCATCCTGTACCCCATGACAGCTCTCGTACCTACTGCTACCAGAACAATGGTTGTGTGCTGCATGTGTGTGTGGGGGGGAGGGGGTGGATGGATATTCCCACTGTATCTCAAATGCCAGTCTCCATGTGAGACCCAGTCCTTCTTGTTCAGAAAAGCAACAGGGTGTGGTGCAGAATCCAGTGTGCTGTTTCTTAGCAACACATATCTTGTCTTTGCCAAAGGATTTTAACACAGTGATGGGACCTTGTCTTCCAAACAAATGAAGCCAATCGTGGTACCTTTTCCGGCTACAGTCTCAAGGTTAAATTGATGATGAGGGTGCCAGGTGCTTGGCAGCCAATGGGCCTAGGGGCAGCATGCGAAACAGGCTCCACTGTTGTTGCTATGGTTGTTAAGGGATAATGGGGGCCACAGGTTGTCCTCTGTTCCTGAACTTTTCCCACCTCTGAACTTTTCTATGCGGTGACTGTATCAAGTGTTCCTTGTGGGTAGTAAACAAGGAGGTGGCTAGGACAGTGTTGGGTAGAAATTTCCTGTGAATACATTTCGTCCTTGAGGGAGGCTCATTAGGACTCAGAAGTTTGAAAAGGAAGCTCTATAAGACTTAGGACATAATGAGGACTAATAACTCACAAGTCACAGGAAGTTCCTAAAACTTAGCAGATTCACAAGGTCCCTCTTCCCCAAGGTTATATAAGCAGCAGGGACTGCTTAGAGACTCTCCCACTTGCAGAACTAACTGAAGGTGTTGCAGAAAGCTCCGGGGTTTCAGCTTTCCTCAGTCATCACCTGTGCTGGAGTGGACTTTTGTTTTCCCAGCTTTCTTTGAGTTGTTCATGCTCTGTGAGTTTATATTCCTATAAGTAACCCAAGAAACTCATTGTTAAACTTGGGTGGTATTTTTACTTTGGCCTGTCGTGGGTTCCCGTCTAGGGGTGAGTAGACATTTGTTCATGCCTTCCTACAAATAGTGTCTTACAACAGGCAGGGACCAGGTATGGTGGGAGTACACGGGAAGATGAGGAGAAGGTCAGTTAAGGGTAGAGCAGAAGGAGAGACAAAGGCACATGGGAAAAGGCCCCAGGTCCCTGAGGCCTCCTTACTCTAGGCTTTCTATCAGTACCTCCTCTTGTTGAGGTCATACTTTCTCACATGCTCTCTTGGTCTCTTGACACCCCCTCCTGGACCGAGCACTGTCCACGCTCCACCTCACATGTCCTCCCCCAAGGCCCATGTCTCCTCTGGGGCCCTGCTTCTGCTCTCACCTTGACCTTCCATTGATTCCGCTGCAGCTTCAGGGTGTAGTTGGCTACCTGGATGGTGATCATCTTGATCGCACTGACTTGTTTGTTGTTGTCCGAGACTGCATTCTCCTGCAGTATTGTGAACTGTTGCAGGCCGGGCCGGGTCCAGCAGGTCTGAGCCAGCACATACACACAGGTGCCGAAAAATTCAAAGCGGCGGCCATCAAAAGTGGTGTAATGGGAAGCTCCCGATTCACGGCAGGTGGCTGAGTTCACAGCCATACATCTCAGGATGCCACTGGACACCTTACAGACTTCATATGGGCTGCAATATGAGGGCTGACAGGACACCAGGCCACCCTTGTGACAGTGGCAAAGAGAATTGCACTCGGGTCCAAGATAGAAGTCCTCTTCTGCCTGGTAGTAAACACCTTGGTACACGCAGCCACAGGAGGACAGGGGTATACAAGCCTCACCACTAAGGACAAAGCCTTCATCACAGACACAGGCCTCGTGGCAGTGTGAGCCACAGCCTCCAGGCACTGGCAGGTCTCCACAGGTCAGCGGACAGCCTCGATGACACAGTTCATAGTGGCTGTGAGGAGGGCAGTTCATTGCTGCAGAGAGAGGGCCGTCAAGATCAAAGATTTTTACTCTTGGGTAGACACAGTTGATTCCCCGATATACACAAGTACATACACACACACACACACACACACACACACAAACACACACACACAAAGTGGCCCTATTTCAAGAAACTATCATGCTCAGTAGGGTCAAGGGAACAACTTTCATCATAGTTTCTGAGTCTCAGAAATAAGATTCAGTTCTGATGCAACTGTGGTTTGTGGTCAATCTGAAATATATATATATCTCCCCCCAGACAGGGTTTCCTTGTGTAACATTCCTGGCTGTCCTGGAACTCACTTTGCAGACCAGGCTGGCCTTGAACTCACTGAGATCTGCCTACCTCTGCCTCCAAAGTGCTGGGATTAAAGGTGTGTGCCACCACTGCCCGGCTAATCTGTAATATCTTTTTTTTTCTTTTTTCCGCAGCTGAGGACCGAACCCAGGGCCTTGCACTTGCTAGGCAAATACTCTACCACTGAGCTAAATCCCCAACCCTTATCTGTAATATCTTTAATGACATAGCTAACATTGGATATAAATGCTAATATGTGTTACATAGTCTAAATAAGCTTATGCATGCCTATGTATAATCTGTGCAGTATGTGAGTGAGTATGGCATTAGCTCTTTCATTTTATAGTATTAATAAAATATTAGTTTAGTAATTTCAAATATTAAGTAATAGTAATTAAAAATAGTTATACATTGCAGTTAGTGAAAGCATCTAGTGTTACAATGAACAAACAAACGAATGAACAAACACGGGCCTGGGGAGATGGCTCAGCTGTTAGGAGCACTGGCTGCTCTTGAGCAGGACCTGGGTTCGGTTCACAGCACCCATATAGTGGTTCACAAGGATCTGTAAGTTAGGTCCCAGGGGATCTGCTGTTCTCTTCTGACCTCCTTGGGCACTGCATGCCCATCAGTGAATAGATGTATATTCGGGCCAAACACTCACACACATAAAATAAAAATAAATAAACCTTAAAAACAACCTGCCAACCAAATCAAACCATTTCTTACTTCCCTCCCTAAACTCTGACACAAAGCAAAAGGAAGCACCCGGCCAAGCATGCCGGGCCGAGCTCCCTGGCACAGCTCGCCAAACTTGCATCAGGCTCTGTGTTCACACCCCAGCACCACATAAAATGGAAACTGAAAAAGATGTCCAAACCCCAAACCATGGGAACCAAGCCAAAGGAACTCCCCATACTGTGGGCTCTAGCCACGTTGGTCATTTAAATAAAAGTAAAAATAAAACGAAGGAAGAGGGAAGATTCTGTCTCTGGACCATAGCGGCCTCATTTCAGAACAGCTTCCCAGCTTCCTAATTGTGTCTGACAGCTGTCATTGGCAATCAATCAAACTTGGGGTCTCCAGGTGTACTCGGTCATAAGTGCTGCTGTCTATGACTTCTTAGTGTCCTGTTGCTGTTCCCGAGTTCCATGACATAAGCAGGCCCCCTTTCTCACCAGGTATCATAAAGATTAAACAATGCTACTTGTATGTTAATTATGCTAATGTCACTTGTATGTTAATTATGCTAATGCTACTCGTATGCTAATGAACAAACACCAGATCCAACCCCCTGGTTGCCACTCTTGGTACTCACGGCAAAGCTTCTCACTCCTCCAGGGATACACGGTGATCCCTTCAGCCTGGCATATGGCGGTGTATGTGGCCAGCGCATCACACAGTGGCTTCGTTTGGCCTGGCATGCGGCAGCTATCATAGGCACACTCTATGAGGGCACTGTTGAACATGGGCACTTTCCAGCAGTTCCTGAACTGACCCTTCTTGTCCCTGAGGATCTTGCACTTCTCTTTGTTCTTCACCACTGACTTGCTGTTCATGTGAGGACAGAGAAATTGTTTATCCGTTCTGCAGCCAGGCTTTTCTACGACCATCCACTTCTTCCCGAAGTCTTGAGGGTCGAGGGCTTCCCCTTTATCCTGCTGACCCAGGTCATCATGAGGCTCCCCGTTGAAGTTCCCACAGAGCCCACACACAGCTTTAGCGTAGTTGCTGGGCATCTTGGTGGTCACATGGGTGTCCCAGTTGAAGCTGAGGGTCAGGCCAAAATTCGTGCGCAGGACGGCGTACATGCCCCTGCGGAACGCGACGATTTTTCCACCTGCGGCTTGGAAGGGCAGGTACCGAATGACGCCATCCAACTGAGTGGAGATGCAGGAGGACCAACAGGTCAGGGTACCAGCTTCACCCATCTCCCAGTACTGATAGCACTCTAGACCTCTCCATTTAGTCTGGTCTTAAGACCTTTGCGTTTAGTTGTTTTAATACACATTGTTAATTAGTATTCAAGCCTTAGCTAAAATGTCATTTCAGAGAGGTGGGGGAGCATTAATACCTATTAATAATTGCTTATTAATAAAGCCTTATTAAACAGGCTCTCTTTATCTAGAGCCTTTCCACACCAACCACTGGGGATATAGAGCCCGGCACATGGAAAGTTATGTTTCCCACTTTTAATTTGTCCACCCTCCCTCTCCCCAGGGTGACAGGCCATTACCCAAACTTCCCTCCTTTAATTATGAGCTATTGTGGGAATATCCACACACATATATTTTTTTTAATTTTCTTTTAGACAAGGTCTTTCTGTACTCACTATATAGACAGGCTGGTCTCGAACTCAGAGATCTGTGCCTCTGCCTCTGAAGTGCTGGGATTAAAACCTCAATATGTATATTGAGACAGGGTTTCACTTTTTCGACCTAATTAGCCTGGAACTCACTATGTAGACCAGGCTAGATTGGAACTCACAGATCTCTCTGTCTCTGCCTCCTGAGTGCTGGGACTGGTGTGGTTTTTACCACCTGGCTTTTACCGTTTTTTTTTTTGTTTGTTTTTGTTTTTTGTTTTGTATTGTTTTGTTTTTGTGGGCAAGGAGTGTCTGTAGACTTGACTTTACCTGTAGCAAGTCTCAAGAATGGCAGAGAAGCCCTCTTTGATCACAGGACGAGACTTATGGTGGGTTTGCAAAACCTATTTGGGAAAACTTGAAGCAGGACAATTGACCTCTAGGTGTGGACTTGTCCTCTGTCCCTTGCCTAGCCAGCCGGTCCAGGGCTCTGGGTTTTAAGTCCTAGTGAGTGAGAATAGTTTGGCCCTCAGGGCAGCTGAGACAAGTTATGAATAGCACAGCAGATAGCCTGGAAAGAAGTGATGGAGTAGGGCCTGTCCTGGGGAGAAAGAGGGTGTAGAGAAGAGGCCACAGCCAGACAGAAGAGCTTTCTTTTGTTTGTTGGAGTTTCTGAGACAAGATCTCACTCTTTGTAGCCTTGGTGCTGTGTCTGAGTGGACAGACATTCATTCATTCTGAGGGGCTGAATGAGGACCTCCATTTTCCCGCTAACATAAATGCTTGCTTTGCTCCTGATATTTCACATCCCTCGACACCTTGCTCTGTGGACCATTCTTTGGACAAATTGCACAAATCTATAATTCCAAAGTTTCTTGGGAACAAAACTAGGGACCACCAACATCTACTGAGCATCAAGACCTCTCTTGAAGACCCTGCAGATATGGATTCATCAAATCTCCACAACCACCCAGGGAATGGTGGCTCCTGGTGGCAAAGGGAGAGAAGCTGGACGACAGTCACGGAACTGTTATCCCAAGGAGGAGTAGCAGGGCCTACGTCTCAGGTCTGGACCTTAGCCATCCGTTGAAGGAATCCCACTCCACCCCCTGCCCCCAAGACACTAATCGGTCAGTGGGTTTATGCCCTCCCGAGTTCCAGGACCCACAGCACTCACCAGCACTTTGCCTGGGTAGTCCCGGGGCACCTCCAACTTCACTCCATAGACCTCCAGCTGCACAGAATGCACAAAGCTCACACTCTGGCTTCCCCGACGTTCGTTTTCCATGATCACCTTGAAGTCCGGGAGGGAGGGGTGCTGGCCACATGAGGTGCTAAGCATGTAGGTGCAGGTGCCCATGAAATTGTAGTTCCGCATGTCAAAGGTCATGTAGTGCGGGTCTCCAGATGCCCGGCAGGAGCCGAAGTATTCTGGGTAGCAACCCAAGAACCCATTCTGTATCCCACAGCGCTCCCCAGACAGACATCCTGATGTGTCCCTGCAGATGACCTTCTGGGTGGCCGCATCACAGGTGCAGTGGCGCAGGCATAAGTCGTCAGCAAACACTTCCTGACCTGGGGCCAGCAGGCGGCCCTGGAAGGTGCAGCCACAGGATGACACAGGCACACAAAGGCCTCGATTGCTCACAAAGCCTGGAAGGCACACACAGCCCTCCACACAAGGGCGTCTAGAGCAGTTGGTCGGTACAGCTTCTGAGTTGCAGGAGGCTGGACAGGCAGGGCTGCAGGGATCATAGTAGCTGTTGGCTGGACAGGACAGGGCTGCGGAAGGACAGACGTTGGGTCAGGCAAGGGTGGGGGCTCCCCCCAGACAAAGCCGCTTCCTCAGATCTCCACACCCCTCAGTTAATGGCACTCATAACTTCTTGATGCTCAGGTCCCAATGGCCTCCTCTATCCCATCCCCGGACAACCAGTCAGTGCGCAAACCCTGTGACTTTCATAGTCAAAGCCACCCAGAATCTGTCTCCACAGCCCATGAACCACAACAGACTCCTGCCTGGTGTCCTGGTCCCCTGTCCCAAATCTGCTCCTCACAGCAGCCAGAGGAGCTGGGAATGCAGGATCAGACCACGTACCTCACCCCCAACCTCCATCTCAGGAGAAAGCAGAGTCCTGCCCAGGCCCAGGGGCTTCCCTCATCACCTCCCTGTCCCCATCCCTCTCACTTCCCTAATGAATAGCACCTCAGTGGACTGGCGCCTGGTCTCCAGAGTCCCATCTCAGGCCTTTGCACCAACCATTCCCTCTACCATTGTTATTTTGTCCTCAAACAGACGATGCAGGTAAAAGCAAAGGCTACAGGAGCCCAGACAGCCTGGATTCCAGCACCAGCTCTCTCCTTGCCCATGTGTTCATGAGCAAACGACTCTGATCTGTGTGTACCTCAGTCTTGCCAGGAGGAAATGGGGTGACACCCACTGATTTCACTGGTTATGTGGATCACTGTGATGGCTTAGCTGACTCCGTTGCCTGCCTGCACTCCAGGGTCCAGGGTCATTGATTTCCAAAGTCTTCCCCGAGCCTCCGGACACTATCACAACACCTTGCTTTCTTTGCTCTTTGAAGGTATTTCATAGTTGATCTGCTAACTGCCTGTCTGTCCCTCCCCACCCGGGATATAAGTTCTGCTGGAGTGGGGACACAACCTGACTCGGTCACACTGAATCTTCATCACTGACCACAGGGCCTAAAAGACAGACAGGTGGGGCAATGAGCTTACTGCTCTCCCCTTTATTTTGAGTTTGGAGATGCTCAGAGAGGGAGGCTTCCTGGACAACGGTGTATCGTAGTGATGCAGGCAAATTCAAACAGTCTCCCCCTGGACTTATGTCCCTTCTGAAGTCCCAGGCTTAAGCACTGGGCCGGCTTCTTCCCTCACCAGCCTGTATGCTTCTTCAGCATCTCTCTGACCTGTCTGCGGGCCACAGACACGTCCATGGGGGCTCTTACAGTGTCTGTCCTCCACATCACCAGCATGGAAGAGGCTGTTATGAAGACATAGCATGTTTGTTGACTGAATGTGTGACTGCTACAGTGGGTGGACACCTGGCTAGTCGTCTGTGGCTTAGTCTGGAGGGCAGGGGAGTCATGTGAGTGTTACAAGCAAAGAATGATCACTGACTTTTATCTTGCAACTTGGCAGACTCTTTCCTGCCAAACCTCTGTTCCCTTGAGTCAGGAGCCTAGATCCGTCCCCCATTTTCTGGCTATTCCAATCCTCCCATGGATTTCAAATTGAACATTCTTTTTCTAGGAAAACCCTCCCCATAACTGTATCAGAAACCCCCGCTAGCATCATTTATCTCTGTAGAACTCCCCTAGTCTTATCCTGCATCCCTCTCCATCTTTGCTGAAGCTTTGCTTCAGCGCCCTCTCATGCCAACCACTGCGGTCTATCCTTGTTGTATCCCTACGTGTGGCCCAGCCTTGCGCTCACTGTGGCAGAGCTGGGGTCTCTCGGCCATCACACTGTCACTGGGCTTCTTCACAGTCAGTGCTCAGGTACCAAGCAGATTCGGCAGTTCCCCGGCCCCTCACCAAGACCTCCCTACCCTGGCTGTAACTCACGGCAGTTGGTTCGTGACCTCCATTCCCGGACAGAGATGCCCAGGTCCACACAGGCTCTAGCGTAGGCACTGAGGCCATGGCACAGGGTGAGGCGTTCCCCTCCAGTCACACACATGTCATACACACACTCTTCCAGGAAAGGCTTGGGGTCCAGGAAGTCATGACAGTCAGCAAACGGGCCTGTGGACAGAGTTAGCATGCCACAGAGATGGTCTCCCTTAAAGAACTGGGTCTGGCTTGTGGCACAGGAAGGACAATTGCCGAAACAGCCGTCATCACATAAGAGGTCCCCATTATCCAGCTTCCAGCTTTTGGTGAAGTTTAGGACATCAGAAGCCTGCTTCCCATCAGGCATGCGGAAGTCGTCGGCAGGGTCTCCATTATAGTTGCCACACAGCCCAGACACCTGGTCTTGGAAGCGCTTGGGCAGGCTTACTGTCAGCTGGCAATCCCAGTCATAGGTGACCACCAGCCCAAAGTCCAGCTCTACCACACCCTGTGTCCCACTCTGGTACACACGCAGGCGACCTTCTTTCAGGGAGGCAGGCAGGTTTGAGTACTGGTAGTCGATCTGCGGAGAGGCGGCAGCAGTCAGACCCCTGCATTATCTCCCCTTCAGCCCTCATCTCCTCCACTCAAGTCCCCAGCTCTAGTCACACAGGACACCCTCCTTCCTTGCCCTTCCTTTGTCCTTCCCAGCGGAGCCCAGGGATGCTTGCCCTTGCACCTCTAGTGGCCTGAGGTATTCTTCCCCCAAGATGTGCATGAAGACCCCCCTCCCCAGCTAATGTCTACCGAGGTGTCACCGACTCAGTGAGGCCACCCCTGATCACCCTTCCTGTTGCCTCTCCTCCTCTGCTTCCCAGTTCCCACAGCATCTCGCCTTCTCCCACAGCGTGCTAGTGTCCCACACCCTCCATCTGTCGGAGCCACTAAAGGCCACCTCATGGCTTTCTCTCCAGCGCCTCCAGCAGTGCCCAGCTATGGTGGTATTTTATTTGTACTGAAATGTGATTTTAATTGTATGTTAAAAAATAAAGTTGCCCGGGGGTCAGAGCTATTAGAGCCATAGCAAGAGCATGGCGGTGGTGGCGCACACCTTTAATCCCAGCACTTGGTAGACAGAGCCAGGTAGATCTCTGTATGTAAAAGGATACAGCCAGCATTGGAGACACATGCCTTTAATCTCAATACCAACCATAGAAGACCTGGAAGTCTCTACAGACAGGCAGTGAGGAGGCAGTCATGTGTTTGGGATTACAACCAATGAGAAGGCAGAACAGAAAGACTATTTAAAGACATACACACAGGAAGTAGGTCCCTTTTGGAGAGCTCTCTTGGCTGAAGCAGGAAGGGTAAGGCTCTTAGTTCTGACCTCTTGGCTTTCTTCTCTGAATCGGCTCTGTGTTTCTTAATTAATAAGACGGTTGGTTACATCTACACCCAGCAGAAGAGCAGGCTTGCTACAAGCATGAAGCCAGTGTGAGGAAGGAAGCTGGCAGGTCTGGTGGCAGCAAGGGGCAGCTGCAGGGAACCAGTGAAACCAGCAGGATTCGTGGTCCTGAGCAGGGAGTGAGAGACGGGAGGCTGTGGGCAGAACTAGTCAAGACCAGCAAATCTGCCGGAGGGCGGCCCTGCCGAAGTGTAGCAGTGTGCTAGTTTCCTTCCGTGACACAGTGCACTGGCCAGAAGCAACTTCAGGGGAGGAAAGCGTTTATTTGTCTTATGTGTTCAGATCACAATTCATCAGTGAGGGCAGTCGGAGCAAGAATTCAGGACGGGAGCTCAAAGCAGCAATCATAAAGAATGCTGCTTGCTGGTTGGGTCCCTGGCCCACTCCCTAGCTCTCTTATACAGACCAGACCCACATGCCTAGGGATGTTGCTGCCCACTGTAGGCAGGGCCCTCCCACACTCAGTGGCCAAGACAATCCTTCACAGACATGGCCATCAGCCAAACTGCTGTAGCCAGTTCCTCAGCTGAGGCATCTCTCAGGTGACTTTGAGCTGTGTCTAGTTGACAGTTAGGGCTAGCTAGAACAATCAACGTGGGCAATGCTGGGCACAATGGACTGAGGAGCCCTCAAATGGTAGCACCAGCTTGCTGTCACCCCAGGTCATTCTCCCTTTCCCGACTCCTACGTTTGGATCCCCCAGATACTAGGAGTAACTTTTGAGGATTCTAGCCTCTAAGGAATGAGATTAACACTCATTGCTGACCTTAAAGTCCTTCCTCGGGTGTGAGTGCCTAGCTCTGCCAGGGCTTTGGGGTCTTGATTTATTTGTGTTTGAGAGCTGACCAGTTCCACTGCTTATGTGTGGAGGAGCCCAGGTTCTTATCTGAAATCCTGACTGCTCAAGAAGTTCCTTTGGACTGAAGTATCTGGTTTCCCACTCTCATTTCTTTATTATCTATATTAACTCTGGATGCCTCTTCCTCTCTGTGTTAAGTGGCACAAGACTCTTTTTGAGCAGTCCTGTCTGACATTTTGTTTGCTGATTTTTTTTTGAGACAGGGTTTCACTGTGTATCCCTAGCTGTCCTCGAACTCACAGAGATCTGTGCCTCTCCCTCCCGAGTGCTGGGATTAAAGGTGTGCGCCACCACCGCCTGGCTTTGTTTGCTGTTTTAATGTACAGAACTGGTTGGGGTGCCCCTTTAGCCCCAGCTGGGAGGGAATCAAGTTCATGACCTGAATCTGCATAAAATGGGTTCAAGTCTCTTAACTAGTTGCAACAAAGATTTAAAATTCCCTGTTATTAAAATTAAAAATTAAAAAAATTAAATCCCCTGTTAGGGGCACTGTACTGCAATATAATATGGCCCAAGTGTGCATTACATGCCAAAGAGTCATGACTCTTGAATGGGCCATTGAATTTTTATACTACTTTGCAGTTAGAATTATTTTGTTAAAGCAACTATATATGTATATTGTGTGTGTATGGTGTGTATGTGTATGTGTGTGTGCGTGTGCATGCAAGTGGATGCATGAGAGAGAGAGAGAGAGAGAGAGAGAGAGAGAGAGAGAGAGAGAGAGAGAGAGTATGCAGGTGTCCACAGGAGCTAGAGGCATTGGATCCCCTGGAACTGAGCTCCTGACAGTTATGAGTCACCTTCTGTGGATGATAGGAACTTTATGTAAGTGATGGAAACTGAATTTGGATCCTCTGAAAGAGCAGGGCATGCTTTAACCACTGTTCTATAATCAAGATTCTTCTAATGGTGGGAACAAATCTAGGGCATAAAGATCCCAGATATCAACCATAACCCCCTGCTGGTTCACAATGAAGACCCGAAGGGAAGGGAATCAATGTTACTATAACTTTAGGCCCCAAGTTCCCAGAAAGTCTCAGAAAATGTTCCACTACTCTCTGCTGGACCTGAGCCAGCTCCTCTTCCCTTCGGAGACACTACTGGAGCATCAGGAGAGATGTAGCGGTGACTCTGCAATGGTCTCTTCCTGCAGAGACCATCAGGGCACCCAGTTTTCTTAGGGTGTCTGCTGCAGTGTGGCAGAGGGTGGCCCCCACTGAGATGTACCTGGCAGGATGCTCAAATACCCAAGGCTAACCCTAGGGTTGTTGGGTCCATATCCCCCTTCTACTTACAACCTCTTCAGTTGGTCAAAGGTGAAACTCCTTGCCAGCATTCCAGCTACACGCTACCCCTCTTGGGCTGCTGTATGAGCCCATGTCATAAACAAAGCTAGTGAGATGACTGAGTTCCAACACTCCACATTCAAGAGATGTGGTAGCAATAAACAAACAGGGAGGGACTCAGATTCCAACAACGACAGACGCTGCCTGGACCCCATCGCAAAGATGTCCTGTTAGACACTTGAGCCAAGAAACTTGAATGAGATACAAAGCCATTTCAGGACCGCTAAGGCTCTTCTCTGCCTTGTCATAAAGACTGTATCAAATGACGGGTGCTGTACTGAATTACAGCCAGAAGCCTCCAGAAATGTAAGGATGGTCAATATCCTTCATTAATCTGGCAAGGTGTGTCTGATATTTGGCTTAAATGACAAGCAATTAAGGGGCATAGGTATGGACCTTTCTTGATTGGTAGACACAGCCTTAGAAAGTCTACAATGACCAAGAAGATAAGAAGATCAAACACTTGCTCTTGGGACCCTTTCCTCCTACAGAGTTGCCTCGTCCAGCCTTAGTAGGAGAGGAGGTGCCTAGTCTTACTGCAACTTGACATGCCATGGCTGGCTGATATACATGGGAGGGCTGCCCTTTTCTGAAGAGAAAGGAGGAGGAATGGATGGGGGTGCAGGGAGGGGAGGTAGGGGGAGGGGCTGGTAGGAGAGAAGGGAGGGGAAACTGATCAGGCTGGGGGAAACTTAATTAGTTAATAAAAAATAAAAAAGAATAATTTTCACTATGGAAGATAATGATTACAAATGAGAATCTTAATAAAACCCCCAAAATATAGCTATTAAAACAAAACCAACCAACCAACCAAACAAACAAACAAACAAAATCAAACAAGCCACCACCTTCATCCAAAACTTGTAAAATGAGTTGAAAACTTGGAACTGGAGCTTGGTCCCCAAGGGGAGCGGCCCCTGCACCCTGTAAGAACTATCACAATAGACAGCTTCAGCTAACGGGAGTCCATAATGACCTTGCTAAGGACTGAGGAGGCTTGGGGGTTCCCACAATCCCTTCGGCTTTAACCGTTACTTCCCTGAAACCAGGGAACAGCTGATATGAGGTACACACTCATAAGCCCCGTGATTTACACGGGGATGTAATGACCCTTTAACAAAAAGAACTAGCCGGGCAGTGGTGGCGCACGCCTTTAATCCCAGCACTCGGGAGGCAGAGGCAGGCAGATCTCAGTGAGTTCGAGGCCAGCCTGGTCTACAGAGTGAGTTCCAGGACAGGCACCAAAGCTACACAGAGAAACCCTGTCTCGAAAAACCAAACCAAACCAAACCAAAACAAAAAAACAAAAAGAACTAATCCTATTGCATCCTGTTGTGAGGGCACCAGGAAGTCCTCGAGGCAACCTTTCTGACAGCCATGACAGTGTAGCCTGGCTGGCGCTACCTAACCCAGTTTCCTGTTTGTACCAGAATGTCGAGTTTCACAGTCCAGGGAGCGACTTACTCTGTAAACTCAATGCCTGAGATACCCTTTTCCCAGAGAGGCAGAAAATGCAGGTTAAGGGACATGGGGCTGGTGTGTGCTCAGAAAGAGGAGTCCCCCCAAAGCCACCAGATTGCTGACCCTGCAGAAAGGGATGATGGGATTCCAGATGGAGCCTGCTGGTGTTCTTCTAAAGATGGAACACTGACTCCCCACTTAAAGCCCTGTATTGTATGACAGGAGGATTCTGGAGGGTATCCGAACCACACCTCCAGAAAACAGTTGTTAAGTGCTAGTTGATCACCTAACTGGCCACCTTATAATACTCCCGTGTGACCGAGGAGTGTCACTTTGTTCAAGACATAAGCTGCTGATGAAATTGCCTAAGACATCCACCCTACAGCCGGGTCCTTACAGCCCTCTGAGTATCTTACCAGCATAAATGCTTTGCTGTGCTGGGTTTAAAAGAGGCTTTAAAAAAATTGTTTATTTAATTTTATGTATATGAGTGTTTTCTGAATGTAGTGAATAGCACACATACAGTGCCCACAGAGGTCAGAAGAGGGCATCAGATCCCCTGGAAATGGACTTCCAGGCATGGCTGCTGGGACCAGAACTCCAGTCATCTTCAAGTACAGCAAGTGCTCTTAACTGCTGAGCATCTCTCCAGCCCTGTTTTGCCTCTTAATTTTCATTCCCCTCCTCAGGCACTCTCTCTCTGCCTCTGTAGATCAACAGACATCTGTATGACAGTGGACCAAAACTACTCATATCAACAGCAGGTCTCCTCACAAGACAGGTCACCATGTTGAGGTCGCCCCCAGATGAGAACTACTGTCCGCAGTGGCCAGGACATACCTTTGGGTGGAAGCAATCATTTCACGGGAACCAGATTGCACCCCTCAAGAGCTGACAGCAATACCAGCTTCTTCAGAACCCGTCTAGAACCGGAGCTAAAATGATGATCATCCAAACCACGCCCTAAGCACCAGCGCCTGCTCTCTGCTGTGCACACCCTGAGCAGCCCCTCTGTTTCCTGCCCCTGTGCGCTCACAAAGTTCTTGTTATTCCTCTCGAGAGAGTCTCAAGGTTATTTGTTCTACCCGAAGTGACCACACCGAGTCAATCTTTCTGTGCTCACCCCCACCACAACTCTCTTTGGTTGGCATATTTGATGCTGGTAGAGCCAAGGCTTGGCTCCTTTGGAACTGGTAGCTGAAAGGCCATAAACTCAAAGCCTGGGGGAACTCACCTGGGCAATGCCTATTTCTCCATAGGCCAGGGACACAGTGTGGTTGTAGGCACGCACGGTGACAAAGCGCACGTAGGAGACTTTGTTGGTGCCCCGGTGCTCATTCTTGGCTTCTACCTTAAAGGCCAGCAGGGATTTCTTGGTGCTATGCAGCTCAGCCATTGTGTAGGAGCAGGTGCCCATCATGTCATAGCGACGGCCATCGAAGGTGGTATAATGGGGATCACCCAGGGCGCGGCAGACAGCTGTGGACTCTGCCACACATCTGACCTTCCCACTCACCATCTGGCAGCGCTGCCCGGATGTACACTGAATGCCTTGGCAGGAAGCCTCTGCTGGGGAGAGCCGAGCTGGGGAGAGAAGAGAGTTAGAAACAAAGTTAGAAATGTTCGTGAGGTCAGAAACCTGGGGTCTTCCTTCAGTGTGGACCATGGGCAGTTGGCTCACAACCACCCATTTTACAGGCATGGAAACTAAGGTTTGCGGTCTCATGGAGAGGGATTCTCTGGGTTTCCTGACACCCCAGGGTTTCTGATTTCACTGTTTAACACAGCTTGGCCCAGAGGGTGGCAGGGAGTGAAGAGGGACCAGGAGCAGCCATTGAAACATTCGGCTGTTCCTGGTTCCATTTCCCTCCTTCTTGTCTTCCCATCTGCTGGAATGAACAAGGATAGGAAATGGAGGACAGGACAGGGGATGTGGGTAAAGCGCTTGCTGTGTGAAGGCTGGGCACGGTGGCATGCACGGGTGTTAGCTCAGTGAGACCGAAGGGAGCAGTGACAGGCAGGTCCCAGGGCTGGCTTTCAGCCAGTTCTGCTGATGGAGAGCTCCAAGCTCAGAATCTCAAAAACAAATGGACAAGATGGGGAGGATCAGAAAAGGATACCTGGCAATGATCCCTGGCCTCTACACATGTGTGCTGGGGTGTACATATCTGCATACACACATGCATGCCTGGGTGTGCATACCTGCTTACATACAGATATACATATGCATGCCTGGGTGTGCATATCCGCTTATACACAGATACACACATGCATGCCCCGGTGTGTATACATAGAGATACACACACACACACACACACACACACACACACACACATTTTTTTCCCCCGGAGCTGAGGACCTAACCCAGGGCCTTGTGCTAGCTAGGCAAGTGCTCTACCACTGAGCTAAATCCCCAAACCCCTCCCCCTCCCCGAGACATTTTTTGAAGGAAAGCAGAGACTCAAACAAAATGGAAAAACCATGGTGTAGGAGGCCTTGGTCTGAGTCCTAGCCAAGGCACCCAGTGTGGGACACTGGGTAAATTATACGAAGTGCTCTGGCCTAAGTGAGCTAATTTGCCAAGGAGTAAGCTTTGCCATAGAGGTCAGAGAGAGGTGTGGTCAAGTTTTTTTTTTTTTTGGTTTTTCGAGACAGGGTTTCTCTGTGTAGCTTTGCGCCTTTCCTGGAACTCGCTTTGGAGACCAGGCTGGCCTCGAACTCACAGAGATCCGCCTGGCTCTGCCTCCCGAGTGCTGGGATTAAAGGCGTGCGCACCACCGCCCGGCATGGTCAAGTTTTAATAGCTAAAATGGAAACAAGATTTGGAACTGAACCTAAGGATTGAGTTTTAATTAATTAATTATCTACCCACGCCCCATTCTACTAGTCAAATCTAAAGCATCACTTGAAGTGGGGTGGCATTTTTGCCAGGATAAGGAAGCCCTGGTCTAGGTTCCCAGTTTGAAGAAGACAGTCTGGGAAGAAGCAGCCCTTCCTGGTCAGCCTCCAGCCCTCAGAACTCTCTCCTTCTGACCCCCCTGGCAACAGCTCACCCCGCCCCGCCCTGACCTTCCGCCACAAGGAAGTGCATTAATTTCTTCCACTCTCAGCACAGTCCTGTTGTGTGTGTGTGTGTGTGGGGGGGGGGGGTGTCAGGCATTATCCCCACTTCAGAGTTGCAGAAACTGAAGCCCAGAGAGGTGGAGTGACAGGCCAAAGGTCACACAGGCACAGCTGGGGTTTAACCCCAGGCCCTCTGGCTCTGGCCCTGCATTCTCACAACCCCTGAGCTACCTGCTGGCATCTTCTGAATGGGCTGAGCCTGAGGTCGCACACAAGGCCAGATCCTGTCCCTTAACCATGCCAAAGCACATGAAGCACCCGGGGAGGCTGGAGTGCAGAGACGCCCCCGTCCCGGGGTCCTCACTGTCAGTGCTTTTGAATCTCCAGACTTTGAGCATCAACAGTCCTCCATGAGGCATGCAGTACTGCAGTTAGCAACAGGCTTAACTGGGTCAGTTGCTGAGGTATCAAAATATTGACCAGCCCCTTCCCAGAGATCCCTCCACCCTGGCCTCCTGGGTCTCCCCAGGGGACCACAACCTCCCTCCAAAACAAAAAGGCTGATGCTGGAACAGTGGGGGGATTCTCACTACAGTGCTCTGTTTCATATGCCCTGCGTCACTCTGGCTGGTAAAGATTTTGAATCTTGTTCTTGACTAAAAGGGGAGAATTAAAAAAGGATGCCAGGGCTGCTAAGATGAGAGGTGGGCAGGTCAGCTGGTCCCGGGAGCCAAAAAAGAACAAGCAGGAAAGGTGGGGAAAAGGTGGTCAAGGGAGGTATGGGAGGTGAGCACAAAGCCCTCGGTGTCCAGGGCTCCAAGAGGGCCACAGCAGCGTCATGTCAGTCCAGGCTGGGCTTGGCACTTAAAGTCCACTCTGCGATGGTGTGGTCAGAGTGGACCATCACAGAATGTTGGGAATAGTACAGCTGGCCACCTTAGCCTTGACACTGATGCTGGCCGTGGCTGACTCCCTGCACTTCTCTGTGACCTTCTGCTAGGTATTGCCTGCCTGGCTGAGGATGGTGACAGAGGCGATGCTCTCTGACAGACTGGAGATGAAGAGGTGGAGAGAGGCCGTGCCGTACCCCGGCTGGTAATTCTGCAGGAAGGCCGTGAGGAATTCTTCCCCACCAGTGTTCCTGGAGTTCACTGTGGCCTCCTGGGTCAACCCTTAAGAAAACGCAGGTGTGGGTCCACTTATTCGTCCCCTTACAAACCCAGCCCGCTGGCCTGTACCTGAGAACCTCTTGAAATAACTCCCGCTCTGCTCCCACGTCCCTCCTCACTCGTGCAGCCCTCATCTACACGCCGTTCTGGCTTTCGCTGCCCAACACCTGAGCACTTTGCACAGCGCTCTTGAACTCAACTGCAGCAGGGCCAGATGAGGCCTAGAGATGAGCGAGGTAGTCCAGAAGGTGACTGTGGACCCTGGAGCACCATGCTCCACCTAGAACAAGTTACCACCCTTCTCTTTTGCTGACTGGGATTGTGGTTTGGTGGTGTCTTATTTTTCATGCTACATCTTCTACCTTCCAGGTGAAACTGGTTGCCTAGCTGAAGCTTTATACAAAATCTCCGACCCCCCCCTTTTTTTTTCTTTAGTGTTGTGGGAGCTTCCAGTCTGACTGGGCTCAGTTGCCATCATGATTTCTTTCTTTTTTTTTTTTTTTTTTTTTTTTGGTTTTTCGAGACAGGGTTTCTCTGTGTAGCTTTGCGCCTTTCCTGGAACTCACTTGGTAGTCCAGGCTGGCCTCGAACTCACAGAGATCCGCCTGGCTCTGCCTCCCGAGTGCTGGGATTAAAGGCGTGCGCCACCACCGCCCGGCTGATTTCTTTCTTAATAGGTCTCTGTGGTGAGAACCAGAGGATGAAGGGAAGTATAGATGAAGTCTCCTAAAAAGAGAAGCAGCTAGACTTGCCAACACTCTAAACCTGGGGGAGGGAATCCTAGTTTTTCACAGGCTCTCAGTCCCATGTCAGCTAGCCTGGGAGATACTGGGGATGATTTACGGAAGGGTTATAGATGAAAGACGCTGACCCAGGCAGGCAAGTTTCCCAGATATGAACAAGGACATGACTTACCCCATAGGAGGGATGCTGCAGCCCAGAGTGCCCACCAGCTCCATAGGGATCCCATGCCTGCAGCAGGGAGAGAGGGAGGCACATGCAAGGCTGTCCTGTGGTCCTGGTGGAGACTCATGGAGATGGCAGAAGGGGGCAGTCCTGGGACTGGGGCTACCTGGGTGCAAGGAAGGCTGAAGGAGGAAATGAAGTTGGGTAGATAGACCAGGTGTGTGTGTGTGTGTGTGTGTGCGCGCGCGCGCGCACGTGCGCACGCGCGTGCGCAAGTGAGCATGCAGCTTCTAGTCAGTACGTGGAGAATTCAGAATCCAGGGAAATAGGTAGGGGAATTGGGTATTCAGATGCCCCGAAGGAAGAGATAGACAGAAAGAAGGGCAAGAGGAGACTAGCCGTCATACTTCCATGGAGAAACCCATTCCTTCCCACCTGCAGGTCCCTGGAGCTGCAGGATCAGACTGTGGGCTGAGTTATATAGTGGAGTTTCTCATTCCCTCAGGCCACACTACTGGCCACACGCCAGGAAGATGATGCCAGCTTCCTGGAGGAGGCTGCTGATACCAGGCCGGGAGGAATAGTGAGTCCTGAAGTTTTGTGGAGGGTGGAGGAAGAGTCTGTAGCCTGTGCTCTGAGATGGGTAAGATCAGCCGGTGGCAGCACTCCAGGCAATGGAAAAATTGGGTCCAGGAAGAGTAGTGTCCTTAGGAGGACAGTTGGGGAGTAGTGTATCAGCAGATACTATTGAGCAAGGTAGTGGGGACTGAAGGGTGAGGTAGCATTGATCATGTTTGTTGTAGGGGGACAGCTGGGGAGTAGTGTATCAGCAGATACTATTGAGCAAGGTAGTGGGGACTGAAGGGTGAAGTAGCATTGATTATGTTTGTTGGCTTGCTGGCCAGAGTCCTATCTTTGGTCTTTACCTATAACAACATCTAAAGGTCCATATCCGGCTTCTGGCTCCTTGCAGTCCCCATGGGCTGATCCCTGGTCCCAAGCCACCCACATACAAATCCCAGTGAGGGCAGTTTCTAGGAATGTATAGTCTGAAGCCCTGATTTGGGTTTTTGTGTAGGGCATGATATTTCCACCCCAGAGAATTATTTGGTTTGGCATTTGAAATATTCCTGTCCTCCATCTCTCTCCATGAAGAAGGGACTGGCTGATTTGGGGATGAATCTATGTCTTCTCATCGCCTACCTTAGTATTTTCCTGAGATGTGATCTGGGGGTCTCAGGATTCAGAGGAAGTAGCAGAGGGCACATAGGCTTTCTGGGATGTAATCTGTGTCTCCCAAAAGGCTGGTACAACACATGATATTATTGGTTGAACATGAAATGTCTCCCACAGTTTATTGTATTTTAACACGTGGTTGCCAGCAACTAGTACTATTTGGTGAGGTTATGGAATCTGAGGTTTGGGACATGAGGCCTCACGAATCGAAGCAAGATACTAGGGACAGGCCTTGAAGGTTATCCATGCCTCTGTTTCTGTCCTACTCTGAGGCTTGCCTGCTTGATGTACCCAGGCACCCCTGCTCCCGCTTTGGATGGAGTCACTCCAGCCATGACGCCCTGTGCACCCCCAGAGGCTGTCCTCTCTCAGACTATGGGCCCAAATAATTTATTCCTCTTGTTACTTCTCTTAGGCTGTTTTTTTTTTTTATCACAACAATGACAAAAGTAGCAGATACAGAAAAATTGGTCCAGAGAAGAGGAGTCATTATATAACTAAATCTGACCCTGTGGTCTTTGTACCTTTGGATCGGGTTGGTTAAAAAGATAGGCATGGAAGGATTTGGAGACAGAAGCTAGAGAAGCCCCAGAAGGTAGTAGCAGAACATATAGGGCTAATGTGGTGGAAAATTTGAAGGCCCAAATGTCAACAGAAATATGGACAATACAGACAGTACTCACGAGGTTTGGAGCAGAAATAAGGACTTGGGAATCAGGGTAAAGGCCATTTACACTACATTCTGGCAAAGACTCTTGCTCTATGCTACTCATGAACTGAATCTAAAAGGAATGGAGTGATTTGTTTGCTAGAGGAATTATCTCTGGTTGCTCCTAATCAGGCCTGTGGTGGGAGTGGAGGGAGAAAGTGGGGCAGGGAAGCAGGAACCATGTGTAGCTTGGGGCTCGAGAGCATTTGAAGCCACAGACAAGGCGAGTGTGAATAAAGCCAATGTAACTGTTCAAAATACCGGTGCAATTAAACAGAAGCTTCACACGGTAGGAAAGGTGCCTCAAGGAAGACACTGCTCCCACCACGCTTGATTTCCAGGCTATGAGATGCATGGAAAGGATCTTCTTTAAAAAGAGAAAAGTACAGCCACAGGAGTGCCTTGATTGAAGATGTCCATGCAGGGAAATGTTTCTCTGGTTCAGAGGCACAGGAACTAAGAGGCCACTGTAGCCAAGGTCCAGATGAACTGGCAGCCAGAACTTGGTATCATGCACGTGGCGCTGGATTTGCAGGCATGCACGAAGAATGCAGTAGCGATGTGGTTGCAGAAGCTTGCACAAGGTTCCAGAGAAAAGCTCTTGTCAGGTTCTATGTGGCAGAGACAGAATCCTTGGAGGGCGGTCCTCGTAGGGCAATGCCTGAGGCAGTAGAAGTGAGGTCCAAGTTGCCATGGACACCCTAGGATGGTGGTGGTGCCATAAGCACTGCATGTATATTAAGAAAAGCTACAGGCACTGACTGGAGCCAGAGTGAAAGGTCATGTGTGCCAAGTCATAGGGATAAGTATGACCAAGCCCATAAGAACCCAGATGGTGCCAATGATGCAACCATGTGCTCTAAATTCTGGGCTGTAGCTACAGTGTTTATAAAATATTTGCCTTACTGGTTTGGGGTACGGCTTTGTTCCAATCCTTCCTTACTAACCACCTCCCCTACTGCATTCCTCTCTTGTAGAACAAGAATATTTACTCTGCGCCATTGGGTGTTGGTAGAATGCAAATGCTTTATTACTTAAGGGCTCATAGCTAACAGTACCTCGAGTCTTAGAAGAGACTGTTGACCTTGTGACTAATACTGAGACTGTTGAAACTGTGGGGGGGATTCTTGAAGTTGGATTACTCATTTTGTGTGGTCAGATGGCCAGGCATCCACTGGGACTAGAAGTGGACTATTATGGTATGGACCTGAAATGCCCCCAACTGATGCGTTCCAACACCTCTGCATAAGGAACTTTTCACTGCGGTCACAAAAGTATCTGAAATACACAACCTAAGGAGGGGGGCTGAAGGTTTGTTTTAGCTCACAGGAGTGGTGATTTTAGTCCATGGTCACCTGGGTCCATTGCTTTTCAGCCAGTGGCAAGTCACTCACATCATGGCAGTGGGACATGGCAGAAAAAAATGGGGGTTGGGGGAGGGAGCTTTCAAGGGCATGCCCTCAGTGACCGACTTTCTTCGACCAGGCCCTGCCTCTTAGTCTCCACCACCTGCCAATAATTCCATAAAACTATAAACGTGCTAATGGATCAGTCCACTGACAATGTCAGCCCCTCACATTCACGTAGGGAGTTGAGGCTGGGCAGACAGATGCGAAGTGAAGGAAACTGTAGCGGTGTCTTGTAGCTTCGTCTCCGACCGTCAAAAGCGCTCTTTGAGTTGAAGGTCCAGTTTTGAGGAGCTGCCGTTGAGCTCTTTCTGTTGTATCAGAAGCTGAGGTGCCGGGGCCGATCTCAGCTGCTCCACGTGCACACCAGCGAGGGATCTGCGTCCTCTAAAGAGCCTGGCTTACTTATACCCCCTGCACTGCGGTTTTGACCCTCTCTCGTGAGCTTTTCAAGAGGATCATGGGAAGAAAAGCCCTAAAAGAGAGATCCAATGTACTATGAAAGGACCACATTACTCCATGACTATTCTATCCACCTCGTAAGTATGCATAAAAACCTCTTCTATAAACATCAAATCGGAGATTTCATGCTGCGGTCTTCTCATTTGAGTTTGCCTGTCCCAAGCTCTCCGGACGATGCCATCCTTGTGCCTTGCTTTACTTAACAAACTTCTTAAACTATCCATGTTTCTGAGTAGAATGATTTCCTTCAAGAACAAAGAACTGAGGGAAAAGTGCATCCGAGCCATAACTCAGGTAGCAGTATGAGCATAGGGCCATGCTTTCTGTGCGAGTCTCAGGCTCCGTGTGCGCTCTCCATCCTGGCTTGCTCGGCAGTTCTTTTTTCTGTGTGGGGTTTTCAAAGACCTTGCTGTGTGTGAATTCTTATGGAGGAACTTCTCAGGCATGGGCCACAGCAGTGCTGCGCTCCATCTACCTGCTGTTGTCACAGCGAACCACCTAGTATTTAACCAATGTCTCTATGCTGAATATAGGGAACTGTGGGGAGATTTCCACTCCCACTCCCGAGTTATATGGAATAATAATGTCTTGCTAAAGAGGACATGGCCACAGGAGAGGACACGGTCATCAGAGGCTTGTCTTCCCTGCAATGCCCTGAGTCACTTTCTTGTGTCTGATAAAAGCTAGACCAGCCACATGAGACCCTGTGGAGATGAGACAACTCTGAAGTGACACCATAGTAATTAGCACATCATGGTGACCAGGCTTGCTCTTCAGAACCTGTCTTGCAGTCCTTTGCCTGCAACCCTGTCTGCCTCACCTTTGGACACTAAATACCACCCTTGCTTGATCTCTACTTCCACCTAGCCATATTGTCTTTTCTTTCTCTCCCAGGCATAAAAACCCCAGAATGGCAGATGCTCACATTTTACTAAAGTCTCATGTAGAATGTGTGTGTGTGTGTGTGTGTGTGTGTGTGTGTGTGTGTGTGTGTGTGTGTGTGTATGTGTGTGCATGCGCGCACGCGCACAGGGGTGTGAGTAGTTTGGCTATAAGCCCTACCTGAAGCAGGCCCAGGATCTCAAACTCATCCCTTCCTCACAGGCTGAGTTGGATGCCCGGATGTCTTGATGTGGGGGAATTATCAACCATGCCGAGGAGTGGGTGTGGCTCTGTTCAGCCTGGGCAGGCTCTAACTTTTCTTTCTCTAGGTCCTTCAGTCTCTGGCCCCAGGTGAGCGAGCACTCTCATGTCTTGTCATTTTAAGGGACAGAACTGGCAGGATGCCCAGTCTCTGGGATCGTACCCAGCCTGGTCCCTTAGTTCTAGCATGTATAGATGGAAGCACAAGGGAGAGGGGATGGAATCTGAGACTCCCCAGGTGAAGAGGCTGTTCTCACCTCTCCTCCCCAGCCCAAGGCGTGAGTAAGGGACGCCTTTCTCTTCCCAGTGTCCTGTTTTTCTCTTCTGGATGTGGAACCAACCATCCATCTCCCAGGACTTGCCCTTTGGCTACATCATTTAAAAATGGAACCAAATTTGATCCCCAGTTGCTTAAGAAAAAAACAAAATCCACTTGCACTTCCTCTGTAACACAGCTTGGATGCAACGGTCTGAATGCTGTGGAGGTCTGGCCTAAGAACGGGAGTATAGGTTTTAACACCGTCTTCTGCCTGTATCTCCTTTCCCAGAACTTGGGCCCACGGATGAAAGTTCCTCATGTTCAGATCTTTATGGCCTTAAAGGACAGCCCTGACTATAAAGCTGTAAGCTGGATCCTGATCCAAATACTTTATTCCTGTAAGCAAGCCTGTTCCATGACTTACCATACTTATCACTGGATAAACATTTGGTAGGGAATGAAATTAAGTATAATCTCATTTACAAGGGTACAATTTGAAAAGCATTAGAAGGTCCCTCTAAGACTATTCCCCCAACCCTGCTCCTGAAAGCTTTTCACTATTCCTGGTTGTAAAGGATGATCATCCAAATGGGAAAATGGAAGGATGAACAATTAGATGCTAAGTCCTGAGATCTACATCCCAAAAAGGACTGGCTCCGGAGCCTGCCGATGCTGGGATCAGGGAACCAATTTTAAGACATTGGGATCCACAAGTTCATGGGTTACCACTAGCTAGTTCTCTGTTAAGTGGAAAATACTGTAAAAAGAACAAATGTTCTGGGCTCATCTTTCCATCACGACCTCAACAGTGAGGCTCCTGTTGGAGAATATTATTTTAAGTTGTGTTTCTTTTGTTTATGTTTTTGCATTTTTTTAACTCTGTGAAGCTGTGTTACTGTGCCTTCCTAAAACATCTGATGGCCTAATAAAGAGGTGAATGGTCAATTGAGGCATGAGAGAGAAATAGGCAGGGCTGACAGACAGAGGGGATAAATAGGAGGAGAAATCTGGAAGGAGAAAAGAAGTAGCCAGAGAAGGAGGAGGACTCCAGTGGCCAGCCACCCAGCTACATAGCAAGCCACAGAGTATGAGTAAGATTTACAGAAGTAAGATAATGGGAAAAGCCCAGAGGCAAAAGGTAGATAGGATAAGTTAAGTTAAGGAAAGCTGGCAAGAAACAAGCCAAGCTAAGGCTGAGTATTTATAATTAAGAATAAGTCTCCATGTGTGATTTATTTGGGAGCTGTGTGGCAGGTCCCCAAAAGCAACCAACAAAAACAACCAACAGCAGGCTCCTGTCCAGCTTGTACCACTGTGTTCTCTCTCCCCTGAGTCCTTAGGAGGAAACAACCATTTGCTATGACCTCCAGCTCCACAGAGAAAGCTGCTATGTCCTAAGCTGTAGTACAGGGGTAACACATAAAATCTTCACACTCCCCCCCCCCCACCCCCGTGTATTTTCTCTTCCTTCTGCTTTTTCTTTCTGGTAGTTGGTAGTAAGTGACTTTTGCAGTCAAGTGTCCCTTGTCCTTGGAAAGCTTCATTGTCATGGGAGTTCTTGCTGGACTTTAACGTGCTGGATGTGTTAGCCCATAGCTTAGGCTCTGAAAAGGCAGATTCTGCCCAAGGCCCACAGTAGACAAGAATATACGCTCTCACAGTATCTGGACAGCTACCTGTTGTTTATTTTGTTCTGCTGTTCAGCTTCCCTTTTCCATATTCAAGTTCATAAAAATATGGAATTTTTTCACGAATTTGCCTGTCTTCCTTACGTAGGGGCCGGCTAATCTTCTCTGCATTGTTCCGATTCTCGTATACATGCTGCTGAAGCGAGCACTCCACTTCCTTTGAGTACACTGTAGACTTTGTCGTGTTTCTCTGCTTCACTAAGGAAGGAAGCAGGGTAGAAAGGAGCCAACAAGCAGGGAACAGATGTAGAGAAGGGTATAGGATGTGATTTTTGATAAGAAAGAGCAAAAAGAGCCAGGTGTGGTGGTGCATGCCTTTAATCCCAGCACTCGGGAGGCAGAGGCAGGCGGATCTCTGTGAGTTCAAGGCCAGCCTGGTCTACAGAGTGAGATCCAGGACAGCCAGTGCTGTTAATAGAGAAACCCTGTCTCAAAACATCAAAAAAAAAAAAAAGGAGTGGGGGCATAAAAAGAAAAGACACTATTTATGAACAAGGAAGGATTGCGGACAGTAAAGTGAGATTTCTGTTTTAAAGTGAAATGACTGGATTCTTTCCAAAATGGAAAAGGAAAGATGAAGGCAAACCAGAAACCTTAAGGATGTTGCAGGTCTAGGTAAGTGGACAATGAAACTTGAGGATTATATGTAACACACACACACATTTAAAGAATTCAAATTCTTTGCAGGGCAGTGGTGGTGCATACTTTTAATCCCATACCAGAGAGGCAGAGGCCAGCCTGGTCTACAGAGTGAGTTCTAGGACAGCCAGGGCTGTTACACAGAGAAACCCTGTCTCAAAAAAACAAAAACAAAAACAAAAAAGAGTTTAAATTTCATAAAGTCAAAACTCAGCATACTGATATAAAACAGAAACCCGGCTCTTTATTTAGAACAAGGAGGTTTTCTTAAGATATTGATCTGTTCTTTGTAACATTTATAAGAACCGGCTTAAAGAACAAATGTTTCATGCTTATCAAGATAATTACTGTGTTTTCTATTGTTTATCGGGCTTTTTAACTGTGTAGGAACCTGAGTCTTTAATAAAATCAGGGCCTATTTACATGTTTATTTTGAATGTTACAGAGAAGTTGGAATGAGGGCCCACCACTTCCTCTTTGGGATGGATGCAAGTTTCCTTGCAGGGGAGGGCAGGGTGTTCAACCAAAACTTGGTGGTCAAACCTGAAGAGGATAAAGGGACTAAGAAGATATCCAGCATTTTGGTCCTTGCCCTGCAAGGTCATCCAGGACCTAGGAGATGACATGGCATCTCTAAAGTGGCCCTAGAACTCTGATATGCCACCTGTCCTGTTGATCAGAGAGGCATTGGGTCACCAGGGGTTAGATGCCAATGGTGCACATCCTGTAAAGAGGAGAGTCACCCTGGGAAGAAATGTCCCCTCTGTGTCCCAGAGAAACCACATGTCAGCAAGATCCTGATACCTCAGCAAAGAGACAGAGGGGCACCTTCAAACCCCCAGAGAGTAACCCTACTGAGTCAGGATTATCTTAACAGTAAAAGAAGGAAAGATTGTCGGCCACCTGCATGGTCTCAAACACCCAGCAGGAAAGTGTAACTCAAGAGTGAAGTTAGGGCCAGTGAGAAGGCTTAGCAGGGGGTGGTGCTGCCCATCAACTCTGACTACCTGAGTTTAATGAGTTTAATCCGTGGGACCCTCTGGGCAAAAGGCGGTTGGGTTGGGGAGAAGGTTGGGGGGCAGGAGGAAGGAAGAGGGGGATCTTTGATTGGTGTGTAAAATGAATGAAAAATTTTAAATAAAAAAGAGAGAAATCAACTCCCACAAGTTGTCTTTTGACCTCCACATGTGCTCTCTTGCTCTCTCTCTCCCCCTTCTTCCTCCCCCCCACCCCCGCCCCGTATGTAATAGAAAGTAAAGTTAACTGATAATAGTAAAGGTTCTACAAGTGCCCAACCAGGCTTCTGACCTTGGCCTGGCTGAGCTGAGTGCTCCTAAGGCCCTCGGAGGATAGCACTTCTGATTGTCAGTCCAGCCTACCTAAGGCCTCCAGTGGCTGCCAAGCATCAAGGGCATTACTAATTTGGTTCACTTGTCCTTCAGAAAACCCCATTTTTCAGAAAGTGCTCATGGTGAGTCCTATTCAGAGCAGACAACCAACTGAGAACTTACATATCTTCTTTAAAAGAAACCTCAAGGGCCAACGTCAAAGGAACAACCTATGGACTCTCGATCCTAACTCCTGAGTTTGGAGTTTTCTTTATGGGATGTGTCTGATAATACTTATGCTCACTTGTACCTGTGCCTCACTAAATAAATCCTTTCTTGACTGCTTTGAAAATTCTTTTAAGATACTGTATTTTTTCTGTTAAACTAATTTGTTAAAACAAAACTAATTTGTCTCTGAGTGAATGGAAATCTGCTCTGTTTAGGATCTCCTCTGTTGGGGATACTCTCTTGGGGGAATGTCACCACAGTTAGGTCTGTCATACTCATTCTTAGGCTCAATCTACAGTCTCCACTTTATTCCAGTTTTCAAAATATATCCACTAACTTTTAGCCCTGGGACCCTCGGGGCGTAACTGGGTAGCTAGCACATACTCAATGGTCATAGCTCAATCCATCTCCCATCCTGGTTCCCTTTGCCTTATGGGGGCTTCCAGAAAAACAAAACAAAACAAAAACTAAACATCCAGATTCTCCTCATGGCAAAACAGGCTTTTGATTCCTGTTCTCTTCCCTCCTAGTTGTTCCTGTCCCCGGGTCCCTTTTTCTCACTGCTAGAATTTCCCAATCATTTCGTGGATGGATGTGACCATGGGTGGCCTCTATGTTCCTCTGGTAAAATGTATTTCACTCTGCAATTTTGGTCCTGCTTCCTACAATGGCTGCCCTGGCTTGGTTCTTTCAGAATTCAATAAATTCAGCTTCAGATGGTCACGTGATGAAAATATTGATCCATCTCTCCTGGACCAGATCTTGAAGCATCATACTCTACACTAGATCAAACAGGACAAAGTTTCTGTGGGACTTTCCAGTCAACAAAATATGCAGCTACTTATATCAACAGTTTATGTAACTGCCTTGGTTACCAACATAGACAGCAATGACACTGGGTCCATAGGCAGGGTCTATGTCTTAGGAAGTTACTGAAGAAAGAGACATCTACTTTGCCCTCTTATAAAAATATAAAGGTCCATATTGATTGAGGGAGGGAATGAGACCAGGTAGGCAGATAAGACTAATTGATACGACTAGTTAGGATCACGCATCATCGTTGGCCATGGTAGAAGAAACAGCAGCTGTATCTTGGAGGCTGTGGCTTTTGATTGTCAAAAATGGCCCTTGGTGACCAAACATCCTTGATGCTACAGTTGGGTTCTTCCCACTATATCAAAAACAGAGACTTTGAGGAATTTCCCAATTGCCACATTTGGACATTAGTGGAGGGTTTGCATGGTCAAAAGACCCTGGCTTCATTATAATATAATTTGTATTGCAACTTTGTCCTCCTGCCTCTCCAGAGCTTTTTAAGGAATCATGGGAAGAAATACCTTTAAAGGATGAACGGGTGCACCATGATTTGGGAGAGAAAAGCGTCCTCTTATTCTCATGAATATATCTCATATATACACTCATATCTCATATCACTTATATCTATTCATATAAACCTCTTACAGCCATAGCAAATCTGCCATCTCTTGCTGCTGTCCCCGTCTCAGGACAGCCCATTGTAAGCACTCTGATGTGTATCATCACTTTGCTTTGCCAAATACACTTCAGCTTAAAGTGTTAATGTTTCTCAGCTGAATTCTTTCTTCTGAGAAGAAAAGAAACAAGGAACTCTCTAGTGCAGTAACAGAATCACCTGCCCAAAGGCCACCTCTGAACATGTGCTCGAGGCTCAGCCACGAACACGCAACAGTTTGAGGGACACTTCATATCCAAACAGTACAGCGTCTGCAGCTTCTCTTCACTCTGCTGCTCTAACCAGGCATTGCTGCCCTGTGAAGAAACAATTTACTTCTACTCCACCCTCACGTGCACCACCCAGGTAGAAGGGGTAAGACTCCCAGCCCTTGCTCTTCAGCGCCATGTTGGCATCCTTTCTCCCTCGCCCCTTCTTCTCTAACACTGAAGTCCACAGTCATACTGAAAGATGTCCTCCCATCCTTGTGATTAGCATCACTAACTCCCAAGCTCCCCCAACATGTTCCTCCAATCACAAATCTTCTCCAAAATCAAGCAGATCCCATGAACACTGTGGCTTCTCAGTACCTTGCTTTCCACTTGTCCAGCGACCATGTCCTCAAACCAAGCTGTCAATCCCACGGTCACACTATGCTTTGTGATGGGAATTCAGTGGTGTTGGTGATAGCCCTGGAGGTCCTAGCCCGCTGGAAAGGAATTACTCATTTCTAGATAGCACCAGCTCCTGAACTACAGTCCTTCCAGAGCCTCAGCTCCAGGCACCTCACCTTCTGCCCACGAGCTTCTATATCTCCACCTTATTCTCTTTAGTACAAATACTCCAAATATCGTTCAGTCCCAACCTCCATTAAGCTGTCCATAAACTCCTGGTCCGGCCGGCACCTCCTTATGACTACACTGCCCTCAGCATCCATCCACATCCCTACCCACCATCATCACACACATCCTCAAACTGTAAACTGACTCAAGCTCTCCAGCTACTCTGTGCCCACCCCTAGAAGCTGAATGTAGAGGATAAAACCGAGGACCACTCCAGCTAGGTTGTAATAATGCTCCTCAAAAGAGATACTTGTACTTACTGTCTTTGTTCCATCTCTGCTTCCTGGACTCACTCCAACAAAGCTTTCCCTTCCACCAGTTGATCAAAAGTCATAAAAGACCTCCATGTTACTAAAACCAGAGGTGCATTTCCTGTCACCTTAAAGCAATGGTATTTGACGTGCCCTTCTGCTTAGTATATGTGTTTTCTACCTAGCTTTCCATGGTCTCCATCAGCTTCCCTGTTCATTTTTACCAACTCTGTGAGAAAATACTAGCCTTTGTTCTATTTAAAGGTGATGAAACCGAGTCAGAGAGGAACCAGGCAACTCACCAGACTTGTCAATGGTAAAGCCAAGATCTGTCTTTCTCTCCACCTTCCAGGTCTTCCCCATCCAGTCATCCATCATCTCATCCATCCACTCCTCTAATCATCTGTCTCTGTGACTCCCAATCTCCTCAATACTTTCCCCCACTCTGGCCATCTGCTTTTTCATCTGCTCGGGCACCCACGCATGCAGTCACCCATCCTCTCCTAAGAGACTCATCATCATCCATGTCTCCCACAGTGGGGAGGAAGTTGGAGACAGCAGGAGGCAGACACACTGGCATGCAACTTGGGTCTAGATATTTACTCAATGCTTCCAGATTTGGCCTTAGTGGCTCAGCAAAGGGGAGGGACAGGGAGGGGACACACAGGACATCCTTCAGTCACTGGAACTTCTGGAAGAGGCAGGTCTTGAAGTGTCCATTGCCAGTGATGACTGATCAGTTGGAACTGCAAGAGACAGACATTTAGCACTTCATGCTGCAGACTGAGCACCCACCCACACCACCTCTTTTCCCAGTCTGGTTTCCACTCTCCATCCTCACCATGAGGAGAAGTCCTGTGCTTTCCACTTCTCCTGGGAGTCAAGCACATCATTTTTCTGGTCCCCATCAAAGTTTCCACAGGCCCCACACAGCAGGGCTGCATGGTCATCACCGACCATCACATCCAGCTGCCCACTGGTTCCAAGCCGGACCTGGACCCCTGCCTTCTGATGGACGAGCATGGCGCCATCGGGCATCCTCCTCACAGACACAGATGTTAACACATCAGCTGGGAGATCCACTCGGAGACCATTCACCTGGTGTAGGGGGAGGGGAAACGGAGACGTGAGACCTGAGTGACAATAGCTGAGGGAACACCACACTGGAGTCCTCATGCACAATAACAAAGCAAAGCAGCGGCAGGGACAGGTGCCGGAAGGGATGGGTCCTGGAGAAGAGGATTATCTGGAAGATGGACAGGTGGGAAGACAGCTGGAGATGGGTGTCCACACACAGCTCACTGTGCATGCTCATGCTGCTCTAATGTAAAATTAATGAATGAATTTATGTGTACACTCATGCCTTGACACAGATGTGGAGGTCAGCTGGCACTTGTGGGAGTTGGTTCTCTCCTTCCACCATGTAGCTCCAGGGACCAAATTCAGGTCCCATTGGCTTGGAGGTTCGCTTCCCCACTAAACCATGTCCCTGGCCCAAAAGTAACTTATTAATCTCTGGAGAATATCTTTCTGTATACATTGATAAGGATAGAAAGAAGAGGTGTGGAGGCATGGATCAAAACTTCTCCACAACTTTCCAAGGTCTGGTGCAAAACATTATTTACCAGACAGATAAACCAAGCAGGAATTCCAGACTTAGACTATGAAGTCCTAGTTTTTAAAGTGGAAGACCCCCAGGTTGCCTGTAAGTAACAGGATCTCCAGCAGAAGCAATTGTATCATCTCTTCTTGGAGGGCCCGTGTCTGAATGAAGATAATAATCCCAGCAGTGTAACAACCGTGGGGCACTTTCAGCTTCTTATCAGAGGCTGCAGACTCAGCAGCCTTGTGATCGTTTTCCAACTTCTGTCTGTTCTCCTCGATGGAGTATGAGTGGCTATAGACGCTGGAAGCAAGGAGCTGAGAAGGATGGATACAGAAAAGGACACACAGACACTCAGTGGATGGGAAGTCTTACTGGCTACAAGCTTTGTGGTAAGAATTGGTTCAGTCATGTCAGTGACCCAGCCCAGGGCTTTGAGAAGGGCTGAGTTTATTCACAAAAGCTGAGATTCCCTGGTACCTCCGGGCTATCAGGCTGTGATCCAGGTACTGGCAAGAAGTGGTGATCTGGACTGGTCTGGGTCCCTGGTCAGCTGTGCTCGCACTCTCAGGAGGACAGCAGTGGCAGCCGTTTTTGCCCATGCTAGGCAGACAGTGCCGATGTAACCAGCATCACTGGAAACTTGAAGTGTGCTCATACGAACCTCCCTGAACATACTTCCCAGGCTTTGTCGTGACTGTTGCTGGAGGATGTGTGGACTCTGATTCCAGTAGGGGACTCCTGGGAGTCAGTGCCTGTGTCTCCAGGACTGCACTGGGTGGCTCCTTCCCTCTTGCGGGTTTTGCCTCCTGTCCTTCTACTGTAATCTTTCTTAGTTATTAGGACAACTCTCTGCTGAACCCTCTGAGGGAATCCCGGTGCCTCCCTGAGAAAGGCTCAGAGGGACCCTGACATGTGACCTCAGCCTGGCCAATCATAGCATTCTATACTTAAGACCACAGTGATAAACTCCAAGAGGGGACAGACGGTCCAAACCAGCCTAGTGAGGTGCACCACTGGGACTTTTGTTGGATGACTTTGTGTTCGGGTGGCAAAGATGGTAGACGATAGGCCTAGGGCAGATGCTGATCATCTTTGCCCCGTAAGAGGAAAACTCGGAGAATGAAGGTGATTAAGTGGTAAACAAGTCTGAAACCTCAGGTGTAAACTCCTGACAGTGTCGGTGGGGTGTCTGGGGCCGTCTCTGGGCTTCCCAGATATGGAGCCAGTCCATTCGTTTCCCCCAAGGCATTTGGTTTCCTGTCACTGGTAACCAGTGGAGGCTTGATTAAGACCAACAGCAAAGCTATGCTGTTACTCGAATGTAAGAACTCAGGCCAAGGAGAGGGACCCAGGCTGACCTATAGAGACAGGTACAAATCCAGAAAAACGTATAGAGACCTGGATGAAGGAGACAGACCGCAAGGCCACTGGGTAGCCAGGATGTTGGCCACTGTGACAGGAAGAAGGAGAGCCCAGGGAAGACATCCCTGCCCTTTGTGCCCAGGCTTACCCACACGCCCTTGCTTTGGGTCACAGTCACAATTCCATCCTCGAAGAAGATGTGGACCTTGTCCACAACATTGTCATTGCCATGGCAAGGCTGGACATCAGCAACCACACGGTACCAGGGCACAGTCTTCTGGAGTCCCGGGCATCGAGAAGAAAGCTCATAGACACCAGGGGAGCTGATGGCATTGTGAGCCCCATCGAAGGTGGTGAGGTTGGCCCCCACAGAGATGGAGCAGAGGCCACGGGCAGGCTGGCAGTTCCGGACTCCTCCTTGGAGCTCACAGATGTGGCCAGATGGGCAGCCAGCTGCATGGCATGTCAGGCCGGTTCTTGAGGAGCAGCAACAGCGCTCACTGCAGTCTGAAGTCATCAGTGAGGTGTTCACCTGTGCACAGAAAGGGTGGATTATGTGCATTTGCATGGGGAACCCATCGAAGCTCCCAGTAAGAAATGGTGTGTGTGGTAGAGTGTCAATGGTCCTTAGAGGCCAAGCAGTCTATACCATCACCACTCTGCCTCCCCCTTCAGATTGTGCCTGGTTACTGTGAGAACAAGCCTGAGTTAAGCCAACTGGAGAATGAAAGACCACATGGAGATAATGTTACCGGCTCAGGCTATTTGCTATGGTTTGAATATGGCTTGTCTACCTGAACTCATGCAAGAGCTTACTCCACAAAGTGTTATGTATGAAGAGGTTGGAAACTTCATGTTTAGAAGTGAGGACTTTGGGGCTGATTAGATTAATAAAGTCACCAAGGTAGAATGCCCCTGATTGAAACATGGTGGCTTTTAAAGGAGAGGGAGGGACCACACATTGACAGAGGCATACACATGCTCCCACCATGGCATCATGCAGGGGGGGCTTCATGAAAGCCTGCATCATGAGTGCTTTTTAGACTACTAGCCTTCAAAACTTCGAGCTTCATAACCCCATTTTCTCCACAAAGTAGCTTCCATTAGCTGTTTTCTTACAGCAACAAAGCAAATGCATTAGTCTAGAAACCAAACAAACTTCATGGGACCCATCAGGTGAGTATAATACACAAAAGCAAAGTGAGGAGATAGAATCCTTGGCCCATACTGGAAACACACGGTTCTAAAAACAACTAAAACTGGCCTAAACAACTGACTAGAAGTGACTGGTAACACTGCACAGGTTGACTGTATATGTAGGAGTGGACAGTACATCCCCACAGTGTGCTGGTGTGAGAGCAGAGAGGACACTGCCCTGGGAATGCGTCTCCGTGTGTAACAGGCCCCAGACTTTAACACCACTGACACCATGTTAGAGATACCATTCTGACCTTAGAACCCAGCACGTAGGCCCCAACGCCTGCCAACATGGAAACAAAGACCTAATCCATGGAAGAGACCTGGTCCATAGTTCCAGAAAAGTCCCTAAACCTTGCTTTTTGGTGTCTTTAGTTCTGCTTCTTACTAACTGAATTGTGACAACCAGGATGTGATTTTAGTACATAAAAAACAAAGGGCTGTAAGATTTGAGGCTAAGTGATTTGGACAAGTTCCCCATGCAGATGCCGGCTGACAATAATGGCTTGGTTTTCAGCTTTGTCTACGTGCTGGTCTCTGGAAGACTCACCTTAACAACACATGAACCTTCTCTGTCTCTTCCCTCACTAGCTGCTCCGCCATGTCAGTGTCCGGCTCCTTCAGCCCTCACAGACCCCTGCTCTCTGGTCCTAGGCTCTGCAGATAGTTTTGTCTTCTAGCTACCTTCTACATCTGGTGATTTCATCAGATTCTATGAAAGCAATGCAGAGTCTGACCCTCACTTGGCCCCTGGCCCAGAGAGAAGTAATCGCTGTAGAAGACTTTACTGGAACAACTGGTGAAATATGGTTAAAATCTACAGATTAGATAATTGTGTTGAGTCAACATTGCTTTCCTGGTTTGGATAATTGTCATCTATGTCATATAAATCCATTTCCTTAGTTTTAAATGTGAGTTTAGGAGACTCAGGTAATGCTCAGGAGTAGGCTAAAAGGTAAATGAAGGGGGCCAAAACTGGGATGGGGAGCACAGCTGGTTGTGAGAGCCCTAGGAGGCTGCAGACCTAAGCCACAGGATCCCTGATGGCTTCCAGGAGACAGTGAGACCCAAAGGAAGGAAGGAAGGAAGGAAGAAGAGTTTGGCTCCCTTCACAGCTGGCATACGTTGACTAGGAACAGTCTCTCTGTAAAATGGGAAGAACAGCAATCATGTCTCTCTGCTGGACTGCTGTGACTACAAGACAAACTGACATGTCAAACACACTTAGTCACACAAAGAGCTTTCAAAAAGCATCAGCAAGGATAAATTAACTCTCAAATCCCAGAGCACACTGTTGAATGATTGGTAGCTGGGCCACCCACTGCCCTATTATAACTTCTGTTCTGTTTGCTGAATGTGATGCAGGGGAGGATGAGGCCTGTGCTCACTGGGTACCAGCTGTCCTGAGCATCAAATGTCTATGGAGCCAGGATGCTGACTCAACCACTCTGCAGGTGAAGAAGTTCAGAGAGGGAAGGGTAGTGGAGGAATGTCCCTGCACCAAAGATAGCAATTCCCAAGTCCTGGGACCAAGGATGCTACTTAAACGGAAACATGTGTTTGCAGTGTGATTAATGCTGTTTAGATGGGGAATTAATCCTGATCGTCTAGGTGGGGAATCCCATGGACACTCATGAAAGAACTATACAGGGAGATGTCAGGTCACCCAGAGAAGTGATGGCAGAGATTGGAGTGGTGTGGCCAAGCCAAGGAATGACCCAGGCCGCCAGAGGGTGGGAGACACAAGGCAGAGATTTCCCTCCGGAACCTCTTAGACAGTGTCAGCTTTCCAGTGCTTCGACTTTAGTGCCGTGAGCTGGTCCTTGACTCCTGGCCTCCAGAGCTGTGGGCAACTAAGCTCTCTTGCTTCGACCTGCCGAGTCTGGGGTGACTTAGCACAGCAGACGCAGCTGGGAACAGGTGGTGGCCCCCGGTGTCCCAATCCCTGAACAGAAACCCAGAGCACAGCAGCTCTGAATGTCCCTCCAGCTCCCCCGCCCCCACTGCCTGCTTGGAGTCCCTGCTCACCGGCATATATTGGCCATTGTAGGTGCAGCCGCAGTCGTGGGCAGGAATGCACACACCCTGGGAGAGCAGGTAGTGATTGTCACACTCACATCCTTCAAAGCAGCGAGTGGTGCATTGGGTGAGGCCAGAGAGGGCAGCACAGGAGCCCTGGCAGGAGCTCATGCACACAGAGTAGTGGCTGTGGTCGGGACACCGGAGAGCTGGAGGGAGAGGAGGAAAATCGATCAGCTAGACTGTGCCTTTCAGAATGTCTGTTGCCCGCCCCCTGCTTCTGGCTCTGTGCCTGGCTGTTAGCTCCATCTGCTTCTCTCTGCCACAACCACAACCCTGTCCTACATCAGGCTCAAGGGTGCATCCAGTTACCTTGAACAGAAATGTCTGACAATGAATCAACATAGATCCTCAAAAACTGTTTCTCTCAAGCATTTGCCACAGTACAAAAACCTAACACGATGTTGTAGAGGACATAAGCGCTGAAGACCTTGTGCTAAAGAGCTCATGCCCAGTGCGCCAAACAGCTACGGCTCCAGTGATCATGGCTCATGGTTCATTGAGAAAATCAGGTAGAGGCTTGAATGGGATGGGGAATCATAGGCAGAGGGTTGAGACAAGGACAGTAGAAAAACAGGCAAAACTCTGGGCTCTAACTAAGTAACCCCAGGATGGTGAGGCTGGCCTCTAATGGGCACTGGAATAGAGAAGAAGGATCAGGTTTGGGATGAAATGCTGCATTCAGATCCAAGGGTCAGCAGAGATTACCCAGGAGGCCATGGATTCACCAGCCTAGTACTCAGGAGGAAGTCCAGAGCTGGAGACAGTGTCTCCTGTCATCACTGGGACAGTTGCTATACTATGGGGTGATGATGGCCCTGTGTTTAGGTCCTGCCCCCAGGGGACTGAGGGAGAAATGGCTCGGCCACGAAACAAACGTCAGTGGCCACAGTCTTGTCATGCAGAGTCTGACGTGACTTGTTCCTGCCCTGCAAATTGGAAGGAAGTGTGTGGACCTGGATTGGGGGGTCTGTTAGCTGGAGCCTTGCCTCGAGGATGTGAAAGGACACAGGGTCTGAGGTAGGGGCCAGTGAGCCACAACTCAGGACTCTTGTGGGCTCTCAATCCAACCAACCCCCTTCCAGGTCACTACAGAAAGAGCTGGGAACAGCTCTGAAGAGGTGGATGGGAGGTCTGGGGAGGGTGGACTCTTGACTGGAGGCTGAGACCCCAGAGTCGCAAGTAAATGGGGGAAGGCACAGAGGATGCTGGAGCAGGGTTAGAGGAGGCTGTCACGGGCAGGGATTTCTCCAGGGCCCAGGAGTTTCCAAGAGGGGCCCACAGACACTCACGGCAGAAGCTGTCTGTCCTCCAGGGCTTCACGGGTGCACCAGCTACCTGGCAGGCTGCAGTGTAGGCTGCCAGGCTACGGCAGAGGTATGTTTTGTTGCCCTTATGGGCACACAGATCATACACGCATTGGCGGAAGTATTCCAAGGGACTCAGAACCTGGTGGCAGTCTTTGAAGGGACCTTGGGGGTCTTGGATCTTCCCACAGGCTTCATTTTTCTCATATGATTTTGTCTCCTCTGCCAAGCACACAGGGCAGCCTTGGGGCCCACAACCTTCACCACAGCCCAAAGAGGAGCCGGGAGCTCGCCACGCAGCTCCAAAGGCCTCTGCACTGGGGGCTACTGTTCCATCGGGCAGCACAAAGTCATCACTCCAGTTCCCATTGAAGTTCCCACAGAGGCCGCAGATCCGTCCACGGAAGGGACTAGGGATGGACATGAGGATGTGGGCATCACCATCAAAGAGAAGCTTCAGCCCCTTGCTTGTCTGCAGAACCATGTTTCGGCCTTCAGCAGTCACACTCACATGGCCTTTCGTCACAGGCAGGACCACAGTTTCACCATCCACAGTCACCTGGGTGGAAGGGTCAGTTAGGATGAGGGAAGAGCACCTCAGTGTAGGCACGCACTCATAGATCCTGCATGGAGTGTTGTCTATCTCAGACCTTCTTGGAAGTCTTAGGAGCTAAAATCAGGCCCTGGGAAGCACTCAGGTTGGGGCCATGACTACAGTAGATTCTGAGATGGGACCTTTACCCACAAATCCGGAACTATTGGGGTGGGGCAGTGATATTCCCATACTCTGGAGCTCTCCAAGGTCTACTGAGACCCTATAGGGTGAGGCCAAGCTGGGGTCAAGTCCCTACCAGAACTCTGGGCAGGCTTGTGTCCACTCACCTGTGGCCCTTTAGCCAGGACCACATTGTGGCCGTCCACTGTAACCACCACACGTTGGGGGTCGTCAGCTGAGTTCTTCTCAAGCACAATGGAAAACTCCTCCTCTCCAGGTTTCGGGTGACAGACTTGTGCCAAGATGTAGGAGCAGGAGCCATGAAGATCATACACCCGTCCATCAAGGGTGACATAATGGATGCCCCCATTAGCCAGGCAGTGGCCACAGCCAGAGGGATGGCAGGCCTGGATGCCATTCTCTATCCGGCACTCCTCATAGGGCTCGCAGTCTGCACCGTCCTGGCAGCTGACCTGGCCACCTGGCCCACACGCACAGAGCCGCTCACACTCAGGGCCTGGGTAGAATGTGGCACCTAGCAGGTAGTAGCGTCCATTGTGGAGGCAGCCACACTGGCCCACGGGCACACAGGTGTCACCACTGAGCACAAAGCCAGAATCACAGACACAGCCCTCACGGCAGGTGGTTTCACAGCCCTCTGGGGGCAAGAGGCTTGGGCAACTCACAGGGCAGGAGTCACCACAGAGCTGGTAGTGACTGTTGGCAGGACACTGGAGAGCTGTGGGGACAGAAAAAGGGAGAGTCAGGCAGGGGCAATGGTGGGACCAGAAGGGCTTGTGTGTAAGAGGAGCCTGCGGAGACAGCCAGCCGCTGGCTTGGCATGGGACTTGATGGAGAGCATGGGCGGGACCAGGTCTCCCTGAGAAGGGTGTGTCATCCTGACTAGTACCTCTACAAGCGACTGTCTGGAGGATAGACGACGTGCGTCTGACCAGAGCACACTAGAACCCACCAAGGCTCTATCGGTGAGCGCCTGACTAGGGGCCCAGGTGCGTGGGAGATCAGTCAGCCTGACTGAAGAGAGTGAAGACGTGCGGACAGGACCGGAGCACCTGCTGGTCTCTCGGACATCCTCCGTTTCAGGGTGCAACTCTGCCAGTGTGTACGTGAGTGGGTGACACTCACAGGGTGGAGTCTGCTTGGATCTGCCAGGGACAGGTCCTGATTCCAGCTGAGGGTGTCGGATGTCTGACCAGCATGTGGCAGGCAGTGTAGCATCTCCCCAGGCACCGCTGGGCTACTGACCACTTCTGTGTGTCTAACTGTGGGAGATGGTCCAGGGGTGTAAGTCACTTGGCCTCTGACAGAGTTTCTTACTGAGTAACTGTCACTGGGTCATATCCAAGTCCACTAGGAAAATGAAGCTCCCAGAGGGGTCTGCACCCAGGCTTTGTAACTCTGGGTGTGTAGCTAGGTCCTTCCCTGGCCAGGTGGTGTTTTTTCAGTATCAGTGCCAGGGTGTATCTCTGACAGGAGGTGGTGGGGATGGGCCTTGAGCTCCACTGAAGCACCAGGACTCTTGTCTTAGAGCCCCTGGAAAGGGTTGGGGGAGACCCTGTTTGTGTGGAGCTGCACGGGTCAGTACTCACGACAGAAGTCTGGCTTCCTCCACTCTCCAAGTTGGGCCCCAGCAGCCTGACAAGCTGCCACATAGGTGGCGATGGCAGGACAGAGGCCTCCTGGATGGCCCTGAACCTGACAGGCATCCAGCAAGCAAGCCTCAAAGTACTGTGTGGGCGGCACGAGGCTGTGACAGGGTGCCAGTGGGCCTTCGGGGGACGAGATTATGCCACAGGCGTCAGGGCCACGGAAGGGTTCCTGTTGCTCAGGTGTGCAGGGCTGTGGGCAAGGCTCAGTCACGCACTGGTCACAGCCTGGAGTTCCTCCAACCTTCCAGCCCTCGGGTTTCCCTGCTACTGCGGTCAGGTCATCGTTGGGATTTTTGTTGTAGTTCCCGCACAGGCCACAGAGGGCGCCTGCATAGGCTGCAGGTACGTGCAGGCGCAGGAAACTGTCCCCGTCAAAAGCCAGGGAGAGCCCAAAGGCAGTGTTCACCACCACATCTGCTCCACTTAGGTAAATGCTCAGTCGTTGGTCCAGATGGAAGGGCAGAGCAACGAACTCTCCGTTCACCTGCGGGGCGGGGAGAGAGTGAGAGGTAAGACGCACCGATAGTTTTGCATGTTTCCACCACTTATAATATACAGGATTCAAAGTAGGTTACTGCCCTGCTATTGTTAGGGTAATGAGATGTGGTGTCGTGGACTCCTTTGGTTTTGTGTATATTCTGTTTGTTGCCTCCTGTAACAAGGAATGACTATCGCAGGCTAGGCTTCTGCAAGTCTCTGCAGCCCTCTGACCCCAGTCTCTGAAAGCTGAATTAACAGAAGTGAACCACCCTCCTCACACCATCTCACTGGCTCTCTATGCTACCGTCAAGTAGGTACTTTTGACAATCCACCCTACAGAGGAATAATGGAAGGCAGAGCCTGGGGAAGACACTGCTTCCAGCCTCCCTGGCCCCACAGGCTGTAGGCTGAACTCAGCATCAGGCTCCTGCCAGGCTGGAAAGGTGCTTTGGGGAATGGCCCATCCCTCATTCTCTCCTGTCCAGCAGAGGCTCCTGGACCACAGCCCACTCACCTGCAGCTGCCTGGGCCAGCGGGCACTAAGGGTCAGGCTGAGGCCATAGATGCTCAGAGTGACAGTGCGGGTGTAGCTGACAGCCTGGCTGCCCCTGTGCTCATTAATCACAGTGACATTGAAGTATTCAGTCCCTGTGGGTGGCGCATGGCAGGGTGCACTCAGCAGGTACTCGCAGGTGCCTTGGAAGTCAAACCGGTGCCCATCTAGAGTGATGTAATGGGGATCACCCCAGGCTTGGCACTCAGCTGTGCTTGTAGGCTGGCAGCCGAGCTGGCCAGAGGGCAACAAGGCACATTCTTCACCCAGCCCACAGCTGGCAGATGTGCAGACCAGGGATTCACCTCCAGGTCCACAGTGACACCTCTTAGAGCAGGTGGCATCAGTCCAAAACTCAGTGCCTGGTTCATGGTATGTGCCATTGACCCAGCAGCCACAGCCACCGTCCAGCGGAACACACTGCTCAGCACTCAACACAAAGCCCTGGTCACACTGGCACCCCTCCACACAGGGCCCGTCACACGCAGCTGGGGTTGTGTGGCGTGCAGGGGGTGGGCAGCTGGCTGGGCAGGGTGGGCCACAGAGCTCATAGTGGCTGTTGTCAGGACAGGCGATCTCTGTGGGTAGATGAAGGGAGAGAGAGAAATGAAGAATGGTGTTGGAGTGGTCTCTGGGGATGGAGTGGGAAAGACATCAACAGAGACAAAAGGGGACAGTCGGGGAGGGAAGCTGGGACAAAGTAGAGCAGATGGAGTGAGATGGAGAGAGAGATAAGCTGGGACACAGACAGAGACAGCCTGTCTTGTATAATATTAAAAGGACTAGCCTTAATATTATACTTCCTAGGGGCTCAGGAGATAAACTATGAACTGTGAGAATTATTTTCGGGAAAAGAATCTAAGTACACCAAGCTCTTTAGTCCACTTGCTTTAATTTATCTGAGATAAAATCCTATCTACACAGCTTCAGTTCTGTTCTCATGCCTAGCTCCTTTCTTGCCTGATTTCTCTCTACCTTTATCTACTGTTCCCTCTACATTCTATCTTAATCCTCTCATATTAATTCTGCCTCACCTAGGTCCTTTTCATCTCGTTCTTACCCAGCTAATACTTACCCATCTGACTCTTCCTCATCTTCCATGTCGTCCACATGTTCTCTCTGATCAAAATCCTTCTTATCCCTCTCAGTTCTCTGTCCTCAAGTTCTCCACTCCTCTCTTCCTCTCCGTCTCCTTATACCCCTAAGTCCTTATCTGAAAATAAAGCTGCCTTTTTATCCCTTTGACCCTTATCTCCCAAGCTATTTCTGCTCCCACTGTTTCTGGTGAGTGTGCTCCATCGCTAGGCAACTTGGCTAGTCAACTTCCATCACAGCTCGATGTACCTGTAAGTTGGAACCCTTTATTCTGAGTTAATTGTTAAGGGTGGATCTAAAGCTAGAGATAAGACTTTGGAAAGGAGAAAGTTAAGCTTAATTGGCACATCTGCCAGACATTCTCAAATGGGTAGTCTGGACGCTTAAGTCTGTTCTTAGAGAGTACAGAGGTGTCTCTGATAAGGTACTTTCCTCCGTCTGGGGATGGACCTGGCCGGATGCTTGACCCGGGGTTGTGGCTGAGCATAGCTGTCAGCGCAGAAAGTTATCTAAATATTGCTAGAAGTGGTTAGGTAAGGAATTAGAGGTCTATAAAGTTAGTAAGTCTGTAAGAAAAGGAGCGTCCGAGCTAAATTGTGCGAAGCTATTACTTAAGGTCCACCTGACCTAGGCAATGTCTCCGTGTGGAATTTAACTTAATATCAGGAGACTTATTATGTGGTGGTTTGGACTGTTATTCCTGTTAGTCATTGAATGTGGCTAAGGGAGATATCTGATTCCAGTGCTGAAAGGCAAAAAACGGATGGGCTAGGGGGAAGGAAGTCTTTCCTGAGGCTGTTCTCCAAATACTTTGAACGTATATGTCCAAATAGTGATCAGTCCACACTGTTAGCAATTCTTAGGAAAGAATGAATTGGGAAAGCTATGAAGGCACACATGATTTTCATAACAGAAGACTGCTGATATATAACAAGCCAAATAACATCAAAAGCTCCTTGGAATTTGGCTTCCTCTGAAGGAATTCTTGATCCCTCCAGGTAGTGGTTTTGTCATAACCAGCTGAGTTCTTATATTCCTGCGGCCTGCAGCAAGCCAGGAGACAGAGACAAGCAGAAGCCAGCAGAAGGACCCCAAACGGTGGGAGTGGAGCCAGCCCAGCCCTTGCCCTGGTCCCCACCACTCACCACAGCCTGCCTGAGTCCTCCAGTCCTTGATTTCGATGCCAGCAGCCTGGCAGGCAGCAGCATAGGCAGCCAGTGCCTGGCAAAGTATGTCTTTGATGCCACCACCCAGACAGACATCCAGCACACAGCCCTTGAAGAAACTTTCAGGAGGCACATGGGCATGGCAGCTGGCGAAGGGACCCCCTGTGCCAGGAGCCAGAGGTCCACAGTAGCCAGGACCCTCATACTTCTCCACTTGGTCCTCTGGGCACATTGGACAGGAGCCCTGACATTCATTCCAGCAAAGAGGGTCCCACCCTGGAGTCTGCCAGCTGCCACCCCAGGTGGGTATTGAGGGTGCCACTGTGCCGTTAGGGAAGACTTGGTCATTTTGGGGGTTTTTGTCCATGTTTCCACAGAGCCCACACACTGCACCATGGTAGCTACTGGGCAGCGTGACCTCTACCCTCCAATTCCAGTCGTAGGTGACCTGAAGCCCGAAGTCAGTCACCAGCACAGCCTTGGAGCCTCCATGAACCACTGAAATCTGCCCACCAGCCAGGTAGACAGGCAAGGCCTTCAGAACTCCATTCACCTGGGGAGAGAGGGAGGCCAATGGGGTCAGCTTCCTTTCCCACTGTCCTTCTCCTCTGTGAATTTCTGTTCTAGATGTCTCCCTCCAGCAGAAGATACCCTGGGCTCAAATCTAGGTCTATACTAGCAGTTTTCAACATATGGGTTGTGACCCCTTTGGGGGGGGGGGTCAAATGACCCTTTCACAGGGGTCACCTAAGACCATCGGAAAACACATATTTACATTATGATTAATAATAGTAGCAAAATTACAGTTATGAAGTAGCAAAGAAAATAATTTTATGGTTGGGGTCACCACAATATGCAGAACTATATTAAAGGGTCACAGCATTAGGCAGTTTGAGAACCACTAGTCTAAATGAAGGCAGACATCATGGGTCTACTTTGAGCTGTTAGCAGAGGGTTATGCTTAATTTCCTGTGATTTCTCCCCCACGTGGTTAATGTCTGTATGAAAACTGACACTTTTCAGCTCCTAATACTGCTAATAATATCAGGGTTCATTTGGCCTCGTCCCCCAGGGTGTTCCTGGGACCATCATGTTTAACATACCCGGACTTTGCCAATCTCATTCTTGTGGATGGAAATGTTGACATTGAGGGCGGTCACAGTAACCAGTCTCACATAGGACACAGAAGGGTTGCCCCGGTTCTCATTCTTGGTTGTGACAGTAAAGGGAGTCAGGCCCTCAGCATTGACCCCAGGACAGACAGTTCCTGCCAGCAGGTAGCTGCAGGTTCCCTGGAAGTCAAAGTTCCAACCATCGAAGGAGTGGTAGTGAGGGTCACCCCACAGCCAACATGTAGAATTGTAGTTGGGCACACACACGCCCTGACCGCCTTGATCCTTGCAGGTCTCCTGTGGCCGGCAAGTGATACCATGGCATGGGTCTGTGGGGAGAGGAGAGAGTACATTGAGGGACTGCCCACCACAAGCTTGACTGCTCCCAGCATCCGTCTAAGTCTGTGCTAGGGCTATCAGCTCTGATTGTTGCTGTAGGTGTGATCAGATCTCAGTGTCCTGACACCTAAGCCCTAGGCCCTGAAGTTGCTGTGTGTAAGACCAGACCCTGAGAAGCCAGCTCTAGGGGTCCAAGAATTTCATATCTTATGCCTGTGGTCCCCACATCTAAGTCTCTCAGCTTGGCTATCCCACAGTGCAAAGCTCCATTCCTGAGTGTCACATCCAGCCCCAGGAGTCTCATTTCTGAGAGCTTGTCCTTTTTTTTTCAAGACCCCACTTATGTTACTCTCTCTGTGGCCCCAGCTTTGTGTCAGGCATCCAGCCTTCAAACTTGCTCCTCTGTTTCCTGTTCAAAATTAGCCTGGAAGCTTTGTCAGCAGAGGGCACTAGGGAGTCTTGGGGGAGGGGCCCCTGAACTGACAACTTGCTCTGCTCTTCCAGTGGCTGCTGCTGCTACGCTGTGGGGCCTGTGGCAGGTAGACACGGGATCTCCAGCTAGTCACCAGACACACTAGGATCTCTAGCTAGTCACCAGACACACTAGGGGGCCGCTTCCAGCTGAGTTTCAGCAGCACTTCGGGGGTGGGGGTGGGGGTTTACTCTGCATCTCCAGCCTTGCACGATCCTCTGCCACCCAGTCTGAGGCAGGCTGAGGGTGGAAGCCTTCTAAATCCTGCAGCGTTTGGGATTAGTGGGGTTCCAGTGAAGTTTGTGTTCCCCTCACCTGGAAGCAGTCAGTCCCCTTTAGAACTGTGACTTGAGAGGGAAGGTGGTGGACTGCTCCCACACTCTAAATGCTATCGTTTCTGAGGGATGACCAGGGCGGCAGAAGAGCAGCGGCCTCTGAGGTGGGCGGTGGCAGAAACATGCTCAAGTCTCAGTAGTGAACAAACAACAAAACTCTCTCTGTCTGTCTCTGGGTCTCTCTCTCTCCAGCAGCCATGTGAGTGCTGGAAGCTGAACCCAGAGTCTCCGAGAGACCAGCCAGTGCTCTTAACCACCGAGCCATCTCTCTAGTCCTAACCCTTAATTTTTAGTCCTCTTTTCTTTTTCTCTACTTTTTATTTCACTATCTTTGGTCAAGTAAGTTTTCTCTTTCTCATCCAGACCATATAAACAACAACAACAACAACAACAAAAACCATATTAAAACAAAAGAGTAAGTAATCCAGTGAGCAGGAAATGGACAGGCACTCTTCAAATGAAGGACACAAATAATCAGCGCGTCAGCCCAGTCAGCACGCCCATCATCAGTGAGCAAGCAGCTGCTAGGAGCAACCTCAACTGATGTAGCCACTGTAGACATCAGTATGAAGTTCCCAGTAAAACCCAAACTAGGATCCAGCTCCACCACTCCTGGGTATGTAGCAAAAGGAGTCCAAGAAACCATACAAGAGAGACTCCTGTACATCCATGTTTGTGATGGCACGGTTCAAAACGGTCATATCATGGGATCGGTGTAGATGCCCATCAACCAAGAGGATCGAAAATGTGGTACATATACCCAAAGGAGCTATACTCAGTCATAAAGAATGTGATTATGTCACTTGCAGGAAAATGGAGAGAACTGGAGGTCAATGACGTCATGAGTGTAAGTCTCTCGCATGTAGAAGTTAGGAAAGAAAAAGGATGTGAAACTTGAAAGTGGGGATGGGGGCCGACAGAGAAGGGGAATGAGAGGGAAGAGGAGTAACAGAGTAACAAAAGGCTGTCTGGAATGAAATCACAAACCCTCCTCTTTTCTGTAATTGACACATGTTAGTAAAATGTAGATATAAAGAAAGCAGTGCTGCGGGGTGGCGGTGGTGCACGCCTTTAACCCCAGCACTCGGGAGGCAGAGCCAGGCGGATCTCTGTGAGTTCGAGGCCAGCCTGGTCTACCAGGACAGTCGGAGTTACACAGAGAAACATGTCTCAAAACAAACAAACAAACAAACAAACAAAAACAAAAGCCAACCAACCAACCAGCAAACAACAGAAGAAAAGAAAGGAAAAAGCCGTGCTTCTGTGTGCTGGGGGTGGGGGGACCTAGAGTTCTGGGTATGCCAGGCAAATCCTCTCCCCTGGATCTCACCCGAACACACAAATCATTCAGTGCCTCAAGCTTTCTCCATCTGGATAAAGAGGTGGCATCCCTCTCCTGACAGGACTCTCTGCTGTCCTGTTCATCATTCTGGGAGTCTCAGCCCAGCCTTCCAGTTACCAGTTCCTACTTTTCACTCCTCCAGGATTCTCTGCCCCTCATTTTAGGAAATGAGCCCAAGGGAGGCCCTATGTCCCAGCCTTAAACTAGGAATCCTCTAAGACAGAACCCTTAGAAATTCTGAAGACCCACTTGAAAGGCTCTGCCTTGGCCCAGTACCCCTGTGTTCTAGGAGACCGCTGAGCTCTGCTTTCCCAGCAAATACACAAAAGAGTTCAGTGTCCTTGGTCATCAGGGAAATGGAAATTAAAATGATGAATTTCTCCTAACTGCCCTTTAATGGTGGTGTCCAAAGCCCCAACCTAATCCAATGAGCCAGTGGGCAAGAAGCCATGGGCCACCTGGTGCTTGTTGTTGCAAATACAGTTGTGTTGCCGCTCTGTCCCTTCATACACATAGTCTCTGGTCGCTTTATATCATAAGGGTTGACATTACAAGTTGTGCTTAAAGCTCTGTGGCCTGCAAGCTTAAGTGTTTACCATAGGGCCCTTGAGAAAAAGTTCACCAGGCCTGCAGTCCTCCAAGGCCTTTGACATCCACCATCAAAATCTTGCCCTGAAGTTCCCACAGCTTCAAATGCCTTAAGGTTCCCTGACACCCAGACTGAATGACCTCTTCCCTTGGCTCCTGGAATCCCAGTCCAAGGTCTGATACCTCAATCCACAGCCCTCAGCACCTCTCACCATGAAATTATGTCACCTTTAGCTCCTAGCCCCTGTCCTGTGTCCCCCACACCAGCCCAGACCCACTTGCCCAGCACCTTTGGTGACGCAGGTCAGGATGCCTCCTGAGGGCTCGCACACCTGTCCTGGCTTGCAGCTGTGATCCTGGCACACCATGCCTTCTCCTGAGTGGCACACACACTGCTGCTGGCAATTTTCAATGAGAACTGACTCCTCTGGCTGTGGGGACAGAGAGCATGCCATCAGTAACCAGAGGGGGTGTCGACTCTGGCGTCCCCAGTGTTCCAGGCACAGAGAGGGTTGAGGGACAGCTCTAAGCAGTGTGGTCCATTGTCAGTGGAACAGATGCCCAGTGTGGCTTTGAGGCCTAACTCACTCATTTCTTCATTAATTTTCATTCATTTATTCACCCATTCTTTCCAAAATGTGCACTGAATTGCCGCTGCTTAGGAGGAGCAGAGTTTAGTCAGTCAGAGCAAAAGCTACGGAGCGCATTGCCCAGTTGAGCCTGTTCCACCGTTTCCAAGCCGTGTGATGGGACAACACTGCTTAACTTCCTTATCCCTCAGCTTCTTCATCTGTGAGGGACAGCTAGGAACAAACTGAGGAAGTAGAACTGAGTTAATAGTATGTGTAAAGTAGAGATGCAACCACAGAAGGACCTCTCCAATAATGCAGACTGGTTTGGAAAAGTGAGTAAAGATGAAGCTAGGCTTGTGGGGGAAAGCTGATTGTTTCTGAAGCTAAGTGATGAAAAGGAGTATAGTGATTCCTTCCAGTAGTCTCTCAACAAATGCACATTTGAGAATTCCCACAATATGAATGCGTGTGTGTGATGTGTGTGTGTGTGTGTGTGTGTGTGTGTGTGTGTGTGTGTGTGATGTATAGACATAATAAAATAAGTTCATGATAAGCACCATGCACACATCTGCTCCCAGGACTATTGCGATTCACGAGGGAGCACTGTCCTCAGAGACTCCTCACTCCTGCAAGGGAGACAGACTTGAGCAAGCACACGCTCAAGCCAAAGGGTTCCCTGCGGGAGAGAATAGGGAAGCGGAGGGAGTGAGCACCTGGTGTAACAAACAATCTCATCCTCATGACCTGGAAGAACACTTCTGCTCAGATCTGGGATTCAAAGGTGAGTGTTGATCTGGGGAGGCAGTGAAGGATTTAAAACTTCGGGACCCACAATCATGCTTTAAAAGATCTTTCCACAGTTGTGGGGAGGGTATAGCAAAGGAGGCGAAAGTGGAGATTTGGAAAGGACAAATGGACCACAGCAGGGTTGCAGGTGGACAGAAGTGAACACAGAGATAGATGTTCAAGAGACTGAATGGTGGAAAGGCTATAGTGCTAATGAGCAGTGGGGAGGGTGAGCCCAGAAGAGGTCCTGGGCTCTGTAAGACGGCTGGGTCCTTACCTCATAGTAGACCCCATTGTGGTAGCAGCCACATTCCTGGATGGGCACACAGGCTTTGCCATTGTACAGAAAGCCGGAGTCACACTCACAGCCCTCAGCACACACTTCTGGGCACTGCTGTGGGGTATTGAGAGCCCAGCAGCCCAGGGAACAGGTGTCTGCACAGACCTCATAGTGGCTGTGAGGGGGGCACTCCATTGCTGTGAGAAGAAAAGGCTGATCAGAGTGCAGGGTGGGGGTGGGGAGTCTACTTCTCTACGCCAACCTCCCCACTCCCTACCCCTCAATGTCCCATCACTCACGACAGAAAGTTTCAGTCCTCCATGGCTCGACTTTCCCCCCAGCTGCCTGGCAGGCGCTCACGTAGGCATGGATGTTGTTGCAGAGAATGCTCAGGTTCCCGCCACCCAGGCAGAGATCAAAGACACACTCTTCCAAGGGACCCTGGGGGTCTAGCAGCTTGTGGCAGGCAGCCAGTGGCCCTGTGGAGCTGGTGAGCAGCCCGCAGAACTGCACCCCGTGATACTTGTCCTCCAGCTCAGGGCTGCATTCAGCACCACAGCTGTCTCCTGTGCAGGGAGGCACTGGCGCACAGGGCGAGTCGGGCACAGCCTCCTCCCAGGAGTTACCGAAGTCACTCGGGCTGGCTGCCTGTGAGCCATCTGGCTTCTGGAAGTCATCCTTGGAGTCCCCATTGTAGTCCCCACACAGGCCACACATCTGCTGGTAGTAGTTGCCTGGGATGGTGACCCGCACATAGTACGAGAGGTCATAGACCACACGCAGGCCAAAATCAGTTTGAATCACAACATCAGACCCATGTTGAGAGACACGGATCTTGCCCCCATCCAGCACCACAGGCATCTTCATGTCCACGCCGTTCACCTGGAAGGCAGGGAATGCCAAGCTTCAGAGCAGTCAGTCCCTAAATGTTCCTACCTGACACTGAAGTCCATGTGACCTCATTTCTCTAGGCCTCAGTTTCCATATTTGTAAAAATATGTATAATAATAGTGTCTATAGTGGGAGGAAAGGTGGTTTTCAAAAGGCAAGTCTACCCAGAAGCTGGAGAGATGGGTCAGCAGTTAAGAGCATCTACTGCTCTGTCAGAGGGCCAGGATTCAGACCCCAGCACCCACATCCAGCAGCTCCCAACTCCTGTAACTCCAACACCAGCAGACCTGATGTCCCTTCTGTCCTCTGTGGTCACTTACATGCACGTGCGCACACACAGAGAAATAAATAAAAAGATAAGTCTACCAAGAAGCTCAGAAAGCAACCATATTTGGAGAAAGATCAACAGATGTAATTAGAGTTATTGTCTTGAAGTGAGATAATCGTAGATCAGGCTGGACTCCAAGTCCAATGACAAGTGTCCTATGAGGAGAGGAGAGGGGAGAAGGGGAGAGAGGAGGAGAGGGGAGGGGAGGAGAGGAAGGGAGAGGAGGGGAGGGGAGGAGAGGAAGGGAGAGGAGGAGAGGGGAGGGGAGGGGAGGGAAAGGGAGGGGAGGAGAGAGGAAAGAATCAGTGAAGGAAAGAAACAGAAGAAGAGTTATAGCCATATTGGAAAAGGTCCCCAGTTCCTGGCCTCCTCTCTCTGGACTTTGCACAATACCTCCTCTAATTGGGACCCCACTTTGCCATTTTCTCCGGGAGCTCTGCATATTCTCCCACAAGGGAGCCTTCATCCACACCCTGCCTCTGCTCTCACCTTGACCTTCCACTGATTCTGCTCCAGTCGCAGGGTGTGGTTGGCCACCAGGACTGTGATGGCCTTGGTCACACTGACTTGCCCATTGCCCCAGGCCTCATTCTCCTGCAGGACAGTGAACTCGTGTAGGCCGGGCCGGGTTCCACAAGTCTGCGCTAGCACATACACACAAGTGCCCATGAAGTCAAAGCGGCGGCCGTCAAAGGTGATGTAATGAGGATCTCCTGAAGCCTGGCAGGTGGTAGTGCCCACAGCCACACAGCCCAGGACTCCATTGGATGGTTGGCAAGCCTCATGTGGGCCACAGGATGAGGGCTCACAGGAAACCAGGCCACCTTCCTGGCAGTGGCAAAGAGAATCGCATCCAGGTCCAGGGTAGAAGGTTTCTCCTGGTGGGTGGTAGGTGCCCTGGTGTACACAGCCGCAGGAGGCCAGAGGCACACAAGACTCACCACTGAGGGCAAAGCCCTCATCACAAACACAGCTCTCTCGGCATTCTGTGCCACAGCCTTGGGACACTGGCAGGTCTCCACAGGACAGCGGGCATCCGTAGGAACATGGCTCGTAGTGGCTGTTAGGTGGGCAGGTCAGTGCTGCAGAGAGAGGGCCATCATAATCACTAACTCTTTCAAAGGGACACAGTGGATGCCCCCCATATACATGTTTATACACACAAGCAAGTCACCCAGCTGCAAGATGTCTGTACGTTCAGTGGGTCCAGAAGAACAATTCCTATCACATGTTATTAGATCCTGTCAATTGGTATTTGATTCTAATAGTACTGAAATTTGTGGTTATCTCTAATGGCTGTCCAAGTTGTGTATAAATTTCGTGTAATGCATGTTTTAAACATGCATACACATGTACATGTGAGTAATCTCTGCAGTGTATCTGTGGATATTGTCTTTCCTTTTCACCCTTCTCCCTCCTCCCTCCTGCCCTTCTCCTCCTGCTTCTTACATTTTCTTTTAACTCAGAACCTCTGACATTCAAGGAAAGCATTCCACCATTCTCCAGCAGTAGTATATTCATTTTATAGATGTACACACATACAAACACAAACACACACACCACACAGACACACACACACACACCACACACCATACAGACAGACATAGATACACCACATACACACACACACACACATCACACACACACCATACAGACATACACAGACACACCACACACACACCACACAGACACACATAGACACATCACACACACACACACACACACACACACACACACACACACACACACACACACACACCATACAGACAGACATAGATACACCACACACACACACAACACATACACCATACAGACATACACAGACATACCACACACACCACACAGACACACACATACACACCACACACACACACACACACCACACACAAACACACACACATATACACACCACACACATACCACACACACCATACACGCACCATACAAACATACACAGACACACCACACACACACCCCACACACACACCACACAGACACACACACACCACACACACACAAACATACACACATATACACACCACACACATACCACACACACACCATACAGACACACACAGATACACCACATACACACCACACACACACACACACACACACACACACACAAATACTGTAATAGTAGTTTTAAATGACAATGCCATGTTGATCTTTGTGGAATGGATGATGGACATAAAGGGTCTACTGTCCTAGCATGCTTTGTGATAGGTTCAACTTTTCCCACAATGAAAGGTTCTTAAAAGTCAAAGATTACCACTTGCTAGGAGTTTCAGTGTTTGCAATTATCTACACTTAAGATGGAGCAGCTGGAGGTGCATACTCCACTCATAGAGTTCAAATCTCCCTCCCAGGGCAGGGAACCTGGCAGCATTTACACAGTTTGGCCTCATGCTGGAAGCTAGTCAAGCTGCATGTTAATGTACCCACTAAACATGTGCAGTATAGGGCATCCTCAAGTCAAGTTTAAAACTCAGGAATGGGTACATGGCTTTCCAAATCTCTGCAAAAGACAAGCAAAACTGCTTTCCAGCCCTTCCCGCACCCACATCTGAAGCCAAGACGTACATGGGTTAAGTGTGGAGATGGTTCCACGGACAACTGCAGAGGGGTCCAGGCTCATTCTAAATGCAGCACGCTGCTTCTCCCTGACTGACCACTGACTTGAGATCACCATACATGCTCAGTCCCCAGAGTCATTGCATGCTGTTGTGACTTTCTAGCTGTCATAAGTGCAGGCATGGAGCTGCAAGTTGGTACTCTTCCACAGTATAATCACAGTACCTTCCTCACCAGGCACCATAAGGATTAAACGATGCTACTCGTATGTTAATGAACAAACATCAGACCCAATCCCAGGTGGCCACTCTTGGTACTCACGGCAAAGCGTCTCACTCCTCCAGGGATGCACAGTGCCCCCAGCAGCCTGGCATGCAGCAGCATATGCAGCCAGGGCATCACACAGTGGCTTGGGCTGACCGGGCAGCAGGCAGAGGTCATAGACACAGTCACGTAGAGCACCCTGGGGGTTCAGCAACTTGTGACATTCCCTGAAGGGACCCTCAGGATCAGCAAGGATCCCACATTCTTTTTTGCTTTGTTGTTGCTGGGCCACAAGGGAGTCCAACTGGGGACAGTCACCAGGATCAGTTGCTGCACAGCCAGGTATTATCTCCTCCTGCCAGCTGTTTCCGAAGTCCAGTGCGCTGGTAGCTTGGCCTCCACCCCTCAGAGCCAGGTCATCAGATGGGTCCCCATTAAAGTTCCCACAGAGCCCACACACAGCTTTAGCATAGCTACTGGGCACCTTGGCAGTCACATGAGCATCCCAATTGAAGGTAACAGTCAAGCCAAAGTCTGTGCGCACGACAGCATCATTGCCCTGGCGGAACACCTGAACTTGCCCGCCTGCAGCCTGGAAGGGCAGGTACTGAAGGATGCCATCCACCTGGGTAGAGATGCGGGAAGAACAACAGGTCAGTGTCTTCGTGCTTTCACTCAGCTGGCTCCAGCCACCCCACCCTCCTTGGTTCCACCTCAGGGCTTCACAACGGCCATTCCCTCTGCCTAGCACGTCACCCAGTGCTCCTTATCCTCTAAACTGAGATCCAAGTCCCTCCTGCTTTCAAAGCCGGCCTCACCTGTCTCCCTGGTACCTGCTTGAGCACGTCCCCACAGGCACAAGTGTTTGAACACCATCCACAGCTGATGGTGCTGCATTGGGAGGCTTTGGAACCTTTAAGAAGTGGGCCAAGCTTAGAGAAGGACAAAGCTGGGAGGAACGTTTTACAGGATATAGCCCACTGACCTCTCTCTGCTTTCTGGCCCACTGAGATGCGAGCGGACCTCTCCTCACATCCAGTTAGTACGGAGCCAGCAGCCATGTCTTCCGACCACACTGTACCGTATCCCCTCAAACCACGGGCCAAAATGAATCCCCCCTTGCGCTGCTTCTTGTCAGGCATCGGGCCATGGAAAGAAGAGCGACCAACCCACCGGGTAGCTTTCCCGTTTAGTCTAGCCCCAAGGGCTTTGCCCCCGGCCTAACCACCATCCACCAACCCTGCTGCCTTTGCCTTATCCTTCCGGGCTTGCCTGCAGGTCAGACCTCTCACACGGAATGTCCTGCTGGACCGCGGCCTGCCAGCGCCTTGCCCATCGTCACTCAGCCTCTGTTGTCTCTGACTTTCCGCCCTTACCTCCTCTGAATTTTTCTGGGACAGCACTCGCCACTTCCCAGCCTGCTCTCTGCATGCCAGCTTTTCACTGCCAAACCTCTCATGGCGGCCTCAAATGATCTAGACGATCTGAGTCCCAGGGTTCCCTAGTCAGTCTCCCAGCACAGCCCTGCCCCTGCATCTCCAACCATGCGTGGACTTGAACTCACAGAGCTCAGTCCAGACTTGAGGCCCCTGTACTTGCTGCACCCCTGCTTGCAACGCTTCCACTCGCTTCCACATCCCAGGTCTCCAACAGCGGCAAATGTCTCCTGTATAGTCTACTCAAAACTAAGCTCTCGACCCACTTGGCCCACGCATGCCTACCTTTCTGACCCACAATTCCTCCTGCCTCTGTATGCCACCTCCCAGTGTTACTCACAGGAACGCTCTCTTCATCTCAGTGCTACTCTAGTCTCTTCGAGACGACCCAGCCTCAGCCTTCCTATCTGCTCTTCCCTCTGCCTGGAAGATGCCACCTTGACCTAGAGGTGTCTTCGCTGTTCTCCAGGCCGTCCCTGAATTCAGAAGCTTGGGGATAGCTAGCCCCGCCTCGTCTCTGCTCACTGTCTCTGACCTCTCCACTCAAGCTCCATCAGCACCCTTGCTGCTCGTCACCTACTCCAGCTTTACTTTCCCCCCTGTCTGTTCCACGTCTTGCCTAACAAACTCCCGCAGGCTGGAGAGGTAGCTTAGTAGTTAGCTGCATGAACTGCTTTTACAGAGGACTCAAGGACTGACTTCAGTTCCCAGCATGCATGGTGGGTAGCACATTGCCTGTAACTCCAGCCCAGAGGGACCCCATAATTCTGGGTCCTCTGCCACTTACGTTCACAACCCATGCCCCTCAGTTAAAAATAATAAAATCATTTTTAAAAGTATGAATTCCTGCCGGGCGGTGGTGGCGCACGCCTTTAATCCCAACACTCAGGAGGCAGAGCCAGGCGGATCTCTGTGAGTTCGAGGCCAGCCTGGTCTCCAAAGTGAGTTCCAGGAAAGGCACAAAGCTACACAGAGAAACCCTGTCTCAAAAAACCAAAAAAAAAAAAGTATGAATTCCTGAGCAAAACAGCAGGGTTCCAAATTCTAGCTCGTGGGTATCTCAAACTCACTCAGGTCTTCTCAGTATCACACAACTGTGTCTCAGTAGGTGACTTAACCTTGTGCTGACATTTTTAATCTAAGACATAAAGCTTGCCTGAAGATCAGAGGACAGAGCCAGCCACAGAATTAAACACAGAGGTCGGGCAGTGGTGGCACACAACTCAAATCCTAGCACTCAGGAGGCAGAGATCTGTCTGGATCTCTGTGAGTTCAAGGCCGCCACTGGGCTACATGAGATTGATCTAGTCTAGGAGACAAACAAAGCCAGGCAGTGGTGGCACACACCTTTAATCCCAGTATTTGGGAAGCACCCACGCCATTAATCCCAGCACTAGGAGGGCTGAGATAGGCAGTGAAATGGCTGGGCAGAGACAGGCATATAAGGCAGGAGGAGACAGGGCCTGAGGCATTTCGGCTGAGGACTCAGGGTCATTCAGTCTGAGGATTCGTGAAGTTGGTGAGGTGAGACGTGGCTGTGCTTTATTCCTTTGTTTCCTCTGATCTTTCAGCATTTGCCCCAATATCTGGCTCTGGGTTTTTATTATAAGACCATTTAGGATTCATACAACATAACCTCTCCGTGTTGCAGGTTTTTTTTTTTTTCAGCCAAAGTTGAACTATTTTCCTTGCTTGCTTTGGAGAGGAGATGAATGAACACGTGCTGTTCCTTTAGCCCACTGAAGTTAGTGGGAACACGATGTATGTTAGGTATTAGGAGACAAGCCTTGGGCAAATGCCACGTCAGAGAGGACAAATACTGATGAATAATTATTCCCTCTCCTTTTCTGGAGCCCCTGTACTTACCTATGGGCACGATTTCCTTCGCTCTAAGATTGCTTTGGAGACTAGGAGTGAAAGCGTGTGTGGGGTACACGGGGCCTGGAGCACAGGAAGTTCTCTCTGTCAACCATTTCCAATGTTTCTATTCCTCGATCCAGGGGATGGGCCAGACTCCAACTAGTGCCCTAACTTCTTTATTCTAAGTGTCAGCCATCGTGTGGACACCCGGCACCTCGCTTCTCCAGTTCCTCTTTGGTGTCTACAGAGAAAGTGAGTGCTTCTCTACTCTCAGTGGGGCTGGGCCCCTCTGAAGGCCACCCTGACGCTGTCAGTGCTGCTCCCTCTTGCTCCCAGAGGCCGGGTGAGGCTCTGGGTTATCCTCGAACAAGCACATGCAGCTAGATACCGGCATCCCACACGCCATCCGCTCTATGAGCCACCATCTTCCAGAAAATGCACAAGTCTACAACTCTCAAGTTTCAGAAGACAGTCAGCAACCACCACCATCTACTGGGCACTTCATGGGCACCAAGGCATCTTTTAAAGACCAGGCAGACATGAGGTCGGCAGAGCTCCACTACTCCCCAGCCAATGGCTGCTGCTGCTGCTCCAGGATGAAGCCTCTCTTTTCCCCATCCTTTCTCAGAGGAAAATGCAAAGGCTACAGAGAGTCAGAGCTGAGGAGAAACGGCGCTGCCTGGCTCCTGGGCCTCTCCTTTAACCACAAGATTTAAAAAAAAAAAAAAAATAAGCTCCCCCCCCCCCCCAACTGCAGCCACTAACCTTCCAGGGGATTCACACCCTCCCCCGATTCCCTACCCTGGGGCGCTCACCAGCACTCTTCCGGGGTACTCCCTGCGCACCGCCACCTCGACACCACGGGCCACCACACGCACAGCTCTCGTGTAGCTCACAGTCTGACTTCCTCGATGTTCATTCTCCACCAGCACCTTAAAGTCAGGCAGCGCGGCATCCTGGCCGCACGAGCCCACCAGCAGGTACGTGCAGGTCCCCATAAAGTCAAAGCGTCTTCCATCAAAGCTCACGTAGTGCGGGTCTCCCGATGCCTGGCAGCTGGCAAAGTTGTCTGGGTAGCAACCCAGGAGGCCGTTCAGCACGCGGCAGCGCTCCCCAGAAGGGCATCCTGATGTGTCCCTGCAGATCACCTTCTGGGTGGCTGCATCACAGGTGCAGCGTTGCCGACACAGGTCATCAGCAAACACTTCCTGACCAGGGGCCAGGGGGCGGCCCTGGAAGGTGCAGCCACAGGATGACACAGGCACACAGTCACCACCACTAGCCACAAAGCCTGGAAGGCACACGCAGCCCTCCACACAAGGGCGCTCAGAGCAGTTGGTCGGTGCAGCTTCTGAGTTGCAGGAGGCTGGACAGGCAGGGCTGCAGGGATCATAGCAGCTGTTGGCTGGACAGGACAGGGCTGCGGAAGGACAGACGTTGGGTCAGGCAAGGGTGGGGGCTCCCCCCAGACAAAGCCACTTCCTCAGATCTCCACACCTCTCAGTTAATGGCACTCATAACTTCTTGATGCTCAGGTCCCAATGGCCTCCTCTATCCCATCCCCGGACAACCAGTCAGTGGGCAAACCCTGTGACTTTCATAGTCAAAGCCACCCAGAATCTGTCTCCACAGCCCATGAACCACAACAGACTCCTGCCTGGTGTCCTGGTCCCCTGTCCCAAATCTGCTCCTCACAGCAGCCACACAGCAGCAGGATCAGACCACGTACCTCATCCCCAACCTCCACCTCAGGAGAAAGCAGAGTCCTGCCCAGGCCCAGGGGCTTCCCTCATCACCTCCCTGTCCCCATCCCTCTCACTTCCTACCCATGCCCTTGACTTCTTGATCTTAACCCCCAATTTCTCCAGACTCTCTCCATCCCCATCCCTCCTACTCCTCTACCCATGCCTGTGCCTTCTCTGTCTCAACCCCCAATCTCTCCAAACTCTCCCTGTCCAATGATGTGTCTGTCCCAACCTTAGGCTAACTTTGGCAAAGCTTGGATGTCTTGGCCAACCTGTGTCTCTGGCATTGTCCAGCATCAGGCTGAATCACAATCATGACTCAGATATTGAGCAAATGCAAGGGGGTTCCCTGGCCCTCACCATGGGCTTCACATCCTAGGTGCTACTTACGGCAATTGGTTGGTGACCTCCAGTTCCCAACAGAGACACCCAGTTCTGCACAGGCCTGGGCATAGGCGCTAAGGCTCCGGCACAGGCTGAGGCGTTCCCCTCCAGTCACACAGAGGTCAAACACACAGTCCTCCAGGAAAGGCTTGGGGTCCAGGAATTCGTGGCAGGCAGAGAAGGGGCCTGTGGACAGAGTTAGCATGCCACAGAGACGGTCTCCCTTATAGTGCTGGGTCTGGCCTGCAGTGCAGGAGGGACAAGTAGTGTGGCAGCCATCATCACACAGGTAGTCCCCATCATCCAGCTTCCAGCTATTTGCAAATTCCAAGGCATCCGGAGCCTGTTCCCCGTCAGGTGTGAGGAAGTCGTCAGCAGGGTCTCCATTATAGTTGCCACACAGCCCCCACACCTGGTTTTGGAAGCGCTTGGGTAGGCTTACTGTCAGCTGGCAATCCCAGTCATAGGTGACCACCAGCCCAAAGTCCAGCTCTATAACACCTCGTGTTCCACTCTGGTACACACGCAGGCGACCCTCACTCAGGGAGGCAGGGAGACGGGAGCGCTGATTGTCGATCTGCAGAGAGGCGGCAGCGGTCAGACCCCTGCATTATCTCCCCTTCAGCCCTCATCTCCTCCACTCAAGTCCCCAGCTCTAGTCACACAGGACACCCTCCTTCCTTGCCCTTCCTTTGTCCTTCCCAGCGGAGCCCAGGGATGCTTGCCCTTGCATCTCTAGTGGCCTGAGGTGTTCTTCCCCCGAGATGTGCATGAAGACCCCCCTCCCCAGCTAATGTCTGCCGAGGTGTCACCGACTCAGTGAGGCCACCCCTGATCACCCTTCCTGTTGCCTCTCCTCCTCTGCTTCCCAGTCCCCACAGCATCTCGCCTTCTCCCACAGCGTGCTAGTGTCCCACACCCTCCATCTGTCGGAGCCACTAAAGGCCACCTCATGGCTTTCTCTCCAGCGCCTCCAGCAGTGCCCGGCAGAAGAGCAGGCTGGCTACAAGCATGAAGCCAGTGTGAGGAAGGAAGCTGGCAGGTCTGGTGGCAGCAAGGGGCAGCTGCAGGGAACCAGTGAAACCAGCAGGATTCGTGGTCCTGAGCTAGGGAGTGAGAGACGGGAGGCTGTGGGCAGAACTAGTCAAGACCAGCAAATCTGCCAGAGGGCGGCCAGCCCCATTAAACCACCACGGTGGCATATCAATCAGCATAGTAACATCTCTGCCCAGGGGCAGCTATAACTCAAGCACTGGCACATTCCGAGCTGTGGGCAAAGTGGCACATGTTCCCGAATGCCTCCTCCCTCTCTAAGAAGCAAGTTGTTGGCTGTCTTTCTGCTCTGTGACACACCTTCACTTTAGAAGGGCCTCATGTCTGTCCTCCACCTCACCCCTGCCAACGGCCATGAAATAAGCTCATTTTTTTCTGACCCTGTCCGTGCTGGGAGACCACAGGGGAAGAAGCAGTCACACAGCATGACCAAACAGTGCAAGCTGAGGACTCAGGCTGAGGCTCTGTAGAGGGTTGCGGCTGGACTGGAAGCCTCGAGAGAAGGCTGTACTGAATTCTGCCAGCCAAGGAAGTCTCCCCAGAAAAGGGAGAGCTGAGTCAAGCCTGGAAGGACCAACAAGAGCCCCGGCTATTCTGGAGGACATAGGAGGCCTGCAAGTGTGAGGCCAGCGGGTAACCCAGTGAGCCCTGTCTCAAAACGAAAGGAAGAGAGCTGGAATGTAGCCCAGTAGTACGGCACTCAGCTGGCATTTGTGAGGGGGCATTCAATAATCACATTTCAAAAAATTCAATATTTTTTTAAAAGGACCGAAAGAAGTAGTTTCTTGTGTGAAGGAGAAAAAACCAACAGATGATGTCTACGCACAAGTTATAAGTTTTATACTATGCCCTTTTATGAAGTTCTTTGTGAGTCTCTATACTCACTATGTAGACAAGGCTGGCCTCAAGCTCACAGAGGTACCTGTCTCTGCCTCCCAAGCACTGGGAGGCACAACTAACCTATGAGGGAAAAGAATCAAGACAGTGATATGCAGGAGACATTGCCTGAAGACCATCTGGAAAGCTGCGGTAGGGAATCGTCCAAGGTGATGAAAAGATTCTCTATCTTAACGGGGGTTTTGTTACACGTTTGTCAAAACTCAGTTGAAGTGCATACTTACAGTACATGATTTTGGTTTTGAGGGGGGGGATGTGTGTGGAGTGAAACTGGGGCTTTCCAGGTGTGGTGGGACACTCGGGAGGCAGAGGCAGGCAGATCTCTGTGAGGTTCAGGCCATGCTGGCCTACACAATGAGTTCCAGGCCAGCCAGAGTTATGTAGCAAGATTCTGACTAAAATAAAAATTAAAACAGAAACTACAAGTGTTCTGCCCTGACTATACACCCAGTCCTTCATTTTTTCAGAGTCTAAGTGGGTGCTGTGCCACTGAATATAAATATATATATTAATCTGAAAATAAAGCAAAAATTATTTAAAAATTGCATTCTAGTTAATGATACGTATGTTGAAGTCATTTTGTTGATGTTTTCTGATGTCTATAATTGAGTTTCAAGTACATAAAAAATGAGCCTGTCAATCTGACAGGAATGTACAGATGGGTATCTGTGGTAAATGAAGAAATTAAAATGTTGAGAGTCTATGCAGGGGGCTGATATACAAGTGCTCACTGTCTAAATTACCTACCCTTGGTTCAAACATCTGAAATCTGAAATAATGAAATGAATCTGATACTTTTTTAGCATTAAGAAGACATTATACATGTTTTCAGTCCCTGATACCAGAAAGGAGGATGAATAAGATTTTAAAAATGTGTGCGCTGAACACCATGTATGAAATTATCTTTAGGCTTTGTGTTAGGAATGTATGGAACCTAAATGAATTTTGTGTTTAGGCTTGAGTCCCATCATAGTATGGACATACAAATATTCCAAAATCTTTAAAAGTTCAAAATCTGAAGCATTTTTGGCCTCAAGCATCTCAGACAAGGGAATCTCAACCTGCACAGTGACTTGTTTAGAGACTTTCCCGCTTCCATGGTGTCATGGTGGGGAAGGGAGATAACCGCTCCTGCTTGGACTGCACAGCAATGTGTACCAGACTAAGCACAGAGACCCGGCCGCTAACTGCATGTGTCCATTTCCAGTGTTTCTAGGAAGACCTAGCTCTCGGGCCTTCAATCTCTTTCCTCACCTGTGCCCGCTCACAATACAATGCCACCTCAAAAAGATGCTGTAAGCATTAAAGACAGAATGAACCAAAAGAAAAAAAAAGAAAAGAAAAGAAAAGAAAAGAATGTACCCAGAAGCAGACCTGGCCCCAGCACAGCAACACCAGTGGTGACTGTGTTAACACTAGAGATCCTTCATTTTTGGACAGTTACATCATTCCCTTTCCATTTTCTCTTTTCCCGCTTTTCCAAAGAGTGTCTGATTGTCGTCTTCCTAATCAGTCACTAAACTAAACATCCTTAACGTTTCTAGATGCGGAGTTAGTGAGGGGAAGGTTTTAAAGAAATGCTACTGGTTTTCATATCTCACCAGTTCCCTACCACCTCACCCACAGACAGGCCGTGAGTTTGGAGTCTGAGAGCAGGGCTTGGGCTCCTGTTTTTGACTGGTGGCTCATGGGTACTCAACTCTGAACACTTACCCGGGCGAAGCCAGTTTCCCCACGAACCAGCGACACCGAGTGGCTGTAGGCGTAGACTGTGACCAAGCCCACGTAGGAGACTTGCCGGCTGCCACGGTGCTCATTCTTGGCCTCCACACTGAAGGCGGGCAGGGTCTCATCCTCTCCACTCAGCTCAGCCATGGTGTAGGAGCAGGTGCCCATCATGTCATAGCGACGGCCATCGAAGGTGGTATAATGGGGATCACCCTGGGCGCGGCAGACAGCTGTGGACTCTGCCACACACCTGGCCTTCCCACTCACCATCTGGCAGCGCTGCCCGGATGTACACTGAATGCCTTGGCAGGAAGCCTCTGCTGGGGAGAGCCGAGCTGGGGAGGGAAGAGAGTTAGAAACAAAGTTAGAAATGTTTGTGAGGTCAGAAACCTGGGGTCTTCCTTCAGTGTGGACCATGGGCAGTTGGCTCACAACCACCCATTTTACAGGCATGGAAACTGAGGTTTGCAGTCTCATGGAGAGGGATTCTCTGGGTTTCCTGACACCCCAGGTTTCTTTTTCTTTTTCTTTCTTTTTTTTAAAAGATTTATTTATTTATTATTATACAGTGTTCTGCCTGTAGTCAGAGCACCAGATCTCATTACAGATGGTTGTGAGCCACCATATGGTTGCTGGGAATTGAACTCAGGACCTCTGGAAGAGCAGCCAGTGTCCTTAATCACTAAGCCATCTCTTCAGCCCCACCCCATGGTTTCTGATTTCATTGTTTAACACAGCTTGGCCCAGAGGAGTGGCAGGGAGTGAAGAGGGACCAGGAGCAGCCATTGAAACATTCAGCTGTTCCTGGTTCCATTTCCCTCTTCCTTGTCTTCCCATCTGCTGGAATGAACAAGGACAGGAAATGGAGGACAGGACGGGGGATGTGGGTAAAGCGCTTGCTGTGTGAAAGCTGGGCACGGTGGCATGCACGGGTGTTAGCTCAGTGAGACCGAAGGGAGCAGTGACAGGCAGGTCCCAGGGCTGGCTTTCAGCCAGTTCTGCTGATGGAGAGCTCCAGGCTCAGAATCTCAAAAACAAACAGACAAGATGGGGAGGGTCAGAAAAGGATACCTGGCAATGATCCCTGGCCTCTACACGTGTGCTGGGGTGTGCATACCTCCTTACACGCAAATACACACACACACATATGCATGCCTGGGCATGCAAACTCGCACACACATGCATGCCTGGGTGTGCATACATATAGATACACACATGTTGTAAGTGCCCCTTGAACTGGGGTGGCATTTTTGCCAGGATAAGGAAGCCCTGGTCTAGGTTCCCAGTTTGAAGAAGACAGTCTGGGAAGAAGCAGCCCTTCCTGGTGAGCCTCCAGTCCTCAGAACTCTCTCCTTCTGACCCCCCTGGCAACAGCTCACCCCGCCCCGCCCTGACCTTCCGCCACAAGGAAGTGCATTAATTTCTTCCACTCTCAGCACAGTCCTGTTGTGTGTGCGTGTGTGTGTGTGTGTGTGTGGGGGGGGGGTGTCAGGCATTATCCCCACTTCAGAGTCACAGAAACTGAAGCCCAGAGAGGTAGAGTGACAGGCCAAAGGTCACACAGGCACAGCTGGGGTTTAACCCCAGGCCCTCTGGCTCTGGCCCTGCATTCTCACAACCCCTGAGCTACCTGCTGGCATCTTCTGAATGGGCTGAGCCTGAGGTCGCACACAGGGCCAGATCCTGTCCCTTAACCATGCCAAAGCACATGAAGCACCCGGGGAGGCTGGAGTGCAGAGACGCCCCCGTCCCGGGGTCCTCACTGTTAGTGCTTTGGGATCTCCAGACTTTGAGCATCAACAGTCCTCCATGAGACGTGCAGTACTGCAGTTAGCAACAGGCATAACTGGATCAGTTGCTGAGGTATCAAAATATTGACCAGTCCCTTCCCAGAGATCCCTCCACCCTGGCCTCCTGGGTCTCCCCAGGACCCTTTTCATAAGCTCATCAGAAACCAATAGAGTGCCCAGTAGGAGCTCCCTGATGCAGTGCTATGGATGGTGGTGCCTTTAGTCACTCTTGCTGGTAAATATTTAGAATGATTTTCTGTAGGGGTAGGAAGGGGCTGAGAGGAATTAAGGAAGTGTGCCGTGGAGGATAGACATGAGATAGAAAGGCTGACTAAATCAGGAAGCCAAAGAGGAACAGGTAAGGAAGGCATGGCCAGGAGGCCAAGGCCAGGGATCATTTCCCATCACTCACTCTGTCCACAGGCAGCTCCTGTCCCATAGCCCACAGCCTGGGCCAGCCCGAAGGTGAGCAGCCCAAAGCTGGTGGAAGCCTCAGCTGTGTGCATCTCGTCAGCAGTGCCAAGGTCCACTTCTGCATAGGAGAACTCACTGCCCGGCACAGCCACCCAGGTGAGTTTGGCTCCCAATGCCTGCCCATCCATGGTTAGCTCCCTGGTAGCCTTTGTCTGTGCGACCACCAGGGCCACACCCTCAGTGCCTGGCATACTCTTGATCACATAGGCAGGGCAGTAGGCTGCCACATCTGGGATCAGGACCAGGTAAGGGTCATAGGTCACTTGGTCCTTTATGGCCCCTGTACCAAAAAGTACAACCTGGATGCCCACATCTGCAGACAGGTAGAGTGGCCGGGTTGGCCGGATCTCGAACTCAGCTACATCACCCATTTGGAGGCCCCGGGAACCAATGGTGCCCCCATGGTTGTATGTCAGTTTTGTGGTCTGGCTGGCTACAACATAGGCTAGATCATAGCGGGACTGGGAGGTCAGAGGGGGGACCACATAGTGGGTTCCCCAGGCAGATGTGGGTAGCAGTTGCTCCACCACATGGTTGCAGTTCGTGTGTTTCTGGACACAACTGTGGCCAGAAAGAACAGCCACTGGACTACTGGCTGTGACCCTTGATCCGGAGAGATCTGCTGTGCTCTGTAACTGGGCTACTTCATAAGGCTGCAGAGTCACAGTTAATATACTACCAGCTGGATGGAAAGTGCCATGGAATGTCACTCCTGCCTTCAAGCTGATAGTAACTGAGGCACCTGCTCTGCCAGCCACCACAGCAAACTCCTTCACATATTGGGCAGAGATGCCAGGGGGTGTGAGCACAAAGTACTCTGTGCCCAGGGCTCCAACAGGCCAGAGCAAGGTTAGCTCCGCTGTTCTAGGCTTAGCATTTAATGCCTGCACAGAGATGGGGTGGTCAGAGTGGACCACTACTGCATGCCGGAAAGTGCTGCTGCCAGTCATCTCTGCTTTGGCATTGATGTTGACCATGACTGACTCCCCAGGCTTCACTGTGACCTTCTGTGAGGTGTCATCCGCCTGGCTGAGGATGGTGACAGAGGCGATGCTCTCTGACAGACTGGAGATGAAGAGGTGGAGAGAGGCCGTGCTGTACCCCGGCTGGTAATTCTGCAGGAAGGCCGTGAGGAATTCTTCCCCACCAGTGTTCCTGGAGTTCACTGTGGCCTCCTGGGTCAACCCTTAAGAAAACGCAGGTGTGGGTCCACTTATTCGTCCCCTTACAAACCCAGCCCGCTGGCCTGTACCTGAGAACCTCTTGAAATAACTCCCCCTCTGCTCCCACGTCCCTCCTCACTCATGCAGCCCTCATCTACACGCCGTTCTGGCTTTCGCTGCCCAACACCTGAGCACTTTGCACAGCGCTCTTGAACTCAGCTGCAGCAGGGCCAGATGAGGCCTAGAGATGAGTGAGGTAGTCCAGAAGGTGACTGTGGACCCTGGAGCACCATGCTCCACCTAAACAGCTTTTGCTGGTTGTTAATATGAAAGATTGGAGCCTTTCAAAAATGCCACACATTTACATTTTTCAAGAAAAGCTGTTTGGCTAACTGAAGTTCTAAATGAAGTTTCCATTCAATCTGTGTAGTTTCTGTCTTAATATGACTAGGGGATTTGTGTGAAGCGGGTGGAGGGGGAAAGGGATTGTAGAAATGTGGACAGAGTGTCTGTGAGAACTAGAGGGTAGGGGGCTCTTCAGTTTGTGTGTATGCATGCGTGCGTGCGTGCGTGCGTGCGTGCGTGTGTGTGTGTGTGTGTGTGTGTGTGTGAATGAGAGAGAGAGAGAGAGAGAGAGAGAGAGAGAGAGAGAGAGAGAGAGAGAAGCATAAATGAATTCTATCATATTTCTTGTTTTACCCAAGGGCCTCTTCAATTTCAGCTGCTTCTGTCTCATTTAAGTTAGCCTTGGGGGATGGCACCGAGAGGGGCCAAAACTTGAGGGTGCTGACCCGGGCAAGCAGAGTTTTCCCAAACATGAATGGGGGCTTGATCTGACTTACCCCACAGGAGCGTTGCTCCGGCCCAGAGGGCCCACCAGCTCCACAGGGATCCCATGCCTGCAGCAGGGAGAGAGGGAGGTCAGAGGATGCTGTCCTGTTGGAGACTATTCCAGATGGGACAGAAGGGACAGTCTCAGGACAAGGACCACCTGGGTGTAAGGAGGGCTCAAGTAGGAAGGGAAGTTAAATAGATAGGACCAGATGGGTTTGGGGTTGGGGGTGAGGCTGGGCATGAGATGAGGAGGTCAGGATCAAAGGCAATGGATGGGGTAGCCAGGGGTCTGAAGGTAGCGGTAAAGAGGTGATCTAAAACCCAGATCCAGAATAGGGTGTTAGTTGTCCCCCTTCTGCAGAGAACCTCAGCCCTTCTCACCTGCCGGTCCCGGAGCTGCAGGACCAGATTGAAAGCTAGGCTATATAGTGGAGATTCCTGGCTCCTTCGGCCACACCCTGGGTCACCTGACAAGCCCATGATGCCAACTTCCTGGAGGAGGAGGAGGATGCTCTCAGACCAGGTGGAATGGGGAGCCCTGAAGACCTGCCAAGGGTGGAGGATGAGTCTGCAGCCCGTGTTCTGAGAGGGTGTGAGAACAGCTGGCGGCTACACCCTGGGAGCTTATGGATCAATTCAGTCCTGGGAGGGCGTCGTCCTTATGGAGACAGCTGGAGAGCAGCATGTTGAGATCCTGGGTTCCTAGGCAGGGTTAGGGTAGTAGTTAGGGTTTGAAATCGAGATGGGAGGTGGCAGCTAGTCATGTTTGCCGGCTCACTGGCCAGATTACTTTCTTTGACCCCTGCCAGAAACAACAGTAAAGCACTCATATCCGGGCCCTAGTTCCTTGCAGTCCCAAGCTGAGCCTTGGTTCCTAGCCATTGCACATTCTTTCCAGTCACCAGTGGAGGATGGTGTCTGGGGGTGGGCAGGGGTGTGAGGCCTCGACCCAGGCCTGTGATGTGGATCCCAACATGCTTACCCCAAGTCCATCGAGGTCTCCCGGGTTTCTCACCTAGGAAGTGGAAACATGGAAAAGTGTCTTTGCTCGGCTCCTTGATGTTCTGAGGTGCTCTTTAACTCTTGTGGCAGGGAAGGGGTAAAGCGGGGAGGCCTGGAACTCAGGCTGTGTGTGACAAAGGCCAGAGGTCTCTATTTCCTGATTCCACAAGACCATGAGGGTTTCACTTCCTGGAGAATTATTTGGTTTGGAATTTTTCTGCTTTCTGTGGTTTTGTCATCCCTCTCCTTTTTTCTTCCTTTCTTCTTTCTTTTGTACCCTAGAAGGGGCTGACTGGACAGGTTTTGAGTGACTCTGTGCCTCCCCATTACCCTGCACCTGGTCTGAGATGAGGCATAGGGGCAGGTGGTATAGTGAGAGGCAAGGTGGTGTGGACTTTCTAGGCTGGGGTCAGCATGTCTCATGGGCCGTGCCATACTCTCCTGATCCCTACTTTGGAGGTCAATGTTTGCCGAGGAGTCTCCTCAGGAACAGCAGCTGCAGAGCCTAGCATCCTCTGTCAACACCCCCTCCCAGCTCCTCCTCCCTTATCGCTGAGGCCCAGACTTCTGTGCACCTGGGTGGGTGGAGGATCTTCCCTCTAGGGCTGTGACTTCTCATATAACCACTCAGGGCCAGTTTTCAGAGGGGAAGATAAAGCTTTGGTACTGATAGGGCCCTCACGTCAATCAGGCAAGAGAAGTGAGTCAACAGGAGGCTGGATGGAAGCCAGAGATGAGCAGAAACAAGTGGGTGCAGGCGAGGGGTGGGAGTCATGGAGAGTGAGGACTTGGGGGAGGACAGAGGCATAGTATCCTCAGGGAACCCCTCTGAGAGCCAGGAGAGAACATGGCAGAGTCCCTGAGGGAAATACAGCCTGGAAAGAGAAGATACCAGGACTACCAAGGATGAAAGTGATGTTAAACGAAGATGGCAAACCCCTCTATGTGGTTACCTCTCTTCTCCTTTCAGACCCTCAGAGAAATGAGATGTGAGGAGGAAAGCATTAGGGCACAGTGTTCTCAGAGAGAATTCTGACCCCCTTTCCACGCACTCCTCTAAGCCTTAATGTCTCCCCTGACTGAAATCAAAGAGAAACCTACCCCTTTGATCACTGCCCTCTGCAGATGGATGCCTCAGAAATAGGGTGGTGGAGCAAGTCTCATGAACACTGTAACTTGGTAACTCCTTGGGACCTTGTCTGTTACTCCTTTCAGGGTTCAAAGTGTGTGTGTGTGTGTGTGTGTGTACTCATGCATATGTGTGTATTATGATACAGTCCTGTGCCCTACCCCAGATTATTTATATTCTCAGGAATCTCACTAACAACCCCGGAAATAACCTACAGGGACACTTCCTTATGGTCAAAGAAATCATATTCATCCTGACCACGATAGCTTTCCTCTGAGCCCAAGGGTGTTTAAATTTGAACCTTTGAGCCTCTCCTTATATATGAGGCAGGAAACACCATTCCAGATCCTGGGGGAGCCTCTGACTTGTCTGGGCTCTACAAGCCAGGACACAGGACAAATGATTTACTGTGTCCAGCTAAGGTCTGGTTTTGCTGGAAGTTTCTAATTGTATTCCTTCACACTCTGGATCCAATGATCTGACTTGTACATGCACAGAAACTGCTCTAAGTTTTCCAATGATCTGTTCCTTGCCACATGGTTCTAGCTCCTTCTCTGTAATATCAAACATCAGTATTTCCTCATTGAAACTGTCTTGGCTTCCATATCACCTTCTGGATTTTGTGATACTTTGGTCTGTTTCCTACATGCACATCTTCAATGCTGCTAACTTTTAGATTCCTTTTATGGTCTTTCTATTATTCTTCTCCAGAATGCAACCATGTTTGCCCATGCTGTTCAACAGAATGTCCAATGATGATGAACACTTTCTCTCCTCTGCCTGTGGTAGACAATTCAGCTGTTGAACTCATGAGGCTACTGAGCACTTGAAACGTGGCAAGTGTAATGGAGGAGCTGGATTTTTTTATTTAGTGTAATTTAAAACGAGGACCTGCACCCAGTGTCCATATTTGCTACCACACAACACTAGAGCTGTTACTACACAGGCTCTATGGATGCTTATTTGCTCTGCCATCCACATACCTAGTCATTTACCCTATATTTCCTTTTCATTCCTTTGGTTTCCTTATAGACAACTGTTCTGATGTGATCCATGAGTCTATTTTTCCCAGTATCTGATTAAAATAAGATACAATATTAATAAGTAAACAAACCATAAATGTATATAGCTCATTAAATCACCTCAAATAAATACACCCTTACAATCTTCAGGTGAAGTCTTTATAAGCCAGGTGAAGTCTTTAGCAAGAACATTCTAGCATCCCAGAGACATTTTTCATGCTCCCAACCTCTTGAAAGCTAGTGACTAGTTTGGCTTCTAATATCATAGGTTATTTTGTTTTTGAATTCTGTGTAAATAGAATCATGTTTGTCTTGTTTTGTGATTATCTACTTTTAATCAGTGGCTTCTTTGCCCAAGTAACTGTATTTTATTTTCAATGTGACATGATATTCAGTTTTATGAAAACATACTTATCCATGAACATTTGGGTTGTTTTTACTTTAGCTAATGTTTTTGTACATGTACACAATTTCTTTGGAAAGTAGTGTGACGTTCCAAATTGTAAATTTCCCAGGTTACTGGATTAAGATTTAGATTCTGTCAATATTTTCTCAAAACTAAGGCACTAATTTCAGCTTGCACAGTGTGTATGACCTGATGACCTGGAACTGGAGTTCCAGAGGGTTGTGAGCCACAGTGTGCATGGTGGGAGCCAAACCTGGCTCCTCTGCAAGAGAAGTTGCTGCTCTCAGTAGCTGAGTCACCTCTCCAGACCCTGGCCTGTGGTTTCAGTCTGTGCTCATCAGTGAGACTGAACACATTTTCACGTGTTTATTGGCCATTTGGATCTTTCCCAATATTTTTCATTGCTTGTCTAACTGATCTATATGGATTCTTTCTATAGTTTGAACATAAACTGTTTGTTGGTTACGTATTTTGCAAATATTTCTTCCTTCTCTGTGATCTGGCTTTTAATATTCCTAAGAATGAAAAAGGATCTTAATTTTAATACAGTCTATTTTGAAACTGGCCTTTTCTTGTGACAATATTGAGTATTCCAATCCATGAACATTATTTTTCCATTTATTTATATCTTGATCTCACCAGTATTTTAAAATTTCTCAGAATACAAATCTACTTATTCTGTTAGATTTACTAATGAATTTTAACTTTTTCTGGTGCAATTATAAATGGTAGTATGCTTTTAATTTTAGATTCCATGTTTTCATTGTTAATGTACAGAAACACATTCAGTTTTTGTCAAGTTGGGCCTTCTTGTTTTTCCCAAAATTTGATAGCTCTTCCTTTTCTCATATTCTTGCTGTCTTCCGAATGGTTCAGAGCTCAGAGAGTTGGTTCTCTCTTTCCACCTTTTTATGTGGCTTCTGGGGAGCAAACTCAGGTCATCAGGCTTATGTGGCAAAGGTCTCTACCCATTAATCCATCTCACTAGTCCTTGTCAGTCCTTTGAACTGTCAAATGCCCTTTTGCACCGACTGAAATGGTCTTACGGTGTTGCCACTCATTCTGTTAATGTGCTGTGCCATGTTTATTGTGTTGCATATGTTGAAACGTCCTTGCATCTCTGAAATTAACCCCACATGTCATACTAATTAGAATGATCTAATTGATGTCTGATTCTGTTTGCTAATCTTCTGTTGAGGATTTTTTTTTGTATCTGTTTATCAAGAATCTTGGTATTCCTTTCTTCTGCCTTTCCTTTTGTTTGAGACAAGGTCTTTCTACATAGCCCTGGCTGCCATGGAACTCACTATGTAGACCAGGTTAGCCTCAAATTCACAGAGATTTGACCCCCAAGTGCTGGAATTAAAGTCATTTGCCACCATACCAGGCTATTCTGCCTTTCTTTTTTATTATGATTTGTGATGATCAGTTTTCACTGCCAACTGGTCTGGATTTAGAATCACCTAGGAAACAGAACACTGGATGTGTCTGTGAGGACATTTCTAGCATGTTTCAACTAAGGGTCTCTATCTATCTATCTATCTATCTATCTATCTACATATATATACATATATATATATCAGTTTGTGTATGATTACTGCTCTCTACTCTTATCCAAGTTTGTAGTGAGAAAGATCAGTAAAGGGGGCAAAACATTTTATATACATTATAAACATTGTATATATACATTTTATATGTATTGGTGTTTTGCCATGGGTGTTGGGTCCCTTGGAACTGGAATTACAGACAGTTGTGAGCTACCATGTGGGTGCTGAGAGTTGAACTCGGGTCCTCTGGGAGAGCGGTCAATGCTCTTAACCAATGAGCCATCATCTCTCCAGCCTACTAAGGAGTGGTTTTTTTTTTTTTTTTTTTTTTTTTGGTTTTTCGAGACAGGGTTTCTCTGTGTAGCTTTGCGCCTTTCCTGGGACTCACTTGGTAGCCCAGGCTGGCCTCGAACTCACAGAGATTCATCTGGCTCTGCCTCCTGAGTGCTGGGATTAAAGGCGTGAGCTACCACTGCCCAAGCAAGGAGTGTTTTAACTATTCCTTTTTATTTAGTCTGGGATCCTACCATAAATGTTGGCAGCCACCAACACTGATTAAAAAGGACTAGAGAAAATACACTGAGTACCAGCACTCATGTCCCTATGTGCTGATTGTGACTGCAATGTGACCAGCCACCTCATAGTCCCATTGACATGCCTTCCCCACTGTGACAAACCACTTCCTTAAACTGTGAGATAAATAAACTTTTTTCATGAGTTGCTTTTCTCACAGCAATGAAAAAAAAGTAACTAACACGGAAGTTTGGTACCTTGGGGCTGTTGCAGTGACAAACCTGATCGTGTGGTTTGTGGGCCTTTGGAACTGATTTTCCTCAGGAATGTGGAAGTGTTTCGAAGGCAGTTTAAAGAAGCCCTAGATGAAGCCAGGCAGTGGTGGTGCATACCTTTAATCCCAGGAAGCAGAGGCAGGTGGATTTCTGAATTCCAGGCTAGTCTGGTCTACAAAGTGAGTTCCAGGACAGCCAGGGCTGTTACAGAGAAACCTTTTTCGATGCTATAACAGAGTGTAATAGGATATTCTGGCTGGTGTTGGAATGATGTCAAAAAGGTGGGTAGTGAAAACTGTGCTCGAGATTTCACAGGGAGAATAAAACTACCAAAACTGGAACAGAGTCCCATGTGTTACACCCCGTTAAAAAACCAAATCTGTCTCGGGAACTCAAGTGAGGCTGAATTCAAAAGCAACAGACTAATTTGTTTACAAGAGGAAATTTCAAGACAGCATTCAGTTTGTGTATGTTCACTGCTCCCTGCTCATATCCAGGTTTATAGTGAGAAAGATCAGCAAAGGGGGCAAAATGGTACGAAAAGTATGCTCTTGGCAAGGCAAGGACATGGACAAGTTTAAAGTTGCAGACAAGTAGGGTGAGGAGAAAGCAGTCATGATTGTTAGGGAAATTAGCATGATTAAGGAGAAATCTTGAATGTTTCACTGTGATAATAGGGAAGCTGCTTGAGGGCAAGAACTACCTTATAAAAAGCTTCTGTGTGTAAACTGAAACTCCTTCTGAGAGACTGAACTAAGAACACAGCTAAAGGGGTCTTCTGCTCAAAAGTAAACACCTAAGTGTTTTTCCAGGTTCAGTTGCCAAGGTACACAGACCACAGCTGCAGTGGAAGACGGCCAGATCATATCTGAAGGTGACAGCAGCACTGGCCAAATGGTACTGGCTGGGCATGTGTGCAAAATACAAGATGGGGTGGAGAGACGGCTCGGCCGTTCAAGGCTAGGCTCACAACCAAAACACAGAAGAGTGATGGGATCGTAGAGCCTTACTGCAAGGTTCCAGAAAGCTGCTAAATTCAGGTGTAAGTGTTACAGCTCTGAGGGGAAAGGATTCCCCAATGCAAGTGTTGCAGCTCTGAAGGGAAAGGTATCCTGGCAGTCAGGAGCCAAGGGATACCACAAAGTCACACTGCACAACAAACCTCACACAAGAAACATATTGGGAAAGACACAAGAGGGTGGCTGCCTCTGCTTGATGAGCAGCAGAGAACTGAGGGGGAGGCAGCCTTATGTAGGGTTTCTGGGGAGTGGAGTTTTCCAGAGTGGGAATTGGTGGGTTTTCAAGTTCAGGGATTGGTGGGTTTTCAAAACCTGGAAGTGAGCTTGGACTTTTTACCCTACACAAGCAATGTGTGACAGAGTCAGATTCAATGCAAAAAGTTCCATTATGTAGGTTAGTGAATGTGAAACCTAAGCTGCAATGTTGGACAGTGGAGATGCTAGGACCATGGAATGTCTCTCCAGGAAAGTTGTAGTCATGGAATGAAACTGGCCCAATGGAGGGGGTGGATATCATCACATTGGCTACAAGTGGCGAAGCTGGAGGAACAGGGTTACCTACAGCTTTTGGAAGTGAGATGATGCTACCAAGAGCCCAAGATAGCAGGCATAAAGCTTAAGATTTGGTGTTTGCTCTACTGGATTTCTATCTTGTTATGAGCCACACCCCCCCCAACGCCCCATTTTAGGATGGGAATATTTACCACGTCATTGTATATTGGAAGTAGATAACTTCTGTAAAACAGATGCTCAGAGTTAAGGAATTACCTAGTCTCAGCAGATGCCCTGCCTTTACTATTTTGAGTAATGTTAGAAACTGATAAGTTTTTGGAGACTTTTAGTGATGATCTAAATTTATTTTTCATTGTGAGATAAATATGAGACTTTTAGGAGCTAAAAATGAAATGTTCTGATTTAAAAGTGATGTTTTGGGTGCCAAGTTGACAAGGGGAGGGCTTGAGACCGTCGACCTTCACTGTCAGGTGGACTGGATTTAGAATCAGCTGAGATGCACTCCTGGATATGTCTGTGAGGGTGTTTCTAGAGTTTCATTTGAGCAAAGACCCACCCCCCACTAATGAGATGGCACTATTCTATGGCCTGAGATCCCAGGCTGAACAAAGATGAACAGAGGAGAAAGTGGACTGAGTCTTAGACTCACCTCTTTCTGCTCTAACTGGACCCACTGTGGCCGGCCACCTCACACTCCACTACTGTGCTTTCTCCATCAAAACGGACTGCACTCCCTCAAACCAAGGGCCCAAATAAAGCTTTCCTTCCTGAAGTCGCTTTTATCAAGTATTTCTTTAAACAGCAACAAGAAAAGTAACTAGTCATTGTGTCCATGTCATCTATGGCTTGGTATCTATGGCATGCTGGCCTTGTAGGATGTGTTAGAAACTTAATTTTCAGGCCAATGCTGTTGTTCATACTAATCTACAAAGATCCTTTGTGGTGTCAGAGCTATAGTGATCTGTGGTGTCAGATGTAATGTCTCTCTTTCACCTTTCACTTTACTTATTTGGACGTTCTCTCTTAGTCCAAGTAGTGGTATACCTGTTTCCAGTGCTTGAAGACAGCAAAGGAAAGAGGCATTAGGAATCTGCTTGCTGATATTTATACATTCACAGTTCATCAAGCGTCAACTGAAGTCCCAACAGGTCCCTATCAGCTTTGCTTTAACAGTCAGCAGCTGTCAACCAATACAATGCCAATTTATACTAAACAATAAAGATGAACTGTTAACACACAATAATATGAGTAAATCTCAGAATAATTAGACTGAGTGAAAGAGCACACGCTATTATATAAATTTCTAAGGTGTAGTTTCGAAGGTAAAGGGAGAATATAAAGGGACATAAAAAGAACATTAGAGTGTAGAAGATATATTTATCATCTTAATTCTGTTGATATGTATGTATAAAAATATTAAACTGTACCAAACTGTACACTTTAAACATGTGCCCATGGATTGGGCCAGTAAAACAGACCAGTGGATAAAGGGACTTGCCACCGAGGCTTACAACCTAACTTCTACCCCGAGGTCCCACATGGCAGAAGGATCAGACTCCCACAAGTTATCTTCTGACCTGCACACATGTGCCCTGGCATACACACGCCCCCAACCCCTAAACAAAAAGCAATAGAATCTGAAATATGTATTAGTTATTACAGATTGGTTGTAGCTACTTCATAAAGGTATTATTTAAGAAAGTGAAATAGATGTAAGTGTACCAAGTTACATGGATAATTTGTATACTAAAAGGGAAAAAAGAGCCGGGCAGCGGTGGTGCATGCCTTTAATTTGAGCACTTGGGAGGCAGAGCCAGGCAGATCTCTGTGAGTTCGAGGCCAGCCTGGTCTACAGAGTGAGATCCAAGACATGCACCAAAATGACACAGAGAAACCCTATCTCGAAAAACCAAAATAAATAAATAAATTTAAAATAAGAAAAGCGAAAAAAGAATAAAAATGGAAATCAAAGGCTTACATAGGCCTATCACATTATACAGATCAGAAGTGCCAATATTGTTACAATGCCAAGTCTTCCTGAATGCAATCCACATACAAATTCTAGCAGAATTTTTGGTATATTATGGAAATATGCAAATCATACACATATGTGTGAAGAGAATCTGGGCTAAGAGTGTGGGCAGTTCTTAGAAGTTTTCTTTAACTCTGAAAATTCAAACTGAAAAGATTTTTGAAAAAGTTTTTTTTTTTTTCTTTTTGAGACAGGATCTCACAGCCTGCTATGTAGATCAGGCATGTGCCTGCCTCTGTTTCCCAAGTGCTGGGATTAAAGGCATGCACCATTGCGCCTGGTCTTATTTTTTCTTTTTAAAGTATTATTTTGTGAATACTTCACTAAATCCTTTAAATTGTATTATAGCCCATAATGAATGTCTCATAGTGGACAGATGACTTAGAGTTAAACTTAGACTAACTACTCGGGCAGATGACCTAGGTTCAATTCCCAGCTCCCACATATCACAACCAGCTGTAACTCCAGTCCCAGGGGATCAGACATACATACAGGAACAGCACACATACACATGAAATTAAAAAATAAAATGAAAAAAAGTGTTTAAGTTTACTTAACTGTTGTTAGAAACCAGTTCACACTTGGTTCCCTCAAGTGTAACATTTCTTCATTTTACTATTATTCTTACTCTCTTCTGAGAGGTTCGACCCTTCTTCCATCTCTCTCCTAGCACGGGAAGGTCTCCATTCCTGTACCGTTAGAGCAGTCCTGGGGACCAGATGAGTGCACACCACGCCTCAGACGGCGGGCCGAAGCACAAAGACGCTTGCTTCTCTTTTAACCCGCACAGTGTGACGTTTTAAATGAAACGCCAACACTGTAAAGTTCAAAGACTTTAATTAAGAGTCTGGGCCCCCCGTCATTTTGAGGGTGCGCTGGGCATCAACACGTGTAGCAGCCATCTAGCACTGAACTCCACTCACCCCCAGCACTCAGCCTTGGACTTCTCAATCAGCCTGGCGATCTTCGTTTACTTGTTTGCCTGCCCCTGTCTACTGAGCCTCTCCCAAGGCCCTAAGTCCCAGCTACGAGACCAGTGAGGAGTTCTTTGCCGTGGTGGTGGAGCAGAGAGAAAGCAAGCTCTGCGCTTGAATCTGAAGAGATGAAGTGAAGTGAGCCTTCTTGATTCTAGCTTCCCTATGTGTTGAATAGCCCCGCGGGCTGCTCTGGGGAGTGCGATGAAGGGTCTTAATAATACAGTACAGGGAAAGGTGGGTCTAGCTTGCAAAACTCCTGAGAGCATTGGATCTCCTGAATCTTGAGAAAGACTGGCTTACCTGTATAAGATGTTCAACACATCAATGATAACTATCGACGATGTTACAACTCTGGACTCTGACTTTAATGCCATCTCTGTGATTTCTTGCTGAGTGCATGGCAAGTAACTTCACTTCCAGAGCCTGGTTTCTCATGCAGGACCTGAGGACATAGGAAAACCAGGGCTCTCACTTCAAGTACCACTCTGAGGATTAAATCTGAAGGTATGCACAAAGCACTTAAGAATCATTAGTGTAGCCAGTGTGGTGATGCACACCTTTAACCTCAGCACTCAGGAGACAGAGGCAGGTGGATCTCTGAGTTCGAGGCCAGCCTGGTCTGAAGAGTGAGTTCCAAGCCAGTCAACAGCTATAGAGAGTGATCTCAAAAACCAAAACTGAAACAAATTGCACAACTACTTCTTATTTCTGCCATCAACTTTCTAAGGCTGCTGTGGAAGATAAGAAAATGAGTTAACACAACTGACTCCATGATGGAAGTGCCATTCAGGCTGTAAAACTCAGCACACAGACAGTACCACCAGCCAACAAAAACCTAGACCTAATCCATCAAAGTCCATGGCTCTGGGAAAGTCTCTAAATGTACTAACCCTGCTTTTGGGGCTCTGAGTTCTGCTTCTGGCTAACTCTTCTTGTTAACTGAAGTATGTCAACCAGGATATGGCTTTGTGCTTAGAAGCTCACCCTGAGAAAGGTCCAGTGCTACACTGAGATCTTAAACACCCAGTGTAAAGACTTTATTGGCTTAAACTCATATCCAAACAGTCTTCTCTGGTGGATATGCCACAACAGTGCTGGTCAAGGACCACACAGAACTGGGCATAGTGCTTGGAAACTGGAGTGACTAGAAACAAAGGGCGGATCATGGATTTGAAGTCATAGATTTTAAGATGTAAGGTTATGGAATGTCTAGTAGATATAAGGTGAAAGGTAGAATTAAAAAGTTGTCCATTCTTTTCTTGTTGTTTTCCCTTTGAGGAAAATTAAAAATGTTTGGACTGTAAACAGAGAGGCTGGGCCAGGTGTGACTAAACTCTGAGTTTCTGAGCATAGAGCTGGCACTGAGCAGGAACCACTGGTGTTGTGGAATATTTAACTATGTAAAGGTGTGTTGCATTTGTTTATGCTACATTTGTTTAACTATGTAGAGATGTGTTGCATTTGTTTATGCTGCATTTGTTTAATTATGTAGAGATGTGTTACTGTTTTACCTTGCCTGCCTAAGGCTCCTGATTGGTCTAATAAAAAGCTGAATGGTCAACAGCTAGGCAGTAGAGGGATAGGCGGGGCTGGCAGACAGAAAGAATAAGGAGGAAGAATCTAGGCTTGAGAGAGAACACGAGGTAGAGAGGGAGACACCCGGGGTCAGCCAGGCAGGCAGCTGCCAGACAGACAGACACAGAGTAGGACATACAGAATGAAAGAAAGGTAAAAGGGGCTGAGGCAAAATGTACATGAGGAGAAATAGGTTAAATTAAGTTATAAGAGCTAGTGGAACAAGCATAAGATAAGGCCAAGCATTCATAACTAATATTAAGTCTCTGTGTCAAGGTTTGGGAGCTGGTTGGCAGCCCAAAGAAAGCCTGCTACATATTGGTTCTCTCTGTGAACAGCAGAAGTGATTCTCACTGCACTCTAGTTTTCTCATCTGTAAATGTTGATGAAATCAGCAGATCATGGGTTGGAATTTGTCTGGCCGAAAGTAAGCATACAGTGTTTGGTGTAACAATCCCCAATATGCATGCTGGGTAGGAAAATATTCTGGTCAATGTGTACAAACTGGTTCCTGGTATGGCAACTAAGCTAAACATATTCTTTGCTGTGGCAGTGCTGTGGATATCAGTCTGTATAAATAAAATGCTGATTGGTCAGTAGCTGGCGGGAAGTATAGGCGGGACAAAGAGTGGAGAATTCTGGGAAGTGGAAGGCTGAGGCAGAGAGACACTGCTAGCTACCGCCATGACAAACAGCACATGAAGATGCCGGTAAGCCACGAGCCACGTGGCAAAGTATAGATTAATAGAAATGGGCTGAACATAAGAGTAAGAGCTAGACAATGATAGGCCTGAGCTAATGGCCAAGCAGTTTAAATAATATAAGCGTCTTTATGTTTATTTTACAAGTGGGCTACGGGACTGCTGTGACTTGGCGGGACCCGGAGAAAAAACTCTCCAGCTACACTTTGCCCCTATGGCCTCCAATTCCGCTCAGTTACAAAAGCTCATTTCCATGTCTGTGAACATGTTCATGGTGCATGGTCATGGGGAGGCTGAAGGACAACCCTGGTGTCATCCTCAGGAATGCCATCTGCCTCCTTTAAGTCTCTTATCAGCCTGGGTGCACTAATTAGGCTACACAGGAGCTAGAATTCTCCCTTCTCCATCTCCTCAGCACAGGGAGTACATGGGTTCCGAGGAACAAACTTAGGTCTTCATGCTTGTGTTTTACTGACTGAGCCATTCCCTCAGCCACCAATTCCACTCTTGGGTATAGTCCCCAAATAAATGTATATGTTTACTGAAAGAAACATATTTGGATATTCCCCAGTGGAAATCATTCAAAAATGAAAACTATTTTTTACACATAACAGAATCTTACCAATATAATGATAAGTTTATAAAAAGGTAAACACACTATACTGTACAGGTCTGGAGAAAATTCAAAATTCAAATTCAATGACATCTTTGTCAGTATGAGTGAATCCTTTTACTGGGCGCAAAGGGAGTATGGGGTGCCCTGGGAGCGTTGTGTTTGGTTGATCGATCTGGGTAACAGCTCTGCAGTGCAGTGTGCATTGTATTGGTGAACTGTCATGTGCTATGGGAGCGCATTAAGTGGACCCACAAGTGGAGTGGGCCCTCCATTCCAGACCCAAACATGTTTGTCTCAATCTGTCTTCCGCAAAGCCCTGTCTGAGGGAAGGCTGATCCCTCTAACTCTATAACTAGGAGAAAGGAAAACAGCAAGAAGCTAAGTGTGCTTACAACCACTGTGTCCAGGAGGGGGACTGGAGAGATGACTCAGTGGTTAAGAGCACTTTCTGCTCTTTCAGAGGACCTGGGTTCAATTCCTGGCACCACTCAGTGATTCACAACTGCCTGCAACTCTAGTTCCAGGGTTTCCATCGCCTCTTCTGACCTCCAAGGGCTTCTATGTGCACATGGTGCACACACATACACATAAATAAAAATAAAATTATAAACACAATGTGTGTGGGCCAGTGAAGTGGCTTAGTGGGTAAAGGTGCTTGGCCGAGTTTGATTTCCAGGACTTAGATGGCAGGAGGCAAGAACTGATCTGCAAGTTCTAGTATGGGCATCCCACCCCCAGAATAAAAAATGTAAAGCAACAGCAGCAGCAAACCCTTGTGTCCTTGTGCACGGCGGGAAGGCACACACTTGCACCAGAGGCTGCCGCTGTTTACCCAGTGGTATAAAAATGGCTGAAGTGGGAAACGGGAGCCCAAGCTCAGCCGTGGTGAGAGTCCCCTACCCAGCTGGAACTCTCAGCCAAGCAGAGGTGGTTTCTGCCAGGCGACTGGAGGCACCAGCTTTGATGTTATCTACCTGCTGCAAGCATTTGTTCTTTTCCTTGGAAGCCTCGCCTGAGAGGGTACTCTGTTCCAGCCAAGTGAGCCTGGCTGCCTCAACGGGGCTTCCCGAATCATTTTTGATGGATGACTGACTGTAAGTGCCCAATCTGATGATGTTATCTGTATGCGTTTGTTCTTCTTGGAAGCCTCCACCAAGAGGATACTCTGCCCCACCCGGGGCTTTCCAGTGGGGATTCCAGCTGCCTTGATGGGGCATCTCTAGTCATCTCCGCTGAATGTTATAAACTCACAATTTGATGATGTTTCATTATCTGCTATTTGCTATTTTTCTTTTGATATATATACATATATAGCTATTTATATACACCCACATATATGGACTGAAAAACAGGATAAGGCCCTGGGCCCAATAGTTTTTAATTTTTTTCCCCTCCAAAAATAGAGTTTCCAATTCTTGGTAGGGTTTGCACCCAGCAGTAAGTTTCCATTTCTCTGAAACATATACCACTTTCCCCCATATATTGTGGGCCTCTCCATACCTGTTACACCACAAAAAGGAGAGAACACTGGGGTGCCCACTCTTACCTTAGCCAATCAACAATTCAGTTATTTCCGTGCTCGTAGACCAAGACAAAGGCCTGCTTACCGAAGGGACACATAAACATCATTAGCTCAATGGAAGAAAGGAGCGGCAGTCACCAGGTGGGACACCGTAAACCCAAATAAAACCCCAACCTCCCTTAACGGTCAGAGGTCGCCCTCCCTCCGTATCTGCATTGCTTGCCAATAAACTTGACTTTTACTTTGTGTGGAACTCTTTTCCTGCTTTTTAATTCTTCAACTGACGGAGGAAAGGAACCCACCTGCTAGCCAGTATCACAGCTATCATAGATCGTTCTCTACAGTTTGTGCAGACTTTTGCTTATTTCTACTCTAATAAAAAGTTTACTTAACAAACACTGTAGCTGTTGTGAAGTGTGGTAGTGTATGTCCCTGTACCAGGAGCACAGACAGATCTAGGTTCCAACCATGCTTTGCCATCTCTGCCTGTTCCTCAAGTGACTTTAGGGCTTGACACCTCTTTCCTTCTCTGTAAAAGAGAACATAGTACATACCAAGAATTTTAGCTGGGCTCGCTTAGCACATCAAAGGCCCCAAGCTCCATTACCAGCACCTGGGAGGGAAATAACAATAACAACAACAACAACAATAATAATAATTCAACAGGAGGCTGGAGAGATGACTCACTCAGCCTGTAACTCCAGTGCCACAGACTCCTACGCCCTCTTCTGGCCTCCGTTGTACTGCATCCATGTGCACAAACTCACGCTCTAACACACACACACACACACACACACACACACACACACACACACACACAATTATCAATAAAATCCTTTCAAAAAAGATTTATTTATATTACTTTTACTTACGTGTAGGTGTGTGTATCTGCAAGTGGGGATGTGCGCTTGAGAGCAGGTGCCCGCAGAAGCCAAAGGAGTCAGTTACCTACGCTGGGGAGCGGCCCCACGTCTACGCTGAGACCCGAACTCGGGTCTTCTAGAAGAGCATCAAGTGCTCTTCAGCGCTGAGCCATCTCTCCGCCCACCTCCACCCCCACCCCCACCCCCAGTGAAGAAGAAAGAGAAGAGGAAAAGATTCGACAGGACCTGGCAGTGCTCTAAAGCACCCGCAGCTGCCTCATTTTCTCCAGCTTTGGTGCGATCTGATTGGCTCCTCGCCGTTCTGTGGCCTTTGCTTCTCCCTGCCGGTGGCGGCCGGAGGACTGTCAGAAGAGATTCCTCTGTAGAACCGAACTCAGGTCTCGTAACTCAGCTGAATCTTGAGAATGCCCTCTAACAAATCTCTGGAGACTGTCTTCAAGAGCAACGCGGCCGCGCCGCCTACTGGAGAAAAATCCCCACGACGCGCGAGCCGCCGCGGAGCAAGACGGCGCCGAATGAGAGCTGCTGCGCACGCGCAAACCACCTCGCGGGCCCGCGCAAAGCACGGGCGCACGACTTAGGGGCGGAGCCCAGGACCCAGTCTTTCCCGCCCTTCCTGCGATTCCCGCCCATCCTGTCCGCCCTCGGCCATACCTTAAACTACGTTTCCCAAGATGCTCTATGCGAAGGACTTCCGTTGGCGTCAGCGGAAGCCGTGACTAGCCGGGCTGCACGGAGGCCGGCTTGGTCACTATGGAGGAGATAGGCATTTTGGTGGAGAAGGTTCAGGTGCGGTGGGAATCTGGGTTTCTTTGCGCGAGCTAGGCCTAAGTGGCGTGCTGAGTGAACTCCAGGAACCCAGGTCGGGACTGGGTGGTTTCAGAGGCCTCGGGGTAGAGCTTTGAGTGGTCCCGAGGCCTGGCTGGGTGGCCGTGTTATCAGGAGGGCGGCAGAGCTCAAACTAGCAGAGCGGCAGAGGAAAGTGGCGTTAAACTTAAAGACTCTTTAAGACCGAGCGATTTCGAGGCCTGGATAGCTGTGCTTAGTAGCTTTTCGGTTTGGGGGTTGGACCAGGTGGAGAATGATGTAGTGGGACCCTGTGGCCTAGGTATATCCGTGGCCAAGTGGCTAGTGGACTGACTGTAGTTGGGGCTTGGACGGGGAGGCGTTATGTTAAGTATTATTTGTGGCTTGGCTGAGTGACCTTTGGCCTTAATGTGAGTTGGGAGCCTGACATGAAAGCTTTGCCGGGGAAACTGAGTAATGAAACTCTGAATGTGCTCTGACCTTAAAAACCATGTGAACCTCCTGAGGGGACCAGGATGCTGGGAACTGATATCGGAGTTTGCTGTAACATTTGCATCCTAGTTAGGGGGCATCATAATAGCAGATGGGAGATGTTGACATAAACAGTTTAAGGGGCCTGATAGGAGAAACCTACAATGGGGATTGAGCAGTTCCTGTATTCATTTAGAGAACTCGAGTTAGGTCAGGTGCTGGAGGCTGAGTGACTTGGTGAAATGGGAAGAAAGTACTGTAGTTGATTTCATGAGATGATTCTCTACTTCCAACACCAAGTTGTCCTTTTCATCTATAGGATGAGATCCCAGCACTGTCTGTGTCTCGGCCCCAGACTGGCCTGTCCTTTCTGGGGCCTGAACCCGAGGACTTGGAGGACCTGTACAGTCGCTACAAGGTATGGTCAGCCCTGACCTGGACCCTCGTAGGGCCCCCATCACAGACTGCCCCCACCTTCCAGTCTGGTACAGCAAGGCCTACAGACAGCCCTTTGCTCTGCTTACAGAAGCTGCAGCAGGAGCTGGAGTTCCTGGAGGTCCAGGAGGAGTATATCAAAGATGAGCAGAAGAATCTGAAGAAAGAATTCCTCCATGCCCAGGAGGAAGTGAAGCGAATCCAGAGCATCCCATTGGTCATTGGTCAGTTTCTGGAGGCTGTGGATCAGAACACAGCCATCGTGGGCTCTACCACAGGTGAGTGGTCGGGCAGGTTGGGGGCGCCTCACTGGTTCTTCTGTCTGTCCAACACCTGATTCTTCTGTAGGCCAGGAACTGGGAATTGTCACGTCCTAAGAATAGCAAGGCAGGGTGATGAAATGGCCAGAGGATTGACTAATCCAAAAGAAGATATGTATTTTATTTCCTGAATGGCTCTTTCCGCCTCTCAATTCATGTATGCATATATATAAAAGTTTCACTAGCCAGGTAATGGTGTGCACCTTTAATCTCAGCACTGAGAAGGCAGGGACAGGAAGATCTCTGTGAGTTTGAGGCCTGCCTGGTCCACATAGTGCATTCCAGAACTACACATAGAGAGACCCTGTTTCTAAAAAAAAAAAAGTCCAACATGATTATTTACCCTGTATGTGGTGTACCGCTGATGTTTCTGTTGTAGTCTGTTTGACTTAAACGAGCTTATGGTCATGACCCGCTGAGTTTATTTCACCACCACTGCTGGGTTAGGAGCTGCAGTTTGAAAACACTGGCAGCAGGTTAAAACTTGGGGCTCTGGTTTGGGCTCAGCATACAGTAACTGCTGTCGATGAACAGAAATCCAGGCCCTGCCCTTACACCTGCCTGCTTCTGGCCACTGCTGCTCCGGACTGAGCCATATGCTTAGAAAGGTTCTAGATAGAGGTGTATGATCACTTGGGCTTGGACAGATGGGCTATGAGGAAGCACGGGGAGAACGATGTCCAGGATGAGGACTGCAGACGGTGGAGGCCCCCTGAGATAGTGTGGTTGGAGGGGTGGGTTTGCAGGGAGACAGTGAGGGAAGTTGAGGTTGTTTTGGGAGATGTCTAGCTTCATGTTTTGCTGTGCATTACTAGTGTAACTGTAGGGAGTAAATTGGAGAAGAGGGATGGAGGCCGCTAACCAGGGATTCATGCAGAGACTTAGACAGAATATCGCTATGGTTGTAGAATAGGTGATACCAAAGGAGGGGCTGGTTGAATAGATTGGGAGGTTGTGTGGAAAGTCACAGTGAGTGGGGGCTCTGAAAGGATGGAGAGAAGGGTCCAATATGAGGTTTATTCCTCTGACTGGGAACTCAAGAACAATGGGTGTCCTTGAGACGGATCCAGGAGAAATAGCACAGTTTAGAGAAAAATAGCAGGATTGTGTTGGGACACATTGAACGATACCCAGGGACATCCAGAAGATGGCGTATGGTCACCAAAGCTGGACCGCAAGAGAGAATCAGGGCTGTAGACAGACAAGGAACTCATAAGTGTGAGCATGGGGTGGATTGGAGGAGGCAAAACTGGAGGCCCAGAGGGTCCAGATGTGAAAACTTAGAAAGTGCCACCTGTGGTGTAAAGGGAATTGGGGAAGGAACAATGTCACGTCTCTGCCCCTTTTCATTCTCTTTTTCCTTCCTTTCCACAGGCTCCAACTATTATGTGCGCATCCTCAGTACCATTGATCGGGAACTGCTCAAGCCCAATGCCTCAGTGGCCCTGCACAAACACAGCAATGCGCTGGTGGATGTGCTGCCTCCTGAGGCCGACAGCAGCATCATGATGCTCACCTCAGGTGAGGGGGGCACCCAGGGCCCTGGGAGTCCCAAGGGGACCCTGTGGGCCAAACTGGAAGCTGCAGCTCTACTCTCCCAGCAGACCAGAAGCCAGATGTGATGTATGCAGATATCGGAGGCATGGACATCCAGAAACAGGAGGTGCGGGAGGCCGTGGAGCTCCCGCTCACACACTTCGAGCTCTACAAGCAGGTGAGGGCAGGGAGAGGCCTCGCTGGGCCTGGGGTTGGTGACAGGATTCCTGGCTCATCCTTTCCCACCTCCCTCAGATCGGCATCGACCCTCCCCGGGGTGTCCTCATGTATGGCCCACCTGGCTGCGGAAAGACAATGTTGGCAAAGGCTGTGGCACATCACACGACAGGTGAGCCCCTCGTTGCCTCCCCGGTGCTGTCATGTGCCCTGGACTCCTCACCTTGCCTCCTGCTTCCTCGGGTTTCGTGGGAAATGGCATAGCACAGTACCTGTAATATAGGCTCTGGGGACAGGTGGGGGGGTCTCTTGTCTGCTGTACAGTCTGGGCAGGTGATTTCACCTCATTGTTCCTCAGTTTTCTCAAAATTAAAAACCAGTGAGGTGTGGTATCACACGCCTTTAATCTCAGCACCCAGGAGGTAGAAGCAGGTGGGTTACTGTGCATTCAAGGCCAGCCTGGTCCATATAGGCAGCCCTGGCTGCCAATGCTAAATAGTGAGACCCTGTGTGTTCAATAAGGGCAAATTGAAAAGAAAAAAAAAAAGTCTTATCTAGAAATGCTGGCAAATATGCTTAATTCTGACTCAGAGACTGAGGCAGTAAGATAAGAATTTGAGACTGTCCTGGGCTACCCAGCAAGACCTTGTTCAAAACAAAAAAACAAACAAACAAAAAAACAAAAACACCCTCATTCCGGAGGGTGATTGCGGAGGGTGATTGCGAGGAGTCGGTAAAATAATACAGTGTATTTCTTATGGTGGGTTCAGACTCAGTGCTTATAACCGCAAATGCTGAGCCGAAGCCAAGGGGGTAAGTGATTAGAGAGAGTACAGTCCACAGACCACTCTGGAAGCAGGGTGGACAGGAGGGTGTCCTGGATGTGCTGTCCATCCTGCATGGGCCCCTCAGGAGAAGTTCCCAGAGGAAGCAGATGTGAGGAGGATGTGTCGGGCACAGAGAGTGGAAGAGGGAACTTAGGTCAGACACAGTAATGTGTGCAAAGGCCCAGCGGTGGAGGCCTTAGAGACATCACGGGGAGACTATAGATCCCACTAGTGCAAAGCCGAGCTTTTGGGTTTTCCTGCTGCGTGACTGGCGGAGTAGGGGCTGTGTTTGGCAGCACATAGGGGGTGAAGCTGAAGAGATCGTGAGGTGCCTGATTATAAATAGACTAAAGTATTTTTAGTCTAAAATCCAACAGCCAATCAGAAGACTTGGTTTAGAGACCCCTATTATTAGCCTCATGCTGTGTGCTTAGGGATGGATAGTGAAGGGGTGGCAGCGTTGAGATTTGCTAATGAAGTAGGTGTAATTGGCGAGAGGTAACTCAAGAGCACTTCTCAGTCCTGGCTTAGGCTATCCTGGAGTTGTTGTTGACTTTGACAGGATAGAGAGGTGAACTGGGGTAGAGGAGCAGTGGATTTGCTATGGGACACATGAGATTTCATGACCAGGGAACATTCAGCTAGAACTCTAAAACATGGATGCACTGTCCCACTTTGATTTGGGCTGTCAGTGGAGATTTGGATTCATCGATGCATGTCCTCTCTAGTTGTTTCTGTGAGTGTAAGCCTGGGTTTGGAAAGGTGAGATAAAAATGGTAATAGCAGTGGTAAATACAACCACAGTGTTAGCTAGACGTCTGTAATGTTCTTTAGCTAGACGTCTATAATGTTCTTTAGGCAGATGTCTGTAATGTTCTTTAGGCAGACGTCTATAATGTTCTTTAGGCAGATGTCTGTAATGTTCTTTAGCTAGACGTCTGTAATGTTCTTTAGCTAGACGTCTATAATGTTCTTTAGGCAGACGTCTGTAATGTTCTTTAGCTAGACGTCTGTAATGTTCTTTAGCTAGACGTCTGTAATGTTCTTTAGGCAGACGTCTGTAATGTTCTTTAGGCAGATGTCTGTAATGTTCTTTAGCTAGACGTCTGTAATGTTCTTTAGGCAGACGTCTGTAATGTTCTTTAGCTAGACGTCTGTAATGTTCTTTAGCTAGACGTCTATAATGTTCTTTAGGCAGACGTCTGTAATGTTCTTTAGGCAGATGTCTGTAATGTTCTTTAGCTAGATGTCTGTAATGTTCTTTAGCTAGACGTCTATAATGTTCTTTAGCTAGACGTCTATAATGTTCTTTAGGCAGACGTCTGTAATGTTCTTTAGCTAGATGTCTGTAATGTTCTACTCTTCTTGGGAAGTTGTGCATATAGCTTTCAGAAATTGGCATTGGAATACACTGGATACTGCTGAGTGTCTGCCATGTGCCAGGTAACTAATTCCTGAGATACTCAAACAAGCAAGTGTCTATTCCTGGGATCAGTGTCCTCAAGGGCAAGTGGGGGTGGGGAGATAGTTGGAAAGGGTCGATGTTGATGGTTTAAGGTAGGAAGGGCTGTGGTAGCCCACGCCTTTAATCTCAGCACTCAGGAGGCAGAGGCAGGCAGATCTCTGAGTTCAAGGCCAGAATAGGACAGAGACTCCAACAACAACAAAAACAGATAGGGAAGATTTTACTGTATTGTAATTGCCTTGGGAAGGAGCTAGTTGGTTGGAAACATGTGATACAAGCACGAAGAGAGGTGATGGGTGGGAAGAGAGCCCTGCAGAGGTGGGGGGTGGGGCTTAGATGGAGGGTCAGGAGGGTGGAGAGGGTGAGGGAGGATAATGTCCTGGCAAGGAGGACTGGAAGCGGAGCAGGAGCAGTCATGGGAGGAGGGCTCACTGCTGTCTGTGGTGAGCTTAGGTGAGGTCTTCTGACAGCCGAAAGGCAGGTAGAGGGGGTGCTAGAGGACAGTGGAAGATTTAAACTCTCACTGTGGAGTTTAAAGCAGTTCTGAGTTAAAGACCCAGGGCAGGTTGATGAGAATGTGTGGTGGCGCCATCTGTCCTTTTCTCTGGTCTTCCTCCAAATGCCTTCCTTGGTGGCATTTGTTTGTGTGGCGATGGCACTGGAGCGGGCATTGCCTGTCGTCCTGACCGGCAAAGCCGTGGAGAAAAAGAAATGCCTCACATGAGAACGCAGGTTTATCACTTGTTCGGGGTCACCAGCTGACTAGCTGTGGTGCTAGGATTTGATGCTGAGACCTGACCCCAAGCTGCAGGCTCTTGATACGCATCAATTCCTGGAGCTCAGTGAGATACAGGAATGTGTAAGCCAGACAAATGATACAGAGGATGGCTGGCTATTTGTGAAGGTGATAATAAAATTATAAAGCTTTGTGTTATATTTGGAATTCAGGAAATCTGCTGCCTTAAAACATCTTTTAAGTATTTCCTGAGAAAGTGATTTTAGAAAGTTCCAATGTACCCCTCACCCAGATTCCTCCGTATTACTTCATGGCCCCTGTAACATGTCACAGAAGTTACGGAAAGCAGGAAGTTGACATTGCTAAGGTACTCTGAACTGGAGACTAGACATCTTTGACATTTACCAGCAGCCCACTAGTGTCCTTGTTCTACCCAAGTTTCCATCTAGACAGGTGACCTTGGCCAAGAGCGGACAGAAGTTGAGGGCCTCTTCTGTTCGGAGTGCATCTGGAGAAGGCTCTGTCACTGGAAGAGGGTGCAGGGGTGGAGCAGTGGGAAAGTCCTGGTTGAGACAGGGTTTCATCTGCTTGCTGTGATGGCGACTAACTGCCAAGAGTGAGCAACTCAGCGGGAGACTGGTCCAGGGTGGGTGGGAGGAAGCAGAGGCTGAACAGTCTAAAAGATGGACAGGAGACTGGGTGAGCCCGTCATAGAAGTCAGCTCCAGAGATGGGGTTTCTTGTGGGCACAAAGCAAGGAAGGTGTGTCTAGGAGCAGCCCTGAGGTTAAGGTACGAGGTGAGCCCCAAGGTGATGAGGGAAAGTGGGCACTTTTTCATACCTTCAGCCAAATGTGAAGTCTGGGTCTGAGGGCATGTCAGGCCACCAGTCTGCAGGCGTGCCCAGTTCCTGCTTGGCCTGTGTATATGGATTGTGTCTCCCTGCTCTGGTGGCAGGAAGGAGAGTCCCAGGAGTGTGTTCCACACGGCATGCAGCCGCCCACTTAATAGGAAACAAGTCCAGAGGGAAGGCCCAGAACAAGCCTGATTCAGCCTTGCTGCTGGCTGTCAATCAAATGAGAAGATGGACTTAGGGCCTTGGATTCTTCCAGGGATGTGAAAAAGTGACTCAGAGTTAGGCACACATGTAGTGTAGTTAACATTGCAGTGTAGTTAACCAACTACACTTTTTTACTCTTTGGGGACCCGCCACCCAGCTCCCAAATATGTACACGGAGACTAAATCTTACTTATGAATGCCCAATTTTAACTTGGCTTGTTTCTAACCAGCTTTTCTAACTTAGCTTATCCTATTTCTCTTTAACTACATTTTACCTTTGGGTTTTTTACCTTTCTTTATTCTATATATCTTTCTTTCCTTCTTACTCCATGGCTGACTGTGTGACTGGGTAGCTGGCCCCTGGTGTCCTCCTGTCCTCCTTTTTCTCACTCTTCCCACTTCTCTCAAGCCTAGATTTCTCCTTCTATTTATTCTCCCTGCCTGGCAGCCCCGCCTATTTCTCTCTCCTGCCTAGCTAATTGGTTCAGACCAATCAGGTGTTTTAGGCTCAGTAACACAGCTTTGCAGATTAAAAAATGCAACGTAAAAGAATGCAATACATCTGTGCATCGTTAAATATTCCACAACATTGCAGAGCTTGCAACAGGAGAATTTCTAATTCTAGGCAAGGGCGGGCCGTGTATCAAAATCCTTCCTCAAAACAAACAAGTATGGTTCATAGAGCAAACATGAACTTAGCACTCTTGGCCAGACAGTCTAATTTCTTTTCTTTTTCTTTTTTTTTTTCCCCCTAATTTCTTATTCTATGGACTTTTCTGTTTTGTCAACTGATTTTGCATGCATTCTGGAATTTGGGGTTTTTAGTTTTTGTTTTGTGCTTAACATTCTGATTCTTCTAAAAAGTCCCCAAAATGACATGTATGTGCAGGGTTTATGATTGGGGCTTCTCCGTCACTGTGAGGCAAGAGCAGTGACTGGGTGTGGAGACCCAACGGTGTGCCTTACCCAGCTACTAGGGGTAGTTATTTAAAAAAAAAAAAAAAAAAGACATCTTCAGAAATTCCCAGGGTCAGTTAAAGCACAGGGACCCCAAAGGAGCATGGTTCCCATTCTAACCAAGTCATTCTGCCCTCAGCTGCATTTATCCGTGTGGTGGGCTCAGAGTTTGTACAGAAGTACCTGGGTGAGGGCCCCCGAATGGTCCGGGATGTGTTCCGCCTGGCCAAGGAGAATGCACCTGCCATCATCTTCATAGATGAAATTGATGCCATTGCCACCAAGAGATTTGATGCTCAGACAGGAGGTGAGTGGTGCCCAGACAACCTGGATCTTGTGCAGGCTTGTCAAAGGACGTGTCCTGGACTGACCATGTCTCTTACTCTCAGCTGACAGGGAGGTTCAGAGGATCCTGCTGGAGCTGCTAAATCAAATGGATGGATTTGACCAAAACGTCAATGTGAAGGTTTAGGGTTCAGGATTGGCAAGGGGTGGTATGGATTGGCAAGGGGTGGTATGGATTGGCAAGGGGTGGTATGGTGTAGGGACTGGGGAAAGATAGGGACTGTCTGAAGAGGGCCAGATGTCATGACAGAAAGAGAGGATGTAGGGGTGGCAGAAGTCTGAGCCGGTCCCTCCCCATGCCAGGTAATCATGGCCACAAACAGAGCAGACACCTTGGATCCAGCTCTGCTTCGGCCAGGACGCCTGGACCGCAAAATTGAATTCCCACTCCCTGACCGTCGCCAGAAGAGGTTGATTTTCTCCACCATCACCAGCAAGATGAACCTCTCTGAGGAGGTAGACCTGGAAGACTGTATCCTTCAGAAGTGAGAGAGGGGACCCAGCAGAAAGTGGGTCCTTATCACAATCACCACCTTTTGGGGAGTACAGGGGAAGGTCCAGAAGAGGGGGCGTGACCGGGATAAACATCCGTTTCCAAGAACTGACCCCCTCATGTGAAGAAAGGTTTCTTTAACTCAGCTGCTGCAGATGTGGCCCGGCCAGATAAGATTTCAGGAGCTGATATCAACTCCATCTGTCAGGAGGTGAGCAAGATTCTCTCTGATCTGAGCAGGGGTGCTTAAAGATGTCTCCCTTCTCTGCTCTTCTTTTCTGCAGTCTGTCCTCCCCTCGTGCCCCGCTGGGTTCTTGGGCCTGTCTCTTCCATCGCTGTCATGGGGCCGAGGGGTGGGGAGGGTGGAACTTGGAGTACAGTTTTTATTCCCATCCCTTCCTAGAGTGGAATGTTGGCTGTCCGGGAGAACCGCTACATTGTCCTGGCCAAGGACTTCGAGAAAGCCTACAAGACCGTGATCAAGAAAGATGAGCAGGAACATGAGTTTTACAAGTGACCCCCTCCCCACACTTGCCCAGAAGCTAGTTTTCTCTTTACCCAGGATTGGTTTAGTCAATAAATGGACATGATTGGATCTATTTAATTTCTTCTTAGGTGTTTAACTCCTTTGGGGAATATGGATCTTGAATAGGATCCACTGGGTCCTTCCTTGTCTCCTGTCAAATAAGTAGGCAAGGTTCCTGGCCTGGGATGCAACGTGAGAGAAGGGCAAAGAATGTGAGCCAAATGACTTCAGAGATTTTGGAAAGGGGGATGGAAGCCTTGACCACAGACTCAAGCCCCTCTCTTATTTCTACAGGAAGATCATTTGGATTTTCAGGGATTTCTGCCTTCCTTTCATACACAAGGGCCAGGGACAGAGATCCCCCCAGTCTGTTCTCCTTCTGCAGCCTCTCAGAGAGAGCACAGGTGTATTTGGTTGCCAAGGAAACAATAAAAGCCCAGTGCACATGCTTGTCTGCCTGTAAGAGACAAGTTCCCAAGATGCACTCTTCCATGCCTGGGCATACCAAGTCTGCTGGGCATGCTGCCCTATTTGTAAGACTCCTGGCCGGGCGGTGGTGGCGCACGCCTTTAATCCCAGCACTCGGGAGGCAGAGGCAGGCGGATCTCTGTGAGTTCAAGGCCAGCCTGGGCTACCAAGTGAGTTCCAGGACAGGCGCAAAGCTACACAGAGAAACCCTGTCTCGAAAAACCAAAAAAAAAAGACTCAACTTCTGGCTAAGTGCTCTTCCCCAGGCAAATGAGACTTAATCCCCGAGTCGTCATCTAGCCAAAGCTCTTCTGCCGTCCTTTATGCTTGAGGCTTTGCGAGGCTTTGCGCTGTTTGTCCTGGTGTCTCCAGGGGTTCCATTTCTGGTTAAGCTTTGCCTACCCTCCCTGGTTGTGGGGCTTCTTTCTTGGTCATCTCTATGAAGAGGCTGGCTGCTCCGTTCTGTGATCCTCTGTCACCTCAGCTGCTTAGCGTAGTTTAATGTGGCTTTCAAGGCTCTGGTCTGCCCTCTACTCACCTGTTACCCTGTCCGGCTGCCTGACCTTGCAGGGTTCTGAAGACTCAGGCTCCCCTCTGTCCATCATTCTAATCAGGCCGAATCCCAGTTTCCCTCACTATTATTTAGAGTCATCTTCCTCTATAGTTAACCCAGCCTGCTCCCACCCAAGTCAGGAAGTGGAGTCCTTTGCCATGTTCCCTAGGGCCTGCCCATGTTCTACCTGGAGAAGCTACCATGCTTTAGACCAGTGGTTCTCGACCTTCTTAATACAGTTCCTCATGTTGTGGTGACCCCTAACCATAAAATTATTTTTGTTGCTACTTTATAACTGTAATTTTGCTGCTGTTGTGAATTGTGATGGAAATACCTGTTTTCCGATGGTCTTAAGCAACCCCTGTGAAAGGCTCATTTGACCCCCAAAGAGGTCATGACCTACAGGTTGAGAACCACTACTTTAGACTTAATTTCTTATCCCCTGCAGACTGAAGTACAGAGCAGTTAGGGAAGGCAGTTTGATCATAGTGCGGCCACCATCCCCTACACATGGTAAATATTTGGGTTCTGTCTAAAAATTGAGTATGTACTTTGAAGAACGGATGGACTCTTAAGAGCACTTGGGCTCTTCCAGAGGACCTAGGTTTGATTCCCAGCACTCATGGTAGCTCACAACTCCTCAGTAGTCAGTGGGTATGCACATAGTATACAGACACATGGAGGCAAAACACATTAAAAATAAATTTTAAAAAGTGACCATCAGGAAAAATAGTTGAGGAATATCAGGTCTTTGAAGGGAAGGGGGTGATCTATCCATGGCTGGCAGAATGAGCAAAAGAGGACCCCCAGGCCCCATTAAAATGAGTCAGGAGTAAACTACAGGACAAAGGGAGGTGTGACTTGAGAGTCACATATTGTGGAGCTTAGTGGCCGCTGCTTGCTCACTTGCTTAGCAGACCTGGGGAAACCTGAGCTGAAAGGTAATGAGAAACACATGTTCCCTTTTCAGAGGGGTCAGGAAACAGGTACCAGGTTCCCAAGGGAAGGGCATGGGGTATTACCACAACATGTATAGAACGTACTTCCCATGGCTGTGTACCTTGAAGTGTCTGAAACCATCTCATTCAGTAAAATGGGCACAAGCCCCAGTGATAGAAGAGGCATGACGTCACATTTGCCAGTGAAACAGCATGGAGCTCTTGACAGCGAGAGGAACGCCAACACCGAGGGAGGGCTCCTGTAGCAGCCCTCTCCCTGTATGCCTGACTGCCCTTAGCAGGGCTGCAAACACCACGGCTGATTCTGCTGTGGAGAGCTGTCCACTCACGGCTCCCTGACGCACTAGAGGGACTTCCTCAGGAGTGAGTCAGACTCGGTCTCTGTTGTCAAAGACCTCACAGTGTAAGAGAAAGACCAACTCAGTAATGTATTTCTTAAGCTAAGGTCTTGCTTTGTTACCCTAATAGCTGTACACTCCTGGGGTCAAACAATCCTGATTCAGCCTGGGTCGGTGGACAACAGGTGTGCTAATCACACTGTTTGACTAATGGACAGAGGCCTTTTTCTTGATGGAGTTCAGGAACTGCTCTGAGAAATGATTCAGGTAGAATGTTCTAGTGCTCAAACTCAGTGACAACTTACCTTGAGACGGGGACATCTCAGTGGTGAGCTCGGTTTTAGTTTTTCCTGTCAGTTCACTGGATGTTTCACAGGGCATTGTACCATTTCATTCAGGTGAGAGGACCCAACCGCTAGTCACCAGTGACCTTGGTATACTCTTCTAGGTGTTCAGGGTTTCCCACATGGGTTTTGTTGTGGGTGTCTGCCAGAGAAGACCCCTGGGACAGAAAGTCTGTGTTAGCTGGCCAGAACTACACTGCGTGTTCAGGATCACAGTGCAGCCCCCAGCCTTCCTCAGGGTGGCTTTTTTCTTTTCATGTATGTATGTATGATGTATTTTATGTATAAGGGTACTTTGTGTGCATATCTGCACACCAGAAGATGGCATCAAACAGTTGTGAGCTGCTGTGTGGGTGCTGGGAATTGAGCCCAGGACCTTTGGAAGAGCAGTGAGTGCTTTTAACCATCTCTCTAGCCCCATCAGGGTGAACTTTTAAGCACAAAAACCATGCCCTGGGTTAAGACACTTCAGTTAGCAAGAACAGTTAGCCAGAAGCAGAACTACAAAAGCCAAAAAGCAAGGTTAGTAGATTTAGAGACATTCCCAGAACTAGGGGCTTTGATGGGTTAGGTCTTGGTTTTCACTTTGGCAGTCTGCATGCTGAGTTTTATGGCCAGAATGGTACTTCCATCATGGTGTCAGTTATGCTAATGTCTGGGGGCCTGTTGTAGTTTCTTTATTGTTCTAAAGTATAATCTTGAGTAACATCTTTTCTGTCTCTGGTCAGTGTGTGTCACGTGAAGTGGCAGTATCCATGTTGCTAAGTACTTGAAGTTGACTGTTGATCAAAGAGTACCAAGCACCAACACAGAGCAGAGGGCACGCCATGATGACACATACCATGCCACCACCATCCAAGACTACTCAAGCACAGTCTTCTGTGAGGGAAGAGGAGAGAGATGAAATATGATTCTTCATCTGGAAGTTGGTGCTCCATGTCCTCAATAGTGCATCATCCCCTGGACTTGTCCTCACAAATTTTCCCTCAACACTGCTCGGACACTTGGCCTTTTCTTTGGAATCCCAAGGTGCATACACTTACATGGTAATATACAAGGCCCTAGTGGAGTTGTTCAACACTGCAACTCCTGCTGAGCAGGAAAGCATCAAGCTGAAGGCAGGCCAGCCTTAGAATCTGGAGCCCTGTGAGCTAAAGACCTGAGCTTGCTGTCCTCTGGACCTGTCACTGGTACATCATTATCTACCCATATTAGATAACCATGAGCCCATGTTGTCATGTCTAGTTTTAATCTGACATCACAAGGCTCATTCATGTTTGCTCACTTTCTGTGTATAATTCCTTGCTAGGCCAGAGAAGCCTGGGTCTCATTGCCTTTATATATTTAATTCCGGGACCAGTTTCCTGTAATAACAACAACAAAAAACGATACCAAACAAAGAAAACTCAAACTTATCCTTTGCTCTCGTCCCCTAACTCATAGTTTGCTTTCTTCACTCTAGTTGGGTTTCATACCACCCTTTATAGACCACATGAATGGCCCTGACATCCTTAATTTGGTTCCACTCCATTACTCAGAACATCTATTGGACTCTGGCCTCTTGCACTATATCATCCTTTGCATGAAAAGTGATCCTTGCCTAGTTAAGCACTTTGCTCCTGCTGTGATCCACCTTAAGATACCAGAACTGATTTTTTTCAGGAGTGGAAGAACAAATATTTTGCTATCTAAAATAAGGCAAGCAGTTCTCTGAAGGACTGTTGGTGTTGGGTGTTGAGTTCACACGGGTCCATGGAAGAACAGGGTCACTCTAGGATGAATTAGCCTTTGTAGCCACAGGGAATCAGCTTCTGGCAAACTGACTGCCTGTAGCTTAGCCAAGGGCTCTTTTATTGTTACACAATTTACATCTTTTGGCAAGTCAATTTCTGCATACCAAAACCTCTTATCTGGAGCTCCCAGAGAGACAAAAGCCCAAGCAATCCTCAGTCACAGGACATCTCAATTTGCTGAGTCCTCCCTTAACCAAGTTTTGCATAGGCTTTGAACCTTAATTCTGAGTGAAAATGTTTTCCTTGAGGGGAACCATAAGGGCTCAATGATGTCTCTATAGGAGATATTAATTAGCATTTGTGTTTTCTCACTCTTACGTTGTTACCAATGTACCCAGTCAGATTCCTTGTTGGTAACCCACATCTCACAGAATGGTAGATTTATGGAACTGTAGCATTAGACTCCTGTTCTCTAAAACCAGATGGATGAAGCATATAAAACTTATTATGATAATCTTGGGTGGTATATAGATAGCTACACTTGAAAGGTTATATTTAGACAATGAATTCCATTTCCCATACAAATAGGAATTCCTTGTACTCCCCCAGTATAATTTTTAATCTCTTTACCTTCCTCCATTGGCTGAGCAGGACCTCAGTTGTCGTAAGGACCAGGTAGCCAAGAAGATTCATTAACCACCACAGAAATATCCATATCTCCCCAACTTACTACTAAGTTAATTGGAGGATTAGAAACATAGGCCCAGTATGTATAGTTGGCCCCTGTTACCTGTATAGTTATCACAGATAGCATAGCAAAGAACACATTTGGAGCATTCAGAGGTTTCTGAGTCATTCAAATTATTGCCTCCTCTTTGTCACACAAATTCTTAAACTGTCCCAGGTGGGAGGATCAGCCGTCTGCTCCAAAGGCCTTCTGTGTCTTTTTCCCCCAGAGGCATCTCAGCAGCTGAAGCATCCAAAAGATTCAACTCCTCTTGCTCATGCCAGAATTTTATCTATTTCGATGGGATCCACAGCCTTTTATCTTGTAGAAACATAAGCATACTATTGACTCCATCTTAACACTTTCCCTACGTTTCATTTTGATGTTAAAGTATCTTTATAACATACTGGCTGACCCAATTTAGCAGTTTTTTTTCCAAAATCCAATGTCTTTCAGCAGGTGGTGTCCCTGTTTCATTAGCATTTAAAAATTTAAAGTTAGTAAAGCGTTACACAGTCTATCTCTAGGGATCCTCATATCCCCCTTCTGTTTAGCAAGCATCGTCTTTAGTATGCAATTAGATCTTACAACAATTGCTTGTCCTGTAGGACTATATGGTATCCCTATAATGTGTTTTATGCTGTAATGTGCAAAAAAATTGTTTCATTTTACTGGAAACATAAGCTGGGTCATTATCAGTTTTAATTTGTATCAGTATGCCCATTACAGCCATCATTTCTAATAAATGTGTAATTATAGAATCAGCCTTTTCAGAACTTAGAGTAGATGCCCATTGAAATCCAGATTATGTATCAATGGTATTGTGAATAAATTTCAACTTTCCAAATTCTGTTAGGTGAAATACATCCATTTTCCAAATTTCATTTCTTTGTGTACCTTTAGGATTAGTTCCTGCAGGTAAAGGAACTTGGTTATGCAAAGAACAAGCAGGACAGATTTTTGTAATTTCCTTAGCTTGTTGCCAAGTAATGGAAATTTTTTTCTTTAAGCCTCTACTATTAACATGGTGATTCTTATGAAATTCTGAAGCTTCCAGCACATTTCCTATCATTAACTAATCAATTTCTTCATTTCTTTTTGCTAATGGCCCAGGCAACCCAGTATGAGACCAAATATGAGTGATATATAGTGGGTAATTTCTGTCCTGGATTGCTTGTTGCAGCTGCATGAATAGCAAAGTCAATTCTGAATTATCAGGAATAAGTTCAGCAGTTTCTAGATGCAATACAACTGTTTGTGCATATTGAGAATCAGCAATTATATTAAGAGATCCATTAAAGTCTAATAAAACCATCAGAATGGCATATAACTCTGATTTTTTTAACTGAATCATATGGATTTTGAGTCACTTTACTGATGTTTCCTGCCTTATAACCAGCTATTTCTAACTTATTTGTGTCAGTATAAAATGTATAAAAGCCCCAGAAACAGGTGCTTTTTTCACTATGCGGGAAAGAATCCACTCAGTTTCTTTTATAAACTGAAGTCGTTTACTTTTCAGATATTTGTTGTTAATTTTTCCTAAAAAAAAATTACTACAAGCTTTTTGCTGATCATTAATCACCCATAATTGTACAATTTCAGAATTAGTATAGGGCACTACAATCTCAGCTGAATCCATTCAAGTCCTATTCTTCCCTTTATAATTAATCCAGAAACCTTTTCCATATAGGTTTTTTTTAACTTTTTACTCTGTGAGCTAGGAAAATACATTTTAAAATATCATCCGCTCTCTGCACAATGAGTCCAGTAGGAGAATGAGTGGAAGGTATAAATACTAAAATACATTCAGTATTTTGTAATTTTTGTCCTATTTGGGCTAATTTTGTTTCAACTTCAGCTGTTAATTGTCTTGTTTAAATCTGAGTCACCTTACAAAAATTGAAACAAATTACTTAATTCTTGAGTAGATAATCCAATGGTAGGCTGTAACCAGTTAATATAACTCAATAATTTTTGAAAATCATTAAGAGTATGGAATTGATCTCTTCTAATTTGTACCTTTTGTGGCTGGATTCTCTGTTTACTTATTTTAGATCCTAAATAATTGAGAGAATCTCCTTTTTGTATTGTTTCAGGAAAAATCCCTAACAGGTTAAATTTTCCTGTACCACATTAAACATTTTTTTCTAAGGTTTCTGTATCAGATGCAGCCAATAAAATATCATCCATATAATGACAAATAATAGATTGAGTAAATTGTTTATGAACCATTTCCAGTGGTTGATGTACAAAATATTGATATAAAGTTGGGTTACTTAACATTCCTTGTAGCAGAACCTTCCAGTGATATGTCTTTACAGATTGGGCATTATTATAAGTAGGCAGTGTAAAAGCAAATTTTTCTCTATCTTGTAAAGGAATAATAAAGAAGCAATCTTGTGAATCAATAACTATAATAGGCCAATCCTTAGATAATAAGGAAGATAAAGGTATTCCAGACTATAAAGATCTTGTAGGTGGAATCATCTTATTAATCACTTTTAAGTCAATTAATAATCTCCATTTTCCAGATTCCTTTTTTATTACAAACAGGAAAATTCCAAGGACTAGTAGTTTCCTCTATGTGCTTAGCATCTAACTGTTCTTTTACTAGTTGTTCAAGTGCCTGTAACTTTTCTTTAGTTAAGGGCCACTGCCCCACCCATGTAGGCTTATTAGTTAGCCCTTTTAAAGGCAGAGCAGTTAGATTACCAGCAGTGGCTCCTACTCCAAATTTGGAAAGCCAATACTTACTTTGTCCTCCTGCTGGGCAATCTGTATAGCCTGTGTTTTTCCTTGATATTTTTTTTCCAATACCTTTTCCAGGAACATATCCCATTTTTGGAACTCCCTCTATAGACTAGGCTGGTCTTGAACTCACAGAGATCCACCTGTCTCTGTCTCCTGAGTGCTGGGATTAAAGGTGTATGCCACCAATGCCCAGCAATATTCCATTTTTAACATCATTTTATGAGCTGTTTCTGAAATTGTAAGAATATTAATTTGAGTTCCCCATTATTGTAACAAAGTTCTCCTATATAAATTCATGGCTATATCAGCCACATAAGGCTTTAATATCCCTATTTGTCCTTCAGGCCCTATAAATTCAATCCACTGTATACTTTGTTTTACTTGAGATAAGGTTCCAGTGCCTAAAAATTGAGTGGAAACTTCTTATAAAGGCCAGTTAGGATCCCAAGATTCTTCAGAAATTATAGATTTATCAGCCCCAGTGTCCACAAGGCCTGAAATCTCAATGCCATTTACTTTTAATTTCAGCTTTGGCTTTTCATCATTAATAACAGTTTGCCAAAATACTTTCTTTCTAGTACTTCCAAAACCTCCTGTCCTATATTTTGGAGCTGCTCTACCTTTAAAATGTGGGAGTAATAACAATTGATTAAGTCTATCACCAGCTTCTACTTGCATAATCTTTTTTACATAAGCCACAATTTTAATTTCTTTGTTGTAATCTTCATTTATAATTCCTGGGTGTACAATGAATCCTTGAGATGCTGAACTACTTCTTCCCAAAATTATTCCTACTGTTCCTGGGAGAAGAGGACCATACATCCCGGTGACTCTCTTATAACAAGGAATTTGTGAAGTAGTGTGCATTAAATCTCCAATGCTGACCCTAAGTTTTCCTGATAGCTCTGCTGATGAGCCAGTCCACTGCAGACAGAAATTGGTAGGTTGTGTTGTTTGTTCCTGGGCCCTGAGCTAAGCCCTTCATGGAGTTTCCCAAATATAAAGAATTGCCATGCATATCTCTCTTTGATCTACCTTCATTAGTTCAGTGTTTACCTTTCCCTTATCTCCTATAAGTTCCTGGGGGTTGAGGCTTTCTATTCTGATTATTTTCCAAAAAGGTATTCCTTTTAGTAACAGAATGATAACAATCTTTCCTTAAATGTCCCAAATTTCTACAGTTAAAATATCTCCTATTCAGAGATCTAAGACCTTTAGCTAAAGCTTGTCCAATTATATTAGCATTATATTCTGTGGATTCAGTATCAGCAGTAGCTCTGATCCATTCCTCTAAAGGAGCTCTGTGAGCCTTGAAGGACTTTATAGCATTTTGACACTCTGTATTAGCATTCTCAAAAGCCAAAGACTCAATTAAAACCTTCCTGACATCAGGATCAGCTACTGCTTTATTCACTGCTGAAGTTAATCTTGGCAAAAAAAAATTGGTGTAGGCTTCCCCTGCACTTTGTATGATTTTTGTGAAGGAGGTAGTTCTTTCCTCTGACTCATCAACCTTATCCCATGCCCTTAAAGCCTCTAAATGACATTGCAGGATAGTGGCATCATCAAACTATCTTTGTAAATCAGCATACTTACCCTCCCTAATAGTTGGTCCTTTTTAAATTCACTCCTCTAGTATGGTTACACTGTTCTATGGCTGTTGCTTCCTCTCTCCACCAAGCAAGCCATTGTAATTGAGGACCAGCTTCTGGTATAGCTGCCATGAGGTCCTTCCAGTCTTGTGGAATAACTCTATTCTGAGTAACCCAGTTATTTCAAACCTGTCTTACATAGGGTGAGTGCATCCCATATGCCACCACTGCTTCTTTAAATCTTTTCAGATCTGCCTTGTCTATAGGTCTCCAATTAATCTGAATATAATCTTGAGGATATGGATTATTGGCAGGCATTTGCTGTATAGTGACTGGGAACACCTGTGGGGGTGTCCTTATGACCTTAGGCAACCATTCCTTAATTCCATCATAGGGTGGTATGGTAGGCCCACAATTAAGCATTTTCCCTTTCTTCTATTGGGAAAATTCCTTTTCTTTCCCCCTTTTCTATTGGAAAAATTTCCTTTTTAATTCTTTCTCCTTTCCTTTTTACTTGGTAAGGTTTTCTTTTTCCTTTCTTTCCCTTTTCTCTACTAGGAAGTTTACTTTTTCTTTTCCTATTCTTTGTTTTGGGAGCTCTTGTATTTTTAAATGTGCAGTAGCTTTTCAACCTTTCTCATTTCTAAATGTGTTTCATCTGAAGAAAGAGGAGGAGAGTCATCTCCAGTGTCTTGGCTCTCCTCACTTTTCTTGTCCTTCAAAAAAGCATTCCTATCTTCCTGTGAAGGAACATTCTCCTCTGCTGACTAACAATTTCTAGCCTGAATGTCTTTCTTTTTACTTTCCTGTTCTACTTCAGATCCAGCTTTCAGTGATTCCTCACTCTGCAATGGCCCTAGAGCATTTGAAATTAAATTACATTAAAGACAAGAATGTAATGGTATGGGCTCTTCTTTCTGATGAGCTTTCCTCAAGACTTTCAACACTTGCTTTCATACCATCAGTTTTAAATGAACATCAGGAGTTGCCTGGAACCAATGGCAGTACCATTTAATTAATACCAAAAGCTCTGTAATCTGTTTTTCCTTTACTTTCATTCCATTTCCTTTAACAGGCATTTTAATAACTGCACAAACCATTGCTCCTGAGATGGGAAGTTTCCCATGACCCTGTCAATCCTGGAGTCCTCTTACCCTGAGAGCAAACTTTTTGCTTCCAGTTCTTAAAAGTGTCAGGAATCCCTTTTTTCCTTCAAGCCCATGATGTTGGCCTACCAAATGTTATGCTGGGTGTTGGGTTCACAGGGGGTGGGAGGATGGGGTGGGAGATGGGGCTAGGGTGATCCAAGAAACAGGGTCACTCTACGAGGAATTTTAACTTTTGCGACTGCAGAGTAATCAGCCTCTGAGTTACTGCCTGTAACTTAGCCAAGGGCTCTTTATTGTTACACAATTTACAGAACAGCTGCAGAACTCTGCAGGGGCCCTCATCACAAAGGACAGACAGTTTGTGGTCTTTGATTAACAGCATGTGGTCTTAGACATGATCTTTTCTTCCTTCACTACCCATCATTTCACATTCAAAGCACACCCAGGTGTTTGCAGAAGCAAGCACAGTGGGATCTACCCTCACAGGGACACACACTCAAAGGGCTGCAAGCTCTCTGGTGGGCTTCACTCACCCCCAGGTTCTAGAGTGTTTTCTGTCTTCTCCTCTCACAGGAGGATTATTAGGATGGAGGTTTCCTGGTGGAAGGTACAGACATCCCTAGCTTTGGGGGCAGGCTTCAGAGCTGAAAGTGTCAATGAATTGGGCTCATGGGTGAGGAGAAGTCCCCATTTGGACACAGTGGGAGGCAACTGCAGTTTTCAGGTCACATTCCCATACCCCTGATGGAGGGATCTGCCGAGAATTTGAACAGATCCTAGCATCTTTCAGATGACAAATGGCTTGGGGGCCAGTTGTAGCACACCCACAAGCCCATGTCCGTGAGGCTGTGTTCCTTCCTTGTGCATCAGATGTATTTGCTTTTCTCTTCCTGAAATGTCTGGGGAACCATCCTTTTCCAGTGAATGATGGGCCATGGTGTGAAGAATCAAAGCACCCCCATTTCAAGCAAGCCCCTCACCCCAACTTGAAACAGGCCTCAGTTTCAAAATTCTCAGAGCTGCTGACATAGGTCCCAGGACAAAGTCAGGACATTTGAAGAGCCATCTGGTAGCAACTGATTAACCATAGAATGCCCCAATGCTGGAGATGGTCAAAAGTATAAAGTCAGGATGTTTAAAGGACTATCTGGTAACAATTGATTAACCACAGAATGCCCTAGAGCCAAAGGTAGTCTATAAACTTTGACAAACAACCAGTTAAAACTACAAAGTAAGATAACACAAAAATTCTAAAAAGCCCCTAAAATTTGAGCCAATCAGAATTGTACCCATACTAGCACCCCTAAATGATGTAACCTTATGGATTTTGCCTTTACAACCTGAGTTTGCAGAGGGGAGTGCACCTCCTCCAGCCTCTACTGCATTGGATGGCTTGACGAGGTCCCTGTCGCGCCTTGAACTTCTTCAATAAACCTTGCTTTTGCATTTCGGTGAGTTTGTGTCTCTGGTGGTCTCTTTAGGGGTCTCCCACCCAGGGCACAACAGTTTGGATTCCCCTCCCCCCTGGTCTCCAAAAGCCCCATTCCTCATTTTTCATAATTACTCCTCTGTTAACTCTTTTAAAAAACAAAACTCATATTTAGAATCTGATACTAGACCTTTGACTTTAATTTTTAAAATATTTATTCTATATGTTTGAGTGTTTGTTTGCATATTATGTCTGTGTACCACATGTGTTCCTGGTGCCCAAGGAGCTCAGAAGAGAGCATTAGATCCCCTGGAACTGGAGGTGCATGTAGACCACCATGTGGGGTCTGGGAACTGAACCCAGGTCCTCTGGAAGAGCAGCCAATGCTTTTAACCACCGAGACATCTCTCCAGGTCTAAACTTTTGTTTTATTGCACTCAGTGTTCTGGTGGAAGCTCCACCTCAGCTCCTGGTGTTGGACCCATTTCTCGAAATCCCCAGAGACCACCAAGGAGCCGATTTCCGATGCAAGCACATATGGGTCCTTTTATTCAGGTTCAAGCTGGGCCACCGCATGGCAGATGGAAGGAAATGTGGCAGTGGTCACAAGCCCAGGTGTAGAGAGTTTTTATAGGGAAAAAACACAAGCCAGGAATTGGCAGTTTGGGATTTGGTAGAAGGAATATGGGGCAAGGTGACTTTTTGAAACTATTGGTCTAGATGACTTTTTAAAACTATTGGTCTAGATTTTGGGCACAAAACCACATTTGAAACCATTGGGTTAGACTTTTGGTGGGGAACCACAACCCGCTGTACAGGATTATCTGGATTGCTCAGCAAGATTATCTAGATATCTTTAAGGGCCTAAACTGCAGACAGGATGTCTGCAGGAGGATACTGCTCTGTATCCATTCAAGTTGTCATGGCACATTCCTGAGGTCCTTCCTGGAACTGAGTACAGCAGGTGATCTGAGATTTTGGCCCTGAGATGGAGTCTGTAAAGTTAAGTCTAGACCTTCACACTGGCACCCTGGCATCCATATACCAAAGAGTCTGGAATGTTATGATGGAAGCCCCACCTCTCTGCCCAGACCCTGCCCCTCAGAAAGTTCTGCCAAACATAACTCCTCTCCCAGAGATGCTCAAGACCACTCCCACAGGGTATTTAAACTGCCCCCCAGAAAACAGACACAAGGTTTTTTGGTCTCTCATCCCCATCTCCTCTCAGGGTGGGGTGGGGGGCAGAGAATCATCCAGGAACACTTTACTCATTAAACTGAGGCTTTTTCTTATTTGGTCTGACTTAGATTGCTGTGTTGGCAGAGGCTTATTGAGGTAAAAAAAGCTTTTCACTCAGTGTTTGGGTAGAATGAAATTATTGCTTTCCAAAGACTCCACTTGAAAAGTAAATCCTGATTAAAAGATGGTTTGGTTGATATTTTTTCCAATGCTTTATAATATAAGGAGATCTGTACTAACATATACCAGATACATGGAAATCTATGTCAAAATGTACTAGGAATTTTCAGGGAATAATTTGAGATTTGTTCTTACAAACATTAGTTATAAGAATAAAAATTACTTACATTCATAATGATAAATAATAATAAAATTTAAATTTCATATGAGGAGCTAGAGAGATGACTCAGTTAAGAACACATATTGCTCTTGCAGAGTACTAGAGCTTGGTTTTCAGCACCTAGGTCAGACAGCTTATATGCACATACCTACACACATACACATAATTAAAAATAAATATTTTTTACACAAATCTCATTATTATTAGAATTTAAAGACATTTTAAAGGGATTATGTCCAAAGTGATACTTGAATTAATTTTTCATCTAAAGATACCAGGTAAACCAAACAATTTCTTTCTACTGAGCACAAATTTTTATGATTCTGAGTTTGATTTCAAGTAACACATACGCACAAACACACACAGAAATCTCTTTCCATTCTGTAGATGCTGCTCTGTGAACTTGTGATCAGAAAATCTTGATAGAATCTTGTTGTGGAGGTGCAAGGATGGCTCAGACATTAAGAGCACATACTGCTCTTGTAGAGGACCTAAGTTCAGTTCCCAGCACTGATGTTAGGCAGGTCACAACCACATACACCTTCAGCTCCTGTGAATCTGACATCCTCTTCTGGTCTCCTTGGTCTTCTGCACTCATGTGTGCACATACCTACATGGATGCACACATACACAGACACACAGATACATAGACACAGACACAGACACACACACACACACACACACACACACACACACACATACATACATACACTATTGCTGCCTGAGGACCAGCCTCCAGCAGCACAAGGCTCAAAGGGAGTCCACAGAGTTAGGGTGCTATACTTTTCTATCTGAGGAGGTAAGGAAAAAAGATATACACTCTCTCTTGATGGTTTCCTTCTTTATTATTCTGTATTTTTCATTCTGTATTCTATATTCTCCTTTTTTTTTTTTTTTTTTTTTTTTTTTTTTTTTTTTTTTTTTTGGTTTTTCGAGACAGGGTTTCTCTGTGTAGCTTTGCGCCTTTCCTGGAACTCGCTTTGGAGACCAGGCTGGCCTCGAACTCACAGAGATCCGCCTGGCTCTGCCTCCCGAGTGCTGGGATTAAAGGCGTGCGCCACCACCGCCCGGCCTTATTCTCCTTTCTTATCTCTATCCAGAAATGTCCCTTCTGTCTCTCTTGATGTTATCCTTCTCCTTCTAACTCTCTTGATGTTCTCCTCCTAATTCCCTTATTCTTGATGTTTTCCTTCTAACTCTCTCATTCTTGATGTTTTCCTTCTAACCTATTTTAACTGTATCTTTATTCTTTCCATTATAGCTTACATACCCTAGCAAAATTTTTCAGGCAATATAAAAATTACAATGTGGTTACATTCTGTTTTTTAAGTGTTTTATATCAGGGGATTGAGGGAAGAAATGGGTATAAGGAATTAACCTTTGGTCATCAGCCAATCCTAGCAAGAAAAGTGTATCAGCTAGTAATATTTGGGCTGCTTTGTTCTTGTTCTCTGATGTTAAAGAGTTCCTCACTCAACTATGTGCCTTTCTAAAACTTTAGATTATCTTCTTGGGTTTTCCACCTCAAAGCTGTGATCAAAGCATCTGATCTAACCTGAATTTATTATAAGGCTTTGTTTCAGCTAATAATGCACACAGAAACCTGTGACCGCATTTTTTCAGCACTAAGATTAAAGGAATTGGAGCCAGACTGGCTCCTGGGACTCAGTTGTTTTTCTTAATCATTAACTTGAGCTGTAATCTGTGCATCTCCTTAGGTGAAACTCACAGGCTCTAGCTATGTAACATTTCCTTGTATATATTTTTATTCATCAAAACTCTGTATAAACTAACATTATTATTATTATCAACCAAACAGTACATTTTAGGAAGGAAATCATCTTCATAATAATCCGCAAGTAAAAATGCCCAGTAGAATGGGATGTTTCCATGAGATAAACACACTACATTATAGGCAGTGGGGATCTCCCCACATCCATTCACACCATGCCAGATCCCAGAGAAAGACAGTAGCAGCAAACATATAGGGACACGAGATAAACAAAAGACATTCCAGGGTCTGTGGTCTTGGAGCCTGGCCTATCCAAGATTTACCCATCAAAGATATGCCTTCAGGTGGCCTGACACCTCGAACTTCAATTGCTACCTGTTGTTCCTCTGACACAGCCACCAGCAACACACATTAATTTGAAAAAAATTACACACTTTTAAAAGGTAATGTTGTGCTAGAGAGGAATGCTCAAGACCCATTAAGGATTATTTACAATAGTCACATTGATTTCTCTATTATTTTCACACATATCAGATTAATTTGCCTTCAACATGTTAAAATATTTATTTTTTTATTATATTTATTCACTTATTTTACATCCTGACCACAGTTTCTCCTCCTTTCTCTCCTCCCATTCCTTCTCCCCACCTTCCCTCCACCCCCACTATTCACTCCTCCTCTGTTTCTGTTCAGAAAGAGGCAGGCCTCCCATGGGTGTCAAAGCATGGCATATCAAGTTGAGGTAGGATTAAGCTCCTCCCCTTGTATTAAGGCTGGGCAAGGCAACCCAGTACAAGGAATAGGTTCTCAAATGCCAGCCAAAGCATTAAGGATAGGCCCTGCTCCCACTGCTAGGAGTCCCACAAGTAGACCAAGCTACACAACTGTCACACATATGTTTGTATTTTAAAATTAAATTCAGAAGCCAGGCAGTGGTGGAACTCTGGGATGCAGGCCAGAGTTCTTGAGTTCAGGTGATATAAAAATTACTTTATATTAAAGTAGCTTTAATAATAATAATAAAATAATTTTTATTAATAATAATAAAAATTAAAAAGTATACAAATCAACCATTCACTCAATCATAGAAATTTATCTTAAACAAGTCTTTGAAATATATATAATCTTATAATTTATTGAAGTAAAAAATAAAACTTACTTAATGAGATAGAGTGCTTGCTTGTTTTATAAAAAGAATTACATCTTTGGGGCTGCAGAGATGGCTCAGCAATTAGGAGCATTTGTTGCTCTTACATAGGACCTGGGTTTAGTTCAGAACTCTGTGAGTTCAAGGCCAGCCTGGCCTACAGAGTGAGTTCCAAGATACAGGTCTACACACAGAGAAACCCTGTCTTGAAAAACAACAACAGAAAATTTAAATACAGACTTACTGTATGCTTCAGATTATGGAATTAGTGTTCATTTTTCTTGAGAAGTCTACTTAGTTATATTACCCTAAGACTGAACTTTTTAATCCTTTTTCTTTTCTTTTCCTTTTTTTTAATGATTTATTTATTTGCATTGGTACATCTGTGTGAAGGTGTTGGATCCCCTGGAACTGGAATTACAGACAGTTGTGAGCTTCTATGTGGGTGCTGGGAATTGAACCCGGGTCCTCTGAAAGAGCAGCCAGTGCTCTCAACCACTGAGCCATCTCTCCAGCCCTTTTTAACCTTTTTTCATATGTCACACATTTTCACAAGAAAGTTTTTATAAAACTCTACATATATAGGTCTATAAAACAGTATACAAATCAACCATTCACTGAATCATAGAGATTTATCTTAAAACAAGTCTTTGAAATATATATAATCTTATAATTTATTGAAGTAAAAAAATAAAACTTACTTAATGAGACTTAATGAGATAGAGTGCTTGTTTGTTTTATAAAAAGAATTACATCTTTGAGGCTGCAGAGATGGCTCAGCAATTAAGAGCATTTGTTGCTCTTACATAGGACCTGGGTTCAGTTCCCAGACCCCACATGGTGGCTCAAAACTATCTGCAACTCCAGTTACATGGAATCCAACTCTTCTGGCTTCTGACTATACCAGGTACACAAATGGTGCACAGACATGAATGCAAGCAAAACCCCATACACACAAAGTAAACAAAAAGTTAAATACTGCCGGACATAGAACATCTTCAAAATGTTCAGAGTTGATCAGTATTTTTATCATTGTTAATGTCCAAATGCTGCTTACCACAAATACCTAGTGCTGTTGTGTGATATTTTGTTTGTGTTCTGACAAATAAAGCTTGCCTGGAGATCTGAGGGCAGAATTAGTCACTAGATAACCATAGAGGTCAGGCAGTGATGGCTCACACCTTTAATCCCAGCACTTGGGAGGCTCACACCTTTAATTCCAGCACAATCAGGAGGTGGAGACAGGAATATAAGGCAGGTGAAGACAGGACCTTGGGCCCCATTCAGTCTGAGGATTTTTAGAGGTAAGAAGTCTCTAGTGGCTGCTGCTCTGTTTCTCTGATCTTTCAGGTTATTACCCCAATATCTGACTCCTAGTTTTAATTGATAAGACTAATTAGGATCATACTTCATAGCGCAAAACAGCAGACATATTTTTAGAGCCATTTCAGAAGTTTGTTGGGGACTGTCTTAATCCTACACCAAAATTCATTTGATTATTTTTTTCTTATATATCCACCAGTATCAAACATAAAGTCTCACCATGATAACCTTATCTATCCCTAATTATTTCTCCAAGGCACTGCCTATGAACACCACAGTCAGATTTCTATCTTCTCTTTTCTTTCTTTATCTTCTCTCCCTCAAAGACATGGAGTCCTACTGTTGCCAAGATAGGCCTCAAACTCCTGGGCCCAAGTGATCCATCTGTCTGGGCTTCTTGAGTAGCTGGGACAATGGGCACATCACACTGTGTCCTCATCCATACATCCAATACTTCACAATGGGATTAAGTTTCAACAGATAATCCTGTAGATTCTACAAGTAGAACTAAGTAGTATGACTAGCTGGTCAATAAACATATCTACTACAAGTATTGCTTATGACAATGTCTTACATAAAAATAACTTGAATATTTATTGTTCATGTAATGTCAATACATTCCTGTTTTCTGAGGTTGAGATATAATGGCTAAAAAACCTCCATTTTATGTTAGACATCCATCTTGGTACTTACTGTTTGTCTCTGACTGCAGTCTCTGGAAAATAAGTTCCCAGTAAGCCTGACTCAGTGACCCCTGCCCCACCAAAAATGTACAGCCACGGCTATCTACTTCTTATGATATGACTAACTGCTTTTTTGGCTTTTGTAATTTACATGCACAGACACCCAAAGACTGAGTCACCTTACCACTTAACTTGGCAGAACAGACAAGTTTTTGCTTGCTTGTGTAGATACTGAAGGTCTTTTTTTTTTGTGGGTTTCCCCTTTAAAAGTCCTTCCCCATACCTCTCCTTCATGACATGCCTGAGATTGGGCTTTAAGGCTGTCATCCTGCCATCAAGTAATCAACAAATCTTTTAATTATAATTGGATCAAAATGATGTTCTTCCTCCAGGGGTCACAAACTGCATAACAGAGATTTTAGAGTACTTGTTAAGAAAAAACTTAGTTCTTGTAGGAATTAAATTCCTTTTAGGAAGAAAGAATGATGGAAATGATACACATTCAAAACATAAATTGCAGGTATGTGATACAGGCAGTATGTGTAGTTATGATGCTTCATTGAGCTGAGGAAGTTGGATTGTTTCTTCATTCCCAGGTCATTGGATTATTACATTATCTCCATTGGATTATTACATTATCTCATGGCATATCTAATTTGTTTGTATCAGCAATATTTTTTCAATCCACATAGGGGGCCAGAAAAATGGTTCAGCAGGTAGAGGTACTTGCTGCCAAGCCGGTGACCCTGAGTTCAGTCTGTGAGATCCGCATGATAGAAGGAGAAAACCCAGTTGTTCTCTGACTTCCACAGGTACACCATGGTATGTGCATGTGTGTGCACCTGCATACACACACAATCACACATACACACATGCATGCACACACACACATTTTATAACATTAAGTGTTATAAAGTTGTACACAGGGGCTGGAGAGATGGCTCAAAGGTTAAGAGCACTGACTGTTCTTCCAGAGGACCTGGGTTCAATTCCCAGCACCCACATGGCAGCTTACAACTGTCTGTAACTCTAGTCCTAGGGTACTAAAACACCAATGTACATAAAATAAATAAATTATTTTTAAAAAGTCATATACATTCTCTCCTTTAGGAATATTAATGTTCTTTTTTTTCCATAAATGTTCTAGGCTGGACCCCAGCTTTCCTGCTTGTTATGTTACCTATTTCTTTCTTCTTCTTCTTCTTCTTCTTCTTCTTCTTCTTCTTCTTCTTCTTCTTCTTCTTCTTCTTCTTCTTCTTCTTCTTCTCCTTCTCCTTCTCCTTCTCCTTCTCCTTCTCCTTCTCCTTCTCCTTCTCCTTCTCCTTCTCCTTCTCCTCCTTCTCCTTCTCCTTCTCCTTCTTCTTCTTCTTTTTTTTTTAATGCCGAATGCCGTTTATTGGAGGAGGGAGGAGGTCTTGAATACAGGCTTATAGCACAGTGGTAGAACCCTGGAGGGCAGAAGTTCGCTACAGATGTTTTACAATCTTGCATCTAAGCTGTTAACGCCTATTATGCAGGATACATAGACAAGGAACTTCCCTTAAGCATTCAGGAGGGTGAAACCTGGGAGGGAATTAGCATAGGGAGGGTATCAAGGTCAAGGTCAGCAAGCAAGGCAACAGTTACCCAAAACGGGGCCAGGGACCTACAGGTCCCCCTTTTACTAATAAATGAGCTTCTGACTTAGGTTGCATGGGATGTCAGCAGGTTACCTTACCCGTCATGGAGACACCTGCCCAGGCCCCCCAGGCATTACCCGTCTCTGAATACTCATTATCATACAGGCTTAATCCTGTGTGAGCTGCAGAGTTAACTGCTGCCAAAGATCTCACAGTGGCACTGGGCTTGCAATCTGTGTGTTTGACACAGAAAAGACCAACAGAAGTCCTAACCCACCCATAGCCAGTAGGCTAAAGGCAACTGAGCCATTCCCTTCCTTAACGAGCCTTATTGCAAATTGGAGTCCTTGTAAGATGGTATCCCAAAGGCAAATGGAACTTGAGTTTATAAATTTATAATTTTAAAAGCCAATCGGAATGTATATAACTATTGAATTAAATTTATCATGCCAAATAGAATGAAAGATTAATTAACTGTGGTAGCTACTTTTGCTGCCAGGGTCTCCACTGTGCTAGCTGCAGTAAGCAATTATGAAATGATAATCCCAGAAACAGTAGCAGCGGTGGCCGCCTCTGCTATAACAGCAACAACAGCAGCAGCAATGTCAAATTCTCTTCTGGAGTGTGTGGGCATCCACTGACATGGATACAACTCCAGGAACACAAACCACCAAGGTCCATTTTTCTTGATACCAGCACAACTTAATCAGGTAGCTCTGCAAAAGAACAACTAAGAACCATAAAGAAAAAACAGACAGCTCACAAAGAGCATAACTAATGGTTTTATAATGGCTACATTTAGGCTGATAATGAGACAGGGTTTCTCTGTGTAGCTTTATGCTTTTCCTGGAGCTCACTTGGTAGCCCAGGCTGGCCTTGAACTCACAGAGATCTGCCTGGCTCTGCCTTCCGAGTGCTGGGATTAAAGGCGTGTGCCACCAACACCCAGCTAGGCTGACAAATTTTAAGGTATCTTCAAAGGGGGCTAAATGAATTTCAGGAGGCCAATAAATGTTGCACGGAGCCACTCCTGAAAAGTATGTATTACACCAGCTTGAAGAGGATTTTGAAAATGAAAAGGTTTAACTGGCATGCAACTGTTAACAAATGGAGGTCAGTGATCTTCAGGGTTATCCTTAATATCCAAGGTATCTGGGTGACACATTCTCAAACATACTTGAAAAAGCAGTTACCATTCATTACCTTCTGGAGAATCCAACCGCATGATTACAGTTCCTAGGCTTACGTTAATGCTTGCCAAAGTTAGGCTTACGTTAATGCTTGCCAAAGTTGGCTATATTGGGCTCTCAATCCCCATTGGCATCAGAAGGGGAGAGCTTTTCATGAAGGCCCAATAGGTCTTTGCCATGTTGGGCTTCAGCAGCAGTCACAGGGTGCACTCAGCTCTCAGGAATCCAAAGAGGAACCTCATTGTCCTGAGGAAAGACATAAATAGAACCCCGGGCCCACACCAATACCAGATCGGGTCCCCTCCAAGTGCCTGCAGAAAGATCCTTCCATTGCTCCAGAGGGTGATTTGCAACAGGAGCCCTCCAGTGCTTATCTGCAGCGGATACTCCAGCAGAATCCACCGATAAAAATTTAAAATATATAAAACAAGGGAAAGAATAGAGTGTGGAGAGGAATGATGAGTCCCTAGTTCCCCCTTTTTGCTTTAGCAAAATATGTTTGTTTGGGTTTTTTTTAACAGTTTAAATTTTTCTTTTATTTTTTATTTTTATTTTTAAAAATTAATTAATTAATTAATTTTTCTATTATCAGCTTGATATAGTATAAATTCTTATCTTAATAGTGAAATGTTTCATTGAGGTTTGCTCAGTAATTGAGTAAAACCAAAACTTATTATAAACCATAGTCATCCTAGGGTCCCCCATGCTATATATATAGCCTCCATGGTTCTGTGGGTTGTAGTCTGATTCTTCTTTACTTTATAACTAGAATCCACTTATGAGTGAGTACATACCATGTTTGTCCTTCTGGGTTTGGGTTACCTCACTCAGGATGATATTTTCTAGTTCCATCCATTTGCCTGAAAATTTCATGCTGTCATTGTTTTTCTCTGCTGAGTAATACTCCATTGTGTATATGTACCACATTTTCTTAATCCATTCTTCAGTTGATGGGCATCTAGGTTGTTTCCAGGTTCTGGCTATTACAAAGAGTACTGCTCTGAACATAGTTGAGCATGTATCTTTGTGGTATGATTGAGCATTCCTTGGGTATATGCCCAAGAGTGGTATGGCTGAGTCTTGAGGTAGTTCGATTCCTAATTTTCTGAGAAACTGCCATACTGATCTCCACAGTGGTTGTACAAGCTTGTATTCCCACCAACAGTGGAGGAGTGTTCCCTTTGCTCCACATCCTCTCCAACATTGACTGTCATTAGTGTTTTTGATCTTAGCCATTCTGACAGGTGTAAGGTGGTATCTCAGAGTCATTTTGATTTGCATTTCTCTGATGATTAAGGATGTTGAACATTTCTTTAAATGTCTTTCAGCCATTTTTGATTCTTCTTTTGTGAATTCTCTGTTTAGCTCTTTAGCCCATTTTTAATTGGATTGTTCAGTATTTTGATGTGTAGTTTCATGAGTTCTTTATATACTGTGGAGATCAATCCTCTGTCAGATGTGGGGTTGGTGAAGGTCTTTTCCCATTCTGTAGGCTGTCTTTTTGTCTTATTGATGTGTCTTCTGCCCTACAAAAGCTTCTCAGTTTCAAGAGGTCCCATTTATTAATTGTTGTGCTCAGTGTCTATGCTGTTGGTGTTATATTTAGGAAGTGGTCTCCGGTGCCAATGTGTTCAAGAGTACTTCCTACTTTCTCTTCTATTAAGTTTAGTGTAACTGAATTTATGTTGAAGTCTTTGATCCACTTGGATTTGAGTTTTGTGCATGGTGACAGATATGGATCTATTTGTAATCTTTTACACATTGACATCCAGTTATGCCAGCACCATTTGTTGAAGATACTTTCTTTTTTCCATTGTATAGTTTTGGCTTCTTTGTCAAAAATCAGGTTGTCATATGTGCATGGATTAATGTCAGGGTCTTCAATTAGATTCCATTGGTCTGTTTGTTGGTTTTTATACCAGTACCAAGCTGTTTTTATTACTATAGCTTTATAGTAGAGCTTGAGGTCAAGGATGGTGATGCCTCCAGAGGTTGCTTTCTCATACGGGATTCTTTTAGCTATCCTGGGTCTTTTGTTTTTCCATATGAAGTTGAGTATTTTTCTTTCCAAGTCTGTGAAGAATTGTGTTGGGATTTTGATTGGGATTACATTGAATCTGTAGGTTGCTTTTGGTAAAATTGCCATTTTTACTATGTTAATCCTACCTATCCATGAGCATGGGAGATCTTCCCATTTTCTGATATCTTCTTCAATTTCTTTCTTTAGAGATTTAAAGTTCTTATCAAAAAGTTCCTTCACTTGTTTAGTTAGTGTTATCCCAAGATATTTTATATAATTTGTGGCTATTGTAAAGGGTGATGTTTCTCTGACTTCTTTCTCAGCCCTTTTATCATTTGTGTATAGGAGGGCTACTGATTTTTTTGAGTTGATCTTGTATCCTGCCACTTTACTGAAGGAATTTATCAGCTGTAGGAGTTTCCTGGTAGAGTTTTTGGGGTCACTTATGTATATTATCATACCATCTGCAAAGAGTGAAAGTTTGATTTCTTCCTTTTTAATTTGTATCCCTTTGATCTCCTTTTGTTGTCTTGTTGCTCTAGCTAGAACTTCAAGTACTATATTGAATAAATATGGGGAGAGTGGACAGCCTTGTCTTGTTCCTGATTTTAGTGGTATTGCTTTGAGTTTCTCTCCATTTAATTTGATGGTGGCTATTAGCTTGCTGTAAATTGCCTTTATTATGTTTAGGTATGTTCCCTGTATTCCTGATCTCTCTAAGACCTTTATCATGAAAGAGTGTTGGATTTTGTCAAAGGCTTTTTCAGTATTATTGAGAGCTGCTGGTAGTGAAAGTCCATGGGAGTATACAGCAGTGACAACTAGAGTTCAGAAGGTCAACCTATCAGAACTAAGGGTTCTGTTAGAGGAAACCATCACACAAGGTGTTATGGAATTACTGCCTTTTGAATGAACTGGCTGTCTCTTGTTGTAAACCTCTTGTGCAATAACAGCTATGATTCTCCCCATTTACCATGCATCTCCATGTTACCTGTACATGTAATCTCACGATTGCATCTCAATCTTGGGCACAACTTTCCTTATACATTTGGGGTAATTGGACAACTGTCCCCAGCTGCATTTATTTTTCATTAACATAAATCTGGCTAGGGCCATTCTCCGGACAAAAGTATTTCAGCAAAGATACCTTTTTCCAAGGACAAAACTGCACATAGATAAACATTAGCTCATCTCACTCACAGATGAACCACTAACAATTAAATCCTCAACTCCTTACCTTCACCCTGGGTTATTTATACAAGATCTAACTTAAGAGATTTACTGCTCACGTTCCTGGGATGAAGTTTCAGCCATTTGATAGCTACTGAGTTAAGGCAGCTACTTCCCACTGACCCAAGGAGATTGCCTCCAGGCCAGGCAGGCAACAGGTGCCAAGCTTCTTTCTTGTGCAAATCAAGTTTTTATTCCTCCTCAGCCAGGTGCTATTCCTAGATTTTCTCCTCAGCAATTACTCTGAGTGAAAGTGCTTTTACTAACCAAATACTACACGCTCTGACACAGGTTGCTTAGCCACCTAACATATGCCCCCCTCCCTATCAGAAAGCAGCTGCAGCTGGGATGAGTGGGAAAAGACAGTTTACTTTCTTGTGACTTACTGACCCCTAACATTCTATCTAGCCATTTCTAGATTATAGTTTGAGCACATAAATTCCCTAATTGGTCTTAGCCTTTAGTTGACCCTACCAGAGAACTCCCCTTTAGTCACTCCCCTTTTGGGTTGTAATTGGAAGCTGACAATTAATTGCTTTATGTGTGGGTCCTTATCACCTGTCTCTGCGACCCTGAAAACTTCAAGCCTCACATTGCTTTACCAAAGAATTACTGTGTGGGTATATATACTGGTTCTCTGAGAGCACTGGGAGAAGAGGATTGATTGAGAAGAACAAAGATGAGGGCGGAGATGGAGAGAACTAGGTAGAATGATGAGAGAACAGCAGAAGGGACTGAGAGCAGGAGGGACTGAGAGCAGGAGGGACCGAGAGGGGCTAAGTAAGAGAGCAGAAAAGAAACTGTGCAGATAGAATTGCCATAGAAGAATAAAGTGAATGGACTAAAGAACTCAGTGTGCTTAGATTCATTGAATATCCCTCAGATTAGAATCCTCAGCTGGTTGGTAGACTCTTCCATGGACCCTGGGAGCAAACAATATAGGCTGGACCTAATATTGGTTGCGTTACAGCATCTAATGAGATGATCATGTGGTTTTTTTCTTTCAGTGTGTTTATATGATGTATTACATTGACAGATTTTCGTATGTTGAACCATCCTTGCATCCCTGGGATGAAACCTACTTGGTCATGATGGATAATCTTTTTTTTTTTGATGTATTCTTGGATTCGGTTTGCCAATATTTTGTTGAGTATTTTTGCATCAATGTTCATGAGGGAGATTGGTCTGTAATTCTCTTTCTTTGTTGCATCTTTGTGTGGTTTGGGTATCAGGGTAATTGTAGCCTCATAAAAATGTTTGGTAATGTTCCTTCTGTTTCTATTGTGTGGAACAATTTGAAGAGTATTGGAATTAGTTCTTCTTTGAAAGTCTGGTAGAATTCTGTGCTGAAACCATCTGATCCTGGGCTTTTTTTGGTTGGGAGACTTTTGATGACTTTTTCTATTTTTTTAGGGGTTATTGGTCCATTTAAATGGTTTATCTGGTTTTGATTTAACTTTGGTATGTGGTACCTATCCAGAAAATTGTCCATTTCTTTTAGATTTTCCAATTTTGTGGAGTACAGGTTTTTGAAGTATGACCTGATGATTCTGTGGATTTCCTCATTGTCTGTTGTTATGTCTCCCTTTTCATTTCTAATTTTGTTAATTTGGATGTGCTCTCTTTGCCTTTTGGTTAATTTGGCTAGGGGTTTGTTTATCTTGTTGATTTTTTTCAAAGAACCAACTCTTTGTTTCATTGATTTTTTTTTTGTATTATTCTCTTGGTTTCTATTTCATTGATTTCAGCCCTCAATTTGATTATTTCCTGGCATCTATTTCTCCTGGGTGAGTTTGTTTCTTTTTGTTCTAGAGCATTCAGTTATGCTGTTAATTCATTGATATGAGATTTCTCCATCTTCTTTATGTGTGCATTTAGAGCCATGAATTTTCCTCTTAGCACTGCTTTCATAGTGTCCCATAAGTTTGGGTATGTTGTACTTTCACTTTCATTGAATTCTAGGAAATCTTTAATTTCTTTCTTTATTTCTTCCTTGACCCATTGATGTTTCAGCTGGGCATTATTCAGTTTCCATGAGATTGTAGACTTTCTATAATTTTTGTTGTTGTTGAAGTCTTACTTTAAGGCATGGTTGTCTGATAAGATACAGGAGGTTATTCCAATGTTTTTGTATCTGTTGAGGTTTGTTTTGTGACCAAGCATGTGGTCAATTTTTGAGAAGGTTCCATGGGGTGCTGAGAAGAAGGTATATTCTTTTGTGTTAGGATGGAATGTTCTGTAGATATCTATTAAGTCCATTTGAGTCATAACATCTGTTAGGTCCTTTATTTCTTTGTTAAGTTTCAGTCTGGTAGATCTGTCCATTGGTGAGAGTGGTGTGTTGAAATCTCCCACTACTAATGTGTGGGGTTTTTATGTGCATTTTAAGTTTTAGTAATGTTTCTTTTATGAATGTGGGTGCCTTTGTATTTGGGGCATAAATGTTCAGAATCGAGATTTCATCTTGGTGGATTTTTCCTGTGATAAATATGTAATGTCCATCCTGATCTCTTTCGATTGATTTTTAGTTTGAAGTCTATTTTATTAGATATTAGGATAGCTACACCAGCTTGCTTCTTAGGTCCATTTGCTTGGAAAGCCTTTTCCCAGCCCTTTACTCTGAGGTAGTGTCTGTCTTTGAAGTTAAGGTGTGTTTCTTGTATGCAGCGGAAGGATGGATCCTGTTTTCTTATCCATTCTGTTAGTCTGTGTCTTTTTATAGGTGAGTTGAGACCATTGATATTGATGGATATTAATGACCAGTGATTGTTAATTCCTGTTATTTTTTGTGGTCATGTTGTGTTGTCCTTCTTTGGTGTTTGTTGGTGTGGGATTATCTGTTGCCTGAGTTTTTGTGGGTGTGTTTAGCTTCTTTGGGTTGGATTTTTCCTTCTAGTGCTTTCTGTAGGGCTGGGTTTGTGGACAGGTATTGATTAAATCTGGTTTTATCATGGAATGTTTTGTTTACTCTGCCTATGGTGATTGAGAGTTTTGCTGGGTATAATAGTCTGGGTTGGCATCCATGGGCTCTTAGTGTCTGCATAACATTTGTCCAGGACCTTCTAGCTTTCATATCCTCTATTGAGAAGTCTGGTGTTATTCTGATGAGTTTGCCTTTATATGTTACTTGGTCTTTTTCCTTTGTGGCTCTTAATATTTTTTCTTTGTTCTGTATGTTTAGTGTTTTAATTATTATGTGGCGAGGGAACTTTTTTTTTGATCCAGCCTATTTAATGTTCTGTAAGCTTCTTGTATCTTCATAGGTATTTCTTTCTTTAGGTTAGGAAAGTTTTCTTCTATGATTTTGTTGAATATCTTTTCTGTACCTTTGAGTTGGTATTCTCCTTCTTCTATCCCTATTATTCTTAGGTGTGGTCTTTTCATGGTGTCCCAAATTTCTTGGATGTTTTGTGTTACAACTTTTTTGTCTTTAGTGTTTTCTTTGTCTGACGAATCTATTTTCTCTATTGTGTCTTCAGTGTCAGAGATTCTCTGTTCCATCTCTTGTACTCGGTTGGTTATGCTTGTTTCTGTAGTTCCTGATTGTTTAGTCAGGATTTCTATTTCCAGCTTGTGTTTTCTTTATTGTCTCAATTTCATTTTTCAGATCTTGGAATGTTTCTTTTTTCTGTTTAATTACTTTTTCTTGGCTTTCTTTGATTCCTTCCAATTTTTTGTTTGTTTTTTCTTCCATTTCTTTAAGGGAATTTTTTATTTCCTCTTTAAGGGAACTTTTTATTTCCTCTTTAATGGAGTTTTTCATTTCTTCTTTAAGGAAATTTTTTATTTCCTCTTTATGGAATTTTTTATTTCTTCTTTAAGGGCCTCTATCATCTTCTTAAAGTCATTTTTAGGATTGATTTCTTCTGTTTCTTCTGCCTTGGTATGTTCAGGTCTTGCAGGTGTAGAATCACTAGGTTCTGATGTTGTCATATAGGTCTTTATGTTGTTGCCTGTATTTTTGCACTGGCGTTTACTCATCTCTTCCTCTGCTCGGTGCAGGCAGTGTCTGTGTCTGGAGGTGCCTCTCTTCTTCTAATTGTTAGTCTTGGTCCACTAGGAGTTCTTGGTTAAATTGGTGCTGTTGGGCTCTGTTTCTTCAGGAGCAGCTTAGTCAAATCAGTGTTAGTGGGTTCTGTCTCAGGGAGCAGTTGTTCCCAGCTGGTGCACGGTGTGCTTATGGCTCCAGTGGTTGCTAGGTTCGTAGGGGTTAGTTTTTTTGTTTGTTTTATTGTTTTTTGGGGTTTTTTTTTGGTGGGGGAGCAGGGAAAGGTAGCTGTCTGGTCGATGGGACTCCAATGGGTAGGGCCTAGGGGCTAGAGACCTGATCTGTCAGTCTGGAGATGGGAGCTTACCTGTTCTCAGTTGGTGAAGTATATACTTATGATTCTGGTGATCTGGTTCAGTGGCTGGGCGGTGCCTTCTTTTGTGTTCTCAGGTCACATTTTGCTCATTCATCAACTCCTCAGGTGATCTTGTTTTCTCAGGCTGCAAACTGTAGGATTCTGAATCCTCTCCCGGATGGATTTCAGCTGAGCAGGGTAGTCTCACCAACACCTCCAAGTTGTTGGGTTTCGCAGGATCAGCAGCTGGGCCCTGGGTTGGCCTCAGACAGAGTGTTCAGATCCATTCTGGTCTTGTCCCCCCTATTTCTTATAAAGGAATTTTTATCATGAAATTGTATTACATTTTTTTTTTTTTTTTTTTTTTTTTGCAAAACATAGGTTTGTCATTTCAGGTGTCCTTGGCATTCAGGGACATAGCCATAGACCTCTCTCAGGCAGAGTGGAAGTATTTAGACCCTTTTCAGAAGAACTTCTACAGATATGTGCTGTTGGAGACATACAGCAACCTTGTCTCACTGGGTGAGATATATATATATATATATATATATATATATATATTCCCTAGTAATTGAGTGCATTTCTGCCATAGAAGCTTTCTCCACTCACTTTCTGGATGGTTGTTTTAATAATCCAGCTGAATTACTGCCTATATTTTTAAAGGAAGAGTTTGAGCATTGCTAGGAGGGAAATGGCACCTATGTTATCCACTACCATCTCCCCACAACTTTCAGTGACACTCACTCGCTCAGACCCTCCCCAGTATTGCTTATCTTTTTAAACAAATGTATGTGGATGTTTTGCCTGCATGTTTCATTGTGTACCACATATGAACAGTGCTTATGCAGGCCAGAAGCAGACATCGGATCTCCTGGTTCATGAGTTACAGATAGCTGTGAGCTGCCAGGTGGGTGCTGAAATCAAGTCTAAATTCTCTGGAAGAGCAGCCAGAGTTTTAAAATGAGACATCTCTCTACCCTCTGTTTGTTTTTCTAAATCATCTCTAACTCCATGGTAGAACAACTACCTACATTGTTCTTAGATTTTTTGAGTTGTGTGACATTTTCAGAGCAACCTGATTTCATCTAATTCATACACTCCAAATTCTTTCAGTGGCTCCATGACTGGCTAAAACCTTCATTCTGGTTTTAGCAGATTGTCAAAAGAGCCTCTCTGGATTATATAATGGTAGACTGCTGTCTAGTTCTCTTTCTATTGCTGTGGTAAAGACAGTGACCAAAGCACCTCGGGGAGAAAGGGGTATATTTAGCTTACAGTCCATCATCTAGGAAGGCCAGGTTAGGAACTGCAGCAGGGCCATACTTCCTTGCTCCCCAAGGCTTGTTCACTCCTCTGCTTCCTTATACAGCCTAGGACCATCTGCCCAGGGGTGGCTCAGCCCACAGTGGGCCCTTCCACATCAATTGTTAATCAAGAAAGTGCCCTAGGCCAATCTGATGAATGTAACTCCTCAGCTGAGATTGCCTCTTCCCAGATGACTCTGGTTTGTGTCAAGTTGACAAAAACTGACCAGCACAACTGGCTTAACAGTTTTTATTTAACATTAATATCCAAGAAAAGACATGTTCTGCTGGAGGATATCTTTCTATATACTGCAAATATATGCTGTTCCCATTCATTAATAAATAAGCTGCTTTGGCCTATGGCAAGGCAGCTTAGAGGAAGGTAGGAAATCCAAGGAGAGAGACAGGAAAGAGAAAGGCGGAGTCTGAAGAGACGTCAGCCTGCCATCCAAAGAACAACATTTACTTTTAAAGAATAACAACTTGTTTACAATGTTTTACATTGCTATGGATTTTAGTTTATTGATATAAATTTAAAGTTAATTTTGTTATACTCTATGTATATTTCTACTCTTGTTTAAATGTTTATTCAGTTCATTTAAAATTGTAATATATAATTAAGAAATACAGATTAATAGTCATCTAAGATAATCAAACTTACAGTCATGTTAGTTTTTTTTAGATATATAAAGGTATACTTCAATTAGATAGGTAATCTTCAAACACTTCAAAGATCTACAGAATATAACATTTAAAATGTTTTAAGAACTTTGACTTTTCTGGACATTGAGACATGTCTGCTCCTGGCAGCACTAATCTACTTCAGAGAAGACAATGGGCATTGAAGAAACTCCATATGGAGTTTCCTTTCTTTATGGCAAAAGTTTTAGCCATTTGGGCAAGAAACTGCTCTTGCCTGAACTGCTTGACAAAATGTTGTATCGACTGAACATTCAGGACCCATGGAAAAATGACCACTAAATTTGCTCAAACAAGGCAAGATGGTCCTTCAGGTTCCTGCTTCACAGAAGAGACTGTCAGACATTCTATAGAACACAGGAAGAAACGACTAAGAGACTCTAGGCCTATAGGGTGAAGATGTATGCCCCAACATTACAAAGGAATTTGTTTTGGGTGACTGTCCAGGCAGCCAGATGTCCCTGTCATTCTAGATTTTTGGAAATTGCTTACAATGCATTCCTATTTTCTTAGGTAATATTATATCCTTCTGGGGTCTTTGATGTAGTTAAACACTAAATAGTTATAATTATAATTTTCCTTCGTTATGATAAAAGATAAATTAGATATAAAACCTTGGACTCACAAATAAAGGATAGATGATAAAATATTTTTTTTAATTTTGCCAAATACAAATAGACTAGATATATAACTATAATTCCCACTTGATAACTGTTCTATTATATGTAATTTTACTATGTTAAAAGTAAAACCTTCTTTTTTGATTAGACAGAAAAGGGGGAATGCTGGGGGATATCTTTCTGTATGCTTTAAATATAGGCTGTTCCCATTGGTTAATAAATAAACTGCTTTGGTCTATGGCAAGGCAGCTTAGAGGCAGGTGGGAAATCCAAGGAGAGAGACAGGAAAGTGAAAGGCAGAGTCTGAAGAGATGCCAGCCTGCTGCCCAAAGTGCAACATTCCAGCAGACTGGTAAAGCCATAGAACACATGACAAAACATAAATTAAAAGAAATGGGTTAATTTAAGATATAAGAGCTAGGTAACAAAAGGCCTGCCATAGGCCATACAGTTTATAAATAATATTAAGCCTCTGAATGATCATTTTATAAGCAGCTACAGGACCATGGGGCCAGGTGGGACTGGAGAAAACTTTGACTACAATGTTCTCTTTAAGGTGCTTTGTAGTTGAAAGTTGTAGTTTGTGAATTTTACAATTTTTTTACAAAAGAAGGAAATAAAAGTAATATGAAAAAATAAAGATATCAAAGTATCCTTATTTGCAGATGATTATGATTCTATACATGAGACCCTAAATACTCTACAAAAGAATCTTCAGAAATGATAAATAATTTTCAGCAATATGGCAAGATACAAAATTAACACATGAAAACCAGTAGCTTTCCTAAATACCAATGACAGTTATGCTGTGAAATAATCCCACTTATAGTTAAAAACATACCTGGAAATGGCAACACACAGAATTCTAGGCCATCTTGATAGCCATGGCTACACAGTGAGACTTATCTATCTCAAATAAACACAAAACAAAACAAAAATAAAACAACTTGAAATAAGTATAACTAAGGAACTGAAAGACCTTACAACTGAAACAATTAAAACACTCAAGAAATAAATTAAGAACACTAGAAGATGGGAAGATTGCCCATGCTCATGGAATAAAAAGGATAAATACAGTGAGAACACTATCAAGAGTAACCTTCAGATGTACCCAATTCCCACAAAATATTCTGGACTGAAACAGAAAAAGAAATCTTTAAATTTACATAGAAGCACAAAAGAGCCCAGATAGCCAAAGAAGTCTTGAGCAAAACCATTAATGCTGGAAGACACACCATCCCTGATATCAAGTTATACTACATACTACACAGTCATGCTTACACACACACACACACACACACACACACACGAGAGAGAGAGAGAGAGAGAGAGAGAGAGAGAGAGAGAGAGAGAGAGAGAGAGAGAGAGAAATGGAACAGAATAGATGATCCAGATATAAACCCATGCTACAGCCAACTAATTTTTACAAAGATGCCAGAAATGTAAATTTGTGAAAGATGGCCCCTTCCACAGATAGTGCTGGGGCAAATGGATATGAACTTATGGAAGAGTGAAACCAGGTCCCCATCTCTCAGCATATGAAATGGGACCTTGTAAAATTGATGTTCTAGACAGAAAGGAAACAGTTATTGAGCAAAAAGAGACAGCTTACAGAGTAGAGGACAATCTTTGCTAGCTATATATCTGACAGAGGATTAATATCTAAAATATACAGAGAACTAAAAAACCTGAACAATGAGAAATCAAAGAACTTGGTCAGTAAATTGGCTAATGAAGTGAACAGATGGTCTTGAAGAATGAAATACAAATGACAAATCAGCACGAGAAAAAATGTCAACTTCTCTATTAGAGAAATTCAAGTTAAAACTGAATTGAGATCTTATCCCACACCAGGCAGAATGAAATAAACTGAGAAATAAAATAATAATAAGTGGTGATGATGCTGTGGGCAAATGCAAACCCTTATACAATACTGGTAAGAATATGAATTAATTTAACCACTATGGAAACCAGTATGAAGGACTCAAAAACTTTGTGAGTGGGTCTTCCATATGATCCAGCTATATATACTAAAGATTCCAACATAGCACAGAGATACTTACACATCAAAGTTTATTACAATGATATCCACAAGAGCTAAGTTATGGAAACAGTCTAGTTGTAGAGTAACAGAGGGTAGATAAAGTGCTCCATATATGCAATGGAACTCTTTTCATTCATAGAATGAAGTCTATGTCACTGGTAGAAAAATGGGTACTACTAGAAATGATCATATTAAACAAATTAAACCAGTCTCAGAAAGACAAATATGTTTTTTCTCATGTGTGATTTCTAAATCTTAATATATGCACAACATCATGGATGATATAAAAATAGAAGTGAGGGTCATGCATGGTGGTCCAGACCTTTAATCCCAGCACTTAGGAGGCAGTAGCAGGAGGAGCTCTATGAATTCAAAGCCATCCTGGCTTAATAGTGAGTTAAGGACAGCCAGAGCTATGTAGAGAGACCCTGTGTCAAAAACAAAACAAAAACTGAAACAAAAACCAACCAACAAACAAAACATCATCAATAAGACAAAATGGCAGCCTACAGAATGGGAAAAGATCTTCACCAACCCCACATCTGACAGAGGACTAATTTCAAAAATATATAAAGAACTCAAGAAACTAGATATAAACAAACAAGACAATCCAGTTAACAATGGGTGCAGATCTAAACAGAGGATTCTCAACAGAAGACTCAAATGGCCCAGAAACACTTAAGGAGATATTCAATATCCTTAGTCATCAGGGAAATACAAATTAAAATGACTCTGAAATTCCATCTTATACCTGTCAGAATGGCTAAGATCAGAAACAAGTGACAGCTCATGCTGGAAAGGATGCAGAGCAAGGGGAACACTCCTCCTTTGCTGGTGGGAATGCAAACTTGTACAGCTGCTTTGGAAATCAGTGTGGACATTTCTCAGAAAACTGGGAATCAATTTACCACAGGACTCAGCTATACCACTCTTGGGCATATACCCAAAGGATGCTCAATCAAACCACAAGGACACTTGCTCAACTATGTTCATAGTCAGAACCTGGAAACAACCTAGATGTCCCTCAACTGAGGAATGGATAAAAAAAGTGGTTTTACACAATGGAGTATTATTCAGGTGTTAAAAATAAAGACAGCAGGGAATTTGAAGGAAACTGGATGGAACGAGAAAAAAATCATCCTGAGTAGGTAACCCAGACTGAGAAAAAAAACATGATATGTACTCACTCATAAGTGGATATTAGCTGTAAAATAAAGGATAACTATGCTACAATCCACAGACCAGAGAGACTAGGTAATAAGGAAGGTTCATGGAGGAATGCCTTAATCTTCTTAGGAAGGGGAAATAGAAGAGATTTCATGAGTGGACTGAGGGCAGATAAGGATGGGAACACGAGCAATCAGGTTGGCAGAGACAAAGAGGGAGAGTGAACCAACAACCAGGGAGCCTGCATGAGACTGACTTAGGCACTCTGCATATGTGTTACAGTTGTGCAGCTTGGTCCTTGTTGTTGGTTGTTTTTACTTTTTTTATTCTTTGCTCTTTTGGGGGGCCTGCCATCCAGCTACCAAATAAATACACACACAGAGGCTTACTATTACTTATAAATGCCTGGCCTTAGCTTGGCTTGTTTCTTGACAGCTTTTCTTAACAAATTATCCCATCTACCTTTTGCCTCTGGGCTTTTATCTTTATCCTATATACCTTTCTTGACTTCTTATGCCATGTCTTGCTGTGTGGCTGGGTGGTTGGCCCCTGGAGTCCTCCTCCTCCTCTTGAACCTAGATCTTTCCTCCCAGATTTCTCCTCCTATTTATTCTTTCTGCCTGCCAGCCCCATGTAGGTGGAGTTTGCCTGTCCAGACCACCTGCTCCCAAATATCTGGCAGCTGTTTCCCAAATAATTGACTCGGAAGCTTAATATAAATTATAAATACTCAGCTGATAGTTTCAGGCTTGTTACTAACTAGCTCTTACAACTCAACCCATTTTCTATTAATCTCCGTGCTGCCCTGAGGCTCATGGCTTTTACTTCTATCCCATTTTGTGTGCCTGACTCATTCTGCATATGGCTGATGACTCCTCTGACTCTGCCCTTCTTCCCATCATTCTTCTAGTCTGGCTCTCCTGCTTAACCTTATTCTGTTGAGCTGTTGGCTAGTCAACTTGTTTATTAAACCAACCACAGTGACATATGTTCACAGCGTACAAAGGGATTACTCCACAGCATTTCCCTTTTTTGTCTAATTAAAAAGGAAGGTTTTAACTTTAACATAGTAAAATTATATACAACAAAAATAGTTATCAAGTAAGAATTACAGTTACAATATTTAGTCTATTTGTATTTGGCAAAATTAGAGAAAATATTTTGTCATCTATTTTATCTTTGTGAGTCTAAAGTTTTATACCTAATTTACCTTTTATTATAACTAAGGAAAACTTTGACTATCTAGTCTTCAATTTCATCAAAGACCCCAGAAGGGTGAAATGTTACCTAATGACAGGAACATTTGTCTGTCTGGACAGTCACCTAGGTTCTTCTGTAATGTTGGGGCATCCATCTTTGGCCAACAGGCCTAGTATGTCTGACAGACATTTTTAAGATGCAGGGAATTTTGAAGGACTGCCCTTCCTTGTCTAGGCAATGTTTGGCAGTTGCTTTCTTTTGCATTCTACTGGTCCGGTTTCAACAGTATACTGCCAGCAATTGAGGCAAGGGCAGTTTTCTTTGCTCAGTGACTAGCTTTTGACATGAAGAAAGCAACATATCTTTTCATACTTAAAACAATTGCTCTACAGCATAAACAAATTTAACACATCTTAAAATAATATTCCACAACAGGTTCTCTTGTGGGACTCTTAATAGGAGCTGTCTCTGACTATTTTGCTGGCTTTTGGGACCCTACTCTTCATACTGGGTTACCTTGCCCAGCCTTAATACAATGGAAGGTGCTTAGTCTTTCTGCAACTTGATATGCCTTTTTTTGTTGATATTCATGGGAGACCTGCCCTTTCCTAAACAGAAACGGAGAGGGATTTATTGCAGAATATTTGTACACTGTGTGAAGATGTGTTGCTGTGATTGGTATAATAAAGAGCTGAATGACCAATAGCAAGGCAGGCAGTATAGGAGGGACTTCTGAGAACAGAGAGAACTCTGGGAAGAAGAGAGGTGGAGAGATACCAATGATACTCTAAAGAAGTCAGACGTATGGTACAGATCAGAGGTAACTGAGCCGTGAGGCAAAATGTAGACTAAAAAGTGTGGGTTAATTAAGTCATAAGAGCTAGTTGGGGAAAAGCCTAACCTAAGGCCAAACTTTCATAATTAATAAGTCTCCATGGTGTATTTGTGAGCTGGTAGCCCAAAGAAAAATCCATCTACAGGGAGTGGATGGGGGTGGGTGGGAACAGAAGAGGGGGAGGGGGAGGAGAGAGGAGGGAGGAGAAACTGTGGCCAGGATGTTAAATAAATAAATAAATAAATAGATAGATAGATAGATAAATAAATAAATAAATAAATAAATAAATTTATTTATTTAAAAAAAAGAATCAGACATGGTGGCACCTGCCTGTTATCACCAATAACATGTTCTTGCTGTCATGGATATGTTGATATCAAAGAATGGGAACTAGGTGTGTCCAATCTGCAATCAGTGGGCTACAAGTGGCCAAGGATAATATGGCCTAACACAAGACTTTCCCAGGACTATGGACTTTGATACATTCTTAGTTTTTGTTTGGCAGGTGGTGTTGCAGGGTATTTGATCACACTGTGAACTTCAAGATTGGGTTGTTTACTGGAAAACATGTTTCTAGTTGTGGCATGGTTCAGCCCTGTCACACCCTTTTAACCCAAGAGCTTTCTGCTTGAATATTGAAAACAAGATCAAATAAAATCAACCATAGGTTGAGAGGCAGAACAAGCAACCAGTTGACAGGAAAAAGCCATAGAGAGTGGGAGGAAGTCAGAAGGATGGAGAGAGATGCACAGGAGAGACATCTGATTGGAGGAGTTTTTGTTTTAGATAGGGTGGGAGAAGCTTCCTTTTCCAAGATGAGAGCTTAGGAGGGAGGTCAGCTGACTGCTTTCTCTGCCTTTCTGAGCTAGCAGGTTTTCACCACAGCATTTGGCTCCTGAGTCCTTATTGGTAAGATAGAACAATAGAGACTAAATTAAAAGCAACATTTGGTGGTGGTGGCATCAGTAGCAGAGGCTGTGGCAGTGAGATACAGAGGACCTTGTAGATGTAACCAACGGTCTTATAAAATAAGAAACACAGAGCCAATTCAGAGAAGAAAGCCAAGAGGTCAGAGCTAAGAGCCTCACCCTTCCTGATTCAGGGATCCTCTCCAGCCAAGAGAGCTCTCCGAAAAGGACCTACTTCCTGTGTGTCTGTCTTTAAAGTCTTCCTGTTCTGCCTTGTCATTGGTTGTAAACCCAAACATGTGACTGCCTCGTCACTGCCTGAATGTACCGCCCTCCAGGTCCTTAAAGGCGTGCGCCACCGCCGCCACGCACTTGCTATGACTCTAATAGCTCTGACCCCCAGACAACTTTATTTATTAACATACAATTAAAATCACATTTCAGTACAAGTAAAATACCACCACATTTCCCCTTTTCTATTTTAATAAAAAGGAAAAAAAAGAAAAAGGTTATAACTAACAAAAGAAAAACTATATACAAAAGTACAATGACTATATACAATATATACAAGTAATAAATGTCTAAACAATGTCTAGTCCATTTGTATTTGACAAATTCAGAGAAAATAATTTCATTATCTATCCTATTTTGTTAAGTCCAAAATGTATCTAATTCACTTTCTATCCTAATTAATCTTCAACTATAACTAACTAACCTTCAACTATAGCTACCTAATCTTCAACTCCCTCAGAGACCCAAGAAGGAAATAATATTAGCTAACAAAAATAAAAACAGAAAGTGCATGCAAGCAACTTCCAAAAAATTTGTGAGTTGACAGAAACAGCCAGCTGCCTGGACAGTCACCTGAGGTTTCTCCACAGTGTTGGGGCACCATCTTCAGCCTATAGGCTTAGCATATCTGACAGACTCATTTGTGAAGTAGGATGTACACAAGGTCAACAGTTCAACCTCACATTGGGTGAGAGCAGTCCATGTACCAGAAACACCTGAATTCCACTAGTGTCATGCCATGATTCAGGATTTTAAATTCTGGAAATTGTTGTTGATTTTTTAATTCAGCTGTCCATTCTTCTTGGCTGTGTATATATGGCTTCATCTTAGCATCCCGTTCTTCTCCACATCCCTCTGTCAAATGCCAGTTTACTATTGCGAGGCATGAGCTTAGTTATTCTTCAAGAATAACTGTTTCAGCTGCTGTTCCATTGCACATCAGAAGCCATCGGCCCACTGCCTGTTCAGCTGCCTTTGAAGAAAAGGGCACTGTACCTTTTCCGAATTGCAAAGGCAACTTCAGGGATGGTGCCATATTGTCCTGGCCTCAGAAGATGCCTTTTGATAAAGCCATAACCACACTCGCTTTGGCAAGAATCAGTAGTCCTTTGTTTCATGTCCTGTCTGTCCATTTTGTCAGCAGTTGATTCGAGGATACTTTGTTGTCCAGTGGCTAACTTTTGCCACAATGAAAGTTAACTCCATATGCAGTTTCTTCAATGCCCATATTTTCTCTGAAGTAGATTGGTACTGCCAGGAGCCGACATGTCTCATAATCATAACAAAAAAGAAAAATTTTCTAAGTTATTAAAACATTTTAAATGCCATATTCTGTAGATCTCTGAAGGGTTTGAAGATGACCTGTCTAAAATATATCTGCTCAATTTTTAAAACATATCTAATATGACTACAACTTCTATTGTAATGTCTAACTACTAACTTTCATTTCTTTATATCCTAATAGTTGGTAATAATAACATTCAAGGATCAGAAAATTGCATTGTTAAATGAACGGTATAAGTACAATTAGAAATATACATATAGCATTTTCTAACAATATCAATTTCAATATATATAATTTGTATACAATATAAAACAATCCAATCCAATGTAAAGTATTTAAAACTAGTAATTGTCTTTTCTTCTTTCTTTCTCTTTTTTTTTTAAACAAGAACCTTAAATCTAATCTCCTTTGCTTAGCCTTTTTCCGAACCCTTGACAACAACTTGTAACCAACTCCCCTAAACAATGAAAATTATCCCAGACCCAAAACCCATTAAAAAGACCAAAAAACCACCCGCCCCACACCACCTCTTTGGGAATGTGGGCGTCGTATTCTTAAAATTGCTTCCTGCTGGGTATGGGCGAAGGTATCTTTATCCTGAAAGAAAAATTTTAGGTTAATTGTCAAATTCTAGGAAAGGTAACCATATCCTTCATTATCCAGTCTATGTATAATGCCAAAGTTCAGGGTTTATCTCAAGTCTTTATTCAAGTAGTCTTTGAGACTGGACCATCTCAGCTATTCATCTCAAAATTGCTATGAGCACCTTGTAGTTCAAAGCTGATCTGTAGATGATGTTTGTCAGCTTAATGATGTTATTATTGTCCACGTGGAATTGTTGTTGTTGTGGGGCCCCAACTTCTTCCTGGAGACTTCAGTTGATGTTAGGCCTGGCTGTGATTTCCTGCAGAAAACTGATAAGAGACTCGAACACAAAGACATATATATGCAGCTAATTGAAGCCTTTTTTCTAGAATTAATTAATACTCTATATGACCATTCATATCTTAACAAAGGTTAAAATGTATATATATCTATATATCTATATATATTAATCTTGTAAATTTTGATATAAAATTTATACTTTAAGAAAAGTTTTAAAGAATCAGAATAGAATCAAAGAGTTGAGATTAGTAATAGAATAGTCCCTTAGTTAATTTGGCTTTTCTCCTGTCCCATAGCAGAAGATGGCTCTTTTATTCTGGCATGATACAGGGGGTTTGCATTTTCCTTTTAACAACATGCTTGAGTTTAAAGAAGGAGAGAGCCATTCTCCAACTCCAAAGTCAGCTTTAAATTTTAATTGAACTGGGACTATTAGAAGACCAGTAGTGTTAAATTTTTAGAGAAAAGCAGAAACAAACATTTAGGAAGACATAAAATTTTTTAGATGATATATACCCATACGCCGTTTCACTCTGTTTCCTGGGATAGATGATTTGTCCCTTTTCTCAGTTGTCTCATTTGTCCAGTGTTCTTCAGATTCCTTAACCTTCATTCTCCTAAAAGACAAAAACAAAAACCTTTCCCCAAGACTAATTTTGGGGATGTTCCCTTTTGGCAAGTTATTATCTGATTAAATGAAAAGACATGTGTTACTGGTATAAGTTAGTTTAAATTGGATGTTCATGCTTGTTGAAGAACTATCACCTCCTCTAATTAAGAGGTTTCTCTTGTTCAAATCGAACCTTTATCAATTTTGATGGTACCCACAGTTTATCTTCTCCTATAGAAACAAAAGCAAAACCTCGTCCCCAACGTAACACATACCCTGATTTCCATTCTGAGGTCAGCACATCCTTAAAGTATATAGGCTGATTTAATTCTGTAGTTTTTTCTATTATCCAATGTCTTTCTGCAGCTGTTGTTCCTTTCTCATTGGCATTAAGAAAATTCAAAGTTAATAGAGCATTATGCAGTCTGTTTCTGGGGGTTTTTGTTACCCCTTTTTGTTTATTTAGCATATCCTTTAGAGTTCTGTTTGATCTTTCTACAATTGCTTGACCTGTAGGATTATGTGGTATGCCTGTAATATGCTTTATATTGTAATAAGCAAAAAACTGTTTCATTTTAATAGAGACATATGATGGAGCATTATCAGTTTTGATTTGTGCAGGTATACCCATGATGGCCATAACTTCTAGCAAATGAGTGATTACAGAATCAGCTTTTTCAGAACTCAAAGCAGTTGCCCACTGAAATCCTGAATAAGTATCGATAGTGTGATGTACATATTTCAGTTTTCCAAATTCTGCAAAGTGAAACACGTCCATCTGCCAGATTTCATTCCTTTGAGTACCTTTTGGGTTACATCCAGCTGGTAATGGTGTTTGATTGTAGAAGGAACAAGTAGGACATTTCTTTACTATTTCTTTGGCTTGTTGCCAGGTTATGGAAAAATCCTTTTTTAAACCTTTACTATTGACATGATGTTTTTTATGAAATTCTGAGGCCTCCAGCACATTTCCTATCAATAATTTATCAATCTCATCATTGCCTTGTGTTAGAGGGCCTGGCAGACCAGTATGGGATCGAATGTGAGTTATATATAAAGGATGACTCCTTTTCCTGATTGTATCTTGTAATTGAATAAATAGTGAAGTTAATTCTGAAGCATCAGGGATAAATTCTGCAGTCTCAATATGTAATACTACACTTTCAGCATACTGAGAGTCGGTTACTATGTTGAGAGGTTCTGAAAAATCCATTAATACCAACAGAATAGCATACAATTCTGATTTTTGAACTGAATTATAAGGACTTTGAACCACTTTACTTAAATTTTCTGATTTGTGACCTGCCTTTCCTTGTTTGTTGGCATCTGTATAAAATGTACGAACTCCAGATATGGGTTTTTCCCGTACAATTCGAGGCAAGATCCAATCAGCTCTCTTTATAAGATCAATTCTATCGCTTTTGGGATATTTGCTGTTAATTTCTCCCAAAAAATTACTACAAGCTCTTTGCCAAGGTTCACTTTCTGTCCATAATTTTTCAATATCCTCCTTAGTTAAAGGTACAATTTCTGCTGGGTCTATTCCTGCTAATTGACGAAGTCTCAATTTTCCTTTCCAAATCAAGTCAGAGATTTTTTCCACATAAGTTTTTAATTTTTTATTTGGTTTATTTGGTAAAAATATCCATTCTAATATAATATCTTCCCTCTGCATTAATATTCCTGTTGGAGAATGCCTAGAAGGTAAAATAACCAAAATGCAATCCAGCTTTGGATCAATACGATCCACGTGTCCTTCATGTACTTTCTTTTCTACCAAGGCCAATTCTTTCTCAGCTTCAGGTGATAATTCTCTTGGACTATTTAAGTCCTTGTCACCTTCTAAGGTTTTGAACAAATTATGCAGTTCATCATTTTTTACCCCAACAATAGTTCTTAGATGAGAAATATCTCCAAATAATCTTTGAAAGTCATTAAGAGTCTGTAGTCGATCTCTCCTAATTTGCACCTTTTGGGGTCTAATTTTTTGTAGCTCTATTTTATATCCTAAATAATTAATAGAATCTCCTCTTTGTATCTTTTCAGGAGCAATTTGTAATCCCCAGCAAGGCAAAATTTTCTTTACTTCTTCAAACATTCTTTCTAAAGTATCTGCATTTGAGTCAGCTAGTAAAATATCATCCATATAATGATAAATTATAGATTTAGGAAATTTTTTACGTATCACTTCCAATGGCTGTTGTACAAAATATTGGCACAGAGTTGGGCTATTCAACATTCCTTGTGGGAGGACTCTCCATTGAAATCTTTTAACCGGTTGAGAATTATTGTAAGTAGGTACTGTGAAAGCAAATCTTTCTCTGTCTTTTTCTTGTAAGGGTATTGAAAAGAAACAGTCTTTTAAATCAATAACTATGAGAGGCCATCCTTTTGGTAACAGAGTAGGCAAAGGAATTCCAGATTGTAGAGAGCCCATTGGCTGAATTACTTTGTTAATTGCTCTAAGGTCTGTTACCATTCTCCATTTACCAGATTTCTTCTTAATAACAAATACAGGAGAATTCCAAGGGCTGGTTGATTCTTCAATATGCTGAGCATTTAACTGTTCTTCTACCAGCTCTTCTAAAGCCTGGAGTTTCTCTGTTGTTAAAGGCCATTGCTGGACCCATACAGGCTTGTCTGTTAACCATTTTAAAGGTAGAGCTGTTGATGTCTTTGGAAGATCATCAGTTGTTGTGCCCTGTTCTTGTATAATATGGATGGCTGGTGACCACTCAGAATAATGCCTTCTAATATTTCTCTCAGAAACATGTGCTGGGTTATGATTTGTTTCTGAGATTGGAGGGATGTTAATCTGAGTATTCCATTGTTGTAACAAGTCTCGACCCCACAGGTTCATAGCTATGTTAGCCACATATGGTTTTAATTTTGCTCTCTGTCCTTCTGGACCTATACATTCGAGCCATCTTGCACTCTGTTTCACCTGAGATAATGTCCCAATTCCTAACAGTTGAATGTTTACCTCCTGAAGAGGCCAAGTTGGATGCCAAAATTCTGGTGCAATTATGGTAACGTCCGCACCTGTGTCTACCAGACCAGACAACAAAACACCATTTATTTTTATCGATAATTTTGGTCTTTGTTCATTAATAGAAGTTTGCCAAAAAATTTTCTTTATGTTTTCTCCTGAATTTTCTATTCTCTCTGTTTCATCATCCTGACCAGCATGACTTATTCCAATAGGCATTTGGTTATTTAATTGCTCTGAGTAGGGGCTTCCTCTACGACTGCAGGAAAGGTTTGAACTGGATTTGCTATTGGGGCCTGCATGAGGCCCCTCTGGGAGTTTCCCGAAGACTGAGGCAAAGGATTACCCTGTCTGTCCCTTGTTGATCTACACTCATTGGTCCAGTGTTTTCCCTTACCACACCTTCTGCATACTCCAGAAGGATGGGGCATTCTGCTGTCAGTGTTCCTTGAAGAAACATTGTTTCTAGGAATGACCTGTTTACAGTCCCTTTTCAAATGTCCTTGCTTTCCACATCCAAAACATCTAACATTCCTCAAACCTCTTGAAATTGCTTCTCCTACCCACGTATCATCATGCTCATGAGCTTCAACATTAACCGTGTCTCTAATCCAATCTTCCAAAGGTGCAGATCTTGCCTTTAACGGCCTGATTATTGTTTTGCATGCTGCATCGCATTCTCAAAGGCCAAAGTTTCAATTATTATCTTACTAGCTTCTGAATCTGGGACCATTGTCTTTACTGCTGAAGCCAGTCTTTGTAAAAAATCTGTGAAAGATTCTTTTGGGCCTTGTACAACCTTTGTAAATGACTCAGTTTTTTTTCCTGGTTCCTCAACTCTGTCCCATGCATTCAAGGCTGCTGTTCGACATAAAATTAGGGTTTGGACATCATATAAACATTGTGCTTGTGCTGAAGCATATTGACCTTCTCCAATAAGCTGATCCTGGCAGACTTGTATTCCTTTATCCCTCCATTGTTTTTCTATGTTTTTAGCTTCATCCTTGAACCAAGTTAGCCACTGAAGCCTTTGACTGGGTTCAAGAACAGCTTGTGCCAGCTCCCGCCAATCCTGTGGTACAATCCTATTATATGTTGACCAAGAGTTTAACATTTGCTTTACATACGGGGAATGCATGCCATAAGATACTATTGCCTCCTTAAACCTTCGTAAATCTAACATTTCAATTGGAGCCCAAATATTTTGTGTAGTCATTTGATCAGGCAACTGCTGTATGGTTACTGGACAAACTAAGGGTGACTGTGTGAACACAGGCTTTCTTTCTGTAACCCTATGATCCAATCTTGAAGCAACTTCACTGTCAGTTTCTTCTGTCTGAGTTTTTACAGGTTTATCAAGTTTTTCTAAAGCTGTCATCCTGGCACTTAAATTGATTATCTTTTTAAATTGTAAAATGAGAATAAGCATAGTAATAAAAAGCATAATTCGGTCAACATTAATCTTCTCATATAGCTGTTCCATTGTCAGACTGTCTAAAATTGCAAACAAAGCCCAATTTTCTTCCAATGAACACAGAAAACCCATTTTTTTTTAAATGTGGAAAAAATTTCTCTTTTAAATAGTTTCCTTTAAAATATTCGATATGTTAAATGACTTACCAAGTCCTCGTAGAACAGTACCAATCCAAGGGAATTTCAAAACAGCCTCCTAGTGTCCGAGGTGTGAATCCAGAGAGAGAGAGAGAGAGAGAGAGAGAGAGAGAGAGAGAGAGAGAGAGAACACGCAAGAACCGTAGCCACAAGTTCTGCCTAAGAACTTGAATCCAGCCACGTGTTCCCGCTTGAGCCTAGTCAAGCCTTGGCTCTGGCTACCTTAAGCTCCAACCACGTGTGTTGGCTTTACAGGCAGGGGCCCTGTTCGGCAGGGCAGGCCTGAATTGTCTGTAGCACCGGCTTTAAGCAAGTAGCTCAAAGTTAGTCTGGCCTGAGGCCAAGCCGACCTGGGCCCGGGCTAGGGAGCCGGCCGCCCTGGTGGGAAACGGGACCTGCCGGCAGCCCTGGCGGGAGACCGGACCTGCTGGCCGCCCTGGCGGGAGACCGGACCTGCCGCCAAGCCAAGTTAAGCGGTTTTTAATGGATTCTTGTCACGTTGGGCGCCAAATGTAGATGTAACCAACGGTCTTATAAAATAAGAAACACAGAGCCAATTCAGAGAAGAAAGCCAAGAGGTCAGAGCTAAGAGCCTCACCCTTCCTGATTCAGGGATCCTCTCCAGCCAAGAGAGCTCTCCGAAAAGGACCTACTTCCTGTGTGTCTGTCTTTAAAGTCTTCCTGTTCTGCCTTGTCATTGGTTGTAAACCCAAACATGTGACTGCCTCGTCACTGCCTGAATGTACCGCCCTCCAGGTCCTTAAAGGCGTGCGCCACCGCCGCCACGCACTTGCTATGACTCTAATAGCTCTGACCCCCAGACAACTTTATTTATTAACATACAATTAAAATCACATTTCAGTACAAGTAAAATACCACCACAGGACCTTCTGGGTTTCAGGCCCAGTAACAAAGCAGCAGCAGCTGCAGAGACTCAGTCAGTAGCTGAGACGGCAGTAGTTTCAGGTATAGCCACTCTGCTGCTGATAAAACGATAAGGTGGTTCTGTCTACATGCTGAGTATTTGTAACAAGTTCTGAAGGCCACCATGGTCTGGGGCCATGTTACATCCCTGCCCCTGGTCTTAGTGAATAAGTCAAACTGTGCACTCAATTCTGTGCACTTTAAAGAGGCAGATTTGGTTCAAAGGACCATGCATTTGATTGAATCAATCCTTTGTTTTATGTAATTGGCCACAAATTTTGAGACACAGAACCACACTCTTACTCCAATCAGTAATAGAAGCAAAGGCCCAGCTAGTGCTGATAGCAGAGAAGTTAGCCAGGAGGACTGAGAGAGAAGAGACTGGTACCAATTATCTGAATTATGTCTCTTTTGTTTTTAAACCACCGTGTGTTGGCTGGTCTTATGTTAACTTGACACAAAACCTTAAGTTACCTGAAAGGAGGGATATTTTCTTTCTTTCTTTTTTGTTTTTTCTTCTTCTTTTTTTTTTTTTTTTTTGGTTTTTCCAGACAGGGTTTCTCTGCGTAGTTTTGGAGCCTGTCCTGGAACTCACTCTGTAGCCCAGGCTGGCCTCAAACTCACAGAGATCTGCCTGCCTCTGCCTCCTGACTGCTGGGATTAGAGGCCTGTGCCACCACTGCCTGGTGAAAGGAGGGATCTTGAGAAAATAGCTCCATGAAATCTGTCTATAAGGCATTTTCTTAGTTAGTTATTAATGGGAGAGGGCACAGCCCATTATGGATAGTGCCATCCCAGGGCTGGTGGTCCTGGGTTCTATAGGAAAGCAGGCTGAGCAGGCCATATGTAGCAGGCCAATAAGCAGCACTACTCCATGACCTCTGCATCAGCTCCTGCCTCCAGGTTCCTGCCCTGTTTGAGTTCCTGTCCTGACTCCCTTGATGATGAACAGTGAGGTAGTTTGAATGTAGTTGGCCCTTATAATCTCATAAGGACTGGCACTATTAGGAGGTGTGGCTTTGTTGGAGGAAGTGTGTCACTGTGGGGGCGGGCTTTGAGGTTTCCTATGCTCAGGATGCTGCCCAGTATCTCAGGGAACTTCTGTGAGAGCCAAAGTTACATTTTAAGTTTTAATTACTGTGCCTTAGACATCCATGAAACAAAAATGCCTCTGATCTTCAAGCCCTTTGCCCAAGGACAAATAATTCCTGAAATGCTGGAGGCTATTGTTTATGGGAGATAACAAGACATGTGTTTACCACTCCCCTAAACAGGTTTGCTTGATCCATCTGTGCTTGATCACATGTGGGTGGGAGGTTCATAGGCTGGAGGTACATCAGGATGTATGCTTGCCCCTGATTGGACCTGGTGGAAAACGCAATGAATTATAGGTTTTCTTTCTTAAGCTGCTTCAAACTGTGATTCTGGGCCATTTCCCAGGAATCTGGATATGGACCTGGCCAGAGCCCATCTACCTGGCTAGTATTTAATTAAAGCTTGCTTCAAATTTGGCTTTAAACTGTGGTAGTGTTCTTATCCTTGATTGGTAGGATTAACATTTTCAGGAGGTCCCCAGTGAGATTCAGACCACCACCCCAATTCTAAAGCTGGACCTTCACCCTGGGGCTGAGGGGCTGCTTCCAGGAGGCTCATGCCTTGAGATGTTCCAAAGCTCTAAGACTGCCTTCAGTTTTCAGACTATCAGAGTGACCTTCCATGCTGAGAAATGCAGCAAGCATCTATGGAGGCCTTCTGGTGAGTCATAGTCTGGTTCTGTTCTGTGGGATCTGTCGGGCCTGCTGACAGTCAGCTGGGTAGCTGGGTAGAGGCGTGCACATTGAAGAGACAATGAAGAAGACAGAAAAGAGTTGAGAGGTCTGCTGGCCAATGCCGGATAGCCCCGAGTTTATTTCACAGCCAGCTCATATACAGTTTTGAAGGCAGAGGTAGAACAATGCACAGCGCGGACATTTAACCACTATCTATCCTGCCTTGTGTCAAGGAGCAGGCAGTTTCATTTTCTATCTCAATGTACCTCTGGCTGGCATCAGCAGCCTGCATCTAGCTTGATAGTGTGTTCCTTCTTGTGGGCTAATCAGGACTTTCTCACAGTCCTTCAAGGAGGCTCTGTGGGCTAATCAGAACTTTCTCACAGCCTTGGAGCAAACAAGCTTGAACTCTATTGACTCAGAATAGACTTCAGATTCAAACTGGTAAACTGAGTCAGTTGTGGGCTCCCACAGGGATCCCTATCTGGAATGTGGAGGAGGGTTCGATGGGACCTCAATATTCTGCCATCTAGGGCATATAGTGAGATGTAGCCCACCCATCTGGTTCTGATTCTAGTTGGAAAGTTTTATTTGTTTCCTACAGAAAGCTTTGTTTGTGTTGTTGGAAAGTTTCCTTTGTCTATTTCTCATGGAAATTGTTTCTCCCTATTTTATTATAAGGTTTTTTCTGCATTGTCTGGTGTGTTGATAAGTTTTGTTGCAAGCAAGGAGTTGAGACAAAAATGAGTCAGATATTTTTGCTGTTTCTGTGTGCCAGCCTCCAATGACCACATGGCTGCATTTACGGCCAGGGCTCAGAATTAATCTCTGAGCTTTCTGGTCACTGGATTCAGGTTTGCAGGAGTTCAGATGTCTTTTGGGTGTGGATAACGTGAAAGTTGTTTTAAGCTGTTCTTTATTGGAAAGCTGGCTCTAGAGTTGGATTATGGCTGGCTCTCCCTTCATATGCACAGCGTGGACATGCTTATTTCAAAGTTTCCTCTGTGTTGCTGTGTCAGTCTGAGTCCCTGACACAGTGACAGGGAGAAGAAAACAAAGCAGAGCAGAACAGCCAAAAAATTAGACTTGGTTTACGTGAACATTCTGCACCTTGAGATTTATAGATTTATTTTGGTGGATATGGTTAAAAATCTGTAAAATCTGAAAAGTTAAAACTAGTAACACTTGGAGTTGATAGTTAAAATTCTATGTATGGGGCTGGGTGGTGGCGGTGGCACATGCCTTTAATCCCAGCACTCGGGAGGCAGAGCCAGGCAGATCTCTGTGAGTTCGAGGCCAGCCTGGGCTACAGAGCGATAGTCAGGACAGGCACCAAAACTACACAGATAAACCTTATCTTGAAAAGCCATTAAAAAAATCTCTGTGTGGATAATTTTAAAGGAACCAGGTGGCATGATTCCATTTTGGATTGCCACGATCTTTAGTCAGCCTCAGGCTGGTTGCCATCTTCACTAGGGTTGGAGAAGGTGGATGCCATGTGACTTCACTATCTTTGGGCAGCAACAGAGCTGGCAGCCATCTTTGCTAGGGTTAGAGAAGACAGAGGTCATGTGATTTCACCATCATTTTGATTAAAGGTGACCCCGTGGAGTGGACCTACCAAGGAGGCAACAACAGGTCTCCAAGATATTTTGGACTGGGGGGGATTTTTGTATGATAATTCTCATCCTGTCCTGAAAACCAGGTTTATGAAACAATGCTTGTTCAATAAGTTATTAAAGCTGCACCTCAATGCTTTTATATGCAAGAATATACCTTGCTCTGACAGCTAGATTTTGTAATTTAAGAGTCACCTAGGTGATAACGGTTTGAAAGGCATGAAAGGATTATGGGGGACAGCTGAGGCTTGCAAATCTGTGGCAAGGCTAGAGTTCCTAAAGAGGGCCCAGCTGCAATGGTGTACCTTAGCAGTTTTGGAAATGCTAGCGCCATGTGATAGTCACCAACCACACCAGCCACAATGAGCAGGTTGAGATCTAGAAGGAAGGCTATGTATATGCTCCCAATGGTGGGGCCAAAGAGGTGATTCAGCTCTCCAGAGAAAAGTAAAGATATTGTGAATGAATCCCAGATATCAAGCTTTGGATTGTTTGTACTATTGGAGTTTGGTTTTGCCTTATGCAGACTGTGGTTGTGCCCTGTTTTCTCCCTCTTCAAGTAAGAAAAGGGTAATTTACTTTTGATATTGCAAAATTTTTTTTGATATAGACTTTTACAGAAAATTTAAATAAAATAACAGATTGTTTTTAAAGAACAGATTTTAAAATATTTAAATTTATAAGGCTATGGGACATTTTAAGTTTATAAAATGATTTATATTATTCATATTTAAACTTAGAAATAAATAAAAGGCTAAAATTAAGATCACAGCTATGAGTACCATGTACTAAACACCTGAAGGTGGGATGTTCCTATCTTATGATACAGCAAGACAGTGAATGACCTAAGCAGTCTGGCAAAGGGCTTGGAGCAGCTTCTCAGTCTATGAGTCTTGGCCCTTTGGGGGTTGAAAGAGCTTTTTACAGGGGTAGCCTAGGACCACCTGAATGTCAGATGATTGCATTGAGATTCATAACAGTGGCAAAACTGCAGCTGTGAAATAGCGATTGGAATGATTTTATGGTCACAGTATTGAGAAGGTTGAGAAACACTAGTTTATAGAATATCTTCTTACCTAAGGTCTGTTCATGCTTAAGAATGTATGTCTATCCTCACATTTGTTAACTTTGCTAAGCTTAAACTACTTTGATAAACTGAGTGGTATAAGAAACTTATATTCTATAATAGTGTACTATAAAAGGATCATGACACTTCTCAGTTGATCTGCAGACTGTGTCTATGAGTTAATTTTAATTTTTGATACTCAATTGAGAGATTATTGTTTTTTTAAGGCTCAAACTTAACAGAGATAAAGCTATAAAGTCCTTTTCCCAAGATCTGGCATTTAGATAAAGCTCCCATTCCCTCAGGGGCTTGAAGAAAGAATCTGCTTGCTAAAAAGGGAGTCATTCTCCTTATCTCCGGAAAAAGAACTTATGACCCTTCATTAGCATATGGCTGTGGTGCCCATTAACTTGCCAAGGGCAATGTTAGTCTTTAGGCTTCCTCAGTTGCTGCTCACAAGCCCTATTCCAGCAAATCCTAGTCTTATGAAAGCTAAAAAAGTTGTTGTAAACTATAAAGGATAATTAAGAAAACTCTGACTAAAGTAAATTCTTTAATGAACAAATAGCAGCTGCTGAGAGACATTGGATTATAGAAGGAACTGCTGAACTAAGCCAGCTTATATACTTTAGGATGTCTTGGCTTCAGAACAGAAGTTGGGATATGTGTTGCATTGGGGGAAAGATTGTGTTTTTGTTTCCACAGGAAATGAAAAGCTATGGATTCCTTCAAAATTAATAAAAATAGATTTGACCAGGAGAGATATCCCGAAATCTTGGCTGCAATGTGAAGGAGGAAGCCAGGAAAGACTACAGGACAGGTGACATGTATGCTGATTCCTCTGCATAGGAACAGTTCTAAGACTGAACAGCAAATGTTACAACCAGTTTTCCCAGAACTTGACCACTTTCTCAGGGTACCCTGGAGATTCCATCACCCCCAGACAGCAGGAAGCACTCTGGAGAACATGGCGCCCACATTCCCAAGAAGTGGGGGTGAATGGTTTCTGGTCATTCAGTGGGTGTTTGTCATTGTTTAGGGGGATTGGTGGCAAGTTGTTATTGGTCATAGTCAGGGAAGAAACTAAATAAAGGAGTTTAGATTCAGGGATCTTTTTCCAAGAGAGGGGGGGATTTAAGAAAAGATAGATTATTGAATCTACTTTTAAAATAAAAATGATAGGATAAAAAAGTAAATTGTTGAATCTACTTTTAAACTAAAATACAACTACTAGACTCAAATATTTCATATTGGTATGGATTTTTGTATATTGATACAAATTTAAGGTTATTTTTGTTATGCTGTATATATGTTTCTACTCTTGTTTAAGGTATTGTACCTATGCAATTCATTTTAAAATGTAATATATATTTTAAAATACAGGTTAATAGTTAGTCATCTATAATAATCAAACTTGTAGTCATGTTAGGTATGTTTGCAAGGTTAAGCCTAAGTTTGTTTAGCTCAGATATAGTTAATAGATAACGGTTCTCAAACTTGTCAGCGATCTGATGAATATGGCATTTAAAATGTTTAATGGAAAAAGCTTACTATGACACAGAGAGAGAGAGACTCCTGGCTCCTAGCAGTGATACCAAGGTCTCTGAAGAAGATGACAGGACACCACAACAACTCCACCTGGATTGTGGTAATACTAACCACTGGGCAAGAATGCTCCAATACTGTACCTGCTGCTAGAACCCTGTCCAAACTGGGGATAAACATGACACTGAAGAGTTTATTGCCCCACTTTGCCTAGACAAAATAAGGTCAGTCTCTTCCATGTTCTTCCTCCACAGGAAAACCTCTCACCTTCTGGGTCTGGTAGCCAAAGACTGATGCTGTCCTGGTACCTCTGCCGCCAATGCCATAGAGACCACAGGAACCTGGGTGACTATCTAAGTAATGGACTAGTTTCTGTCATATTAACTGATACACAGGCTATTTGGATTATACTTCATGTCATAATTTATCCTTCTCAGATCTCTGATGGCATTGATGACTAGACTAGTTATAGTTTTGTCAACTTAGCAGCAGCAGGCAACCAGGTTCTTCCCCAAGGCTGCAGCCAGCTTGTTAGCTCATTTCATATGTAAAAAAATCAAGCCTTGTTTTTTCTAGAGCTACTAGGCATCCTGTAGAGGAAAAGGTAGACAGTTTTGCCTTGCTGGCAGGCTTTATACTAAAAGAGAAACAGGTATAACTTTCAGGTTTCAGGTGTAACTTTCCACTAAAGGAACATGATCTGCAATGACTGTTCTCAGTAATAACTGTTTATGTCTCTGGTAAATGATTAGATGGAAAGAAAAAAGGGTTAAAGTCTTTGCAAGTTTTAAGGATTTAAGGAAATGCTTTAAGGTATATAAAGGTCTGAGGATGTGAGAGTTTATGTAATTTCTGAGGCTCTAAGATATATAAAGGTCTGGGGATATGAAAACTTAAATAAGTTCTGAGAGTCTCAGAAAATGTTTTAAGATGTAAATGCAAGTTGTAAAGGTATAAACAAGCAATTTAAGGTATGGGAAATAGTTCAGATTTCTTTTCCCTTCTATGCTATTGTTACACTAAGATTTTGAAAGTCCAGAGTTTTAACATTGATCAATGGAGTTCTGATAAGCTGGTAGAGCACTAACTACTTACTGTTCGGTCACAAACTCAATATTTTAGATTTCTTTTGGTTGTCTTCTAAGTATAGACTTAAAAGTGCTTCTCATCAGACCAAAGACTTCTATGTCCAATCTATATCTGGCTCTCTGGACAGAGAAAAAATGTTCATGTTTAGATTAACTGTTAACTGTAGATGAATATCTAAATGGTCTTATTAAATAAAAAAACACAGAGCCAAATATAGGGGTGAAAACCTGAGAGATCAGGGAAATAGGGAAAGCCACAGCTAACCTTACCTCACCAACTCTGTAGCTTCCAAAGGGCAAGCTACTTCCTGTCTACCCATGCCTATATGCCTTGCTGTTCAGCCATCTGATTTGCTCTCTCTGTCCAACTACATCACTTCCTCTTCCTGCCCAGCTCTGTCACTTCCTGTCTGTCTGTACAGATCTCCAGACCTTCATGGTTAACTAGTGTTAGAATTTAAGGCATGTATTACCATGCCTGACTCTGTTCCTAGTGTGGCCTTGAACTCACATAGATCCACAGAGATCTCTACCTGCCAAGTGATAGGATTAAAGGCATGTGCTATCATTGCCTGACTTCTATATAGTGGCTGGCTTTTTCCTCTGATCCTCAGGTTAATTTTATTGGGAGACACAGTATACTGGGGGACACAATACATCACCACAGTTAACCCCTATAAATTTTGCTAGGACTCAGAAGTCTGAGTCTACTCCAGCTGTTTTACAGATACCTGTTACCTACTTTTTTTATAATATGGATTTCAGTATAGATTGGAAATGCTAATAATATCTAAAACTTCTATGTCTTTTTGTAAACTAAAAAAATTGTATAAGCTTCAGAGAATCAAGGGAATCATAAGGCTTGGATCCACCTATCACAGGTCAAAAGGACTCCAGATAAGTACAGCCTAATCTTCCCTACCTGTCTATTTCTGAGGATGGTATCTCTCTCTCCCCTGGTCTTGGGACTCCTCCCTTCCCCAATTACTAGGACTATGGGCCTAAAATTTCCAAATGTAATATTTTCCTTTAAGTTCCTAAATTTTATCTGTCTTAGCAGATTTCCACTTGGCTGACAGACACATCCAAGCATCAGCTGCTGACTACAAACTGCTCCAAATGACTATGAGCCCTGGACTTGCTGAAAGCTAATGTGGACCAGTCCAGCCAATGTGAAGGCTCCCTGTCTCTTCAGCTGGGTCAGCGAATCAGATGCTTCTGATGAATGCCTCATTACCTGAATTCCCTCCTTGCCTTTGATTAGCATTCCAACCTTCCTGGGCCCTGACAACAACATCCTAGTTTCAGCAGGAAGTAATTATAGAAGAGAGTACATTGCCCCTTGTCCCCAACAGGCTGGAATGTTAGATCAAAAGGAAGCTCGGCATAGGGGACAAAATAGCTACCTATAGTGTCTATTGGCATACCACGAACAGTACCTGTTAAAACCAAACAGGCTGGAATGTTAGATCAAAAGGAAGCCCGGCAAAGGGGACAAAATAGCTACCTATAGTGTCTATTGGCATACCAGGAACAGTACCTGTTAAAACCAAATAGACCCAGATAAATCAATAGGTAGATTCATTAGCTGAAATAGTTCTATAATATGATAGGGCACTCAACCTGCTCTATGTAAAACAGAGACATTATTATAGCTTTAAGAAATAATTATTGTTTCTATAGAAACCACTCAGGAAACATTAGAAACAATCTGGCTATACTAAAAAAAATATCATTGCAAAAAAGGGGGAAATGAAGTAAATAACTGGTTCCCATTCTCATTTCTAGGTTTCCTTCTAGATAGTAACTCTTATGCCAGCCATCACAGGGCCTTTGGCCCTTCTTCTTCTGCTAATTGCTGTTGGCTCTTGCATCATTGATGCCTTAACCAAATAATTCCTGTCTGGGTACCATTAAGCTGATGGTTATTAGATCCCAATATAAACAGATACTTATTACAGAGTTGAGGATTTGACTCAGGATACAACTCCAGGGGGGAATGTGAGAGCCAAAGTTACATTTTAAGTTTTAATTACTATGCCTAAGAGATCTACGAAACGAAAATGCCTCTGGTCTGCAAGCCCCTGGCTCAAGGACAGATAGTTCCTGAAATTCTGGAGGCTTTTGTTTATGGGAGATAACAAGTCACATGTTTCTCATTCCCCTAAATAAGTTTGTTTGACCCATCTGCATCAATGTGCTTGATCACCTGTGGTGGGACATTCACAGGCTGGAGGTACATCAGGATGTATGCTTGCCCCTGATTGGACCTGATGGGAAATGCAATGAATTATGGATTTTCCTTCTTAAGCCACTGCAAACTGTGATTCTGGGTCATTTCTCAGGAATCTTGGTATGTACCTCACCAGAGCCCATCCACCTGGCCAATATTTAATTAAAGCTTGCTTTAAATTTGGCTTTAAACTGTGGAAGTAGTCTTATTTTCAATCAGTGGGATTAACACTTCCTGTTGCCTTTTGATTAAGCTGTAGTTAGCATCATGTCTGCCATACTCCCTGCCATGATGATAATGGACTGAACCTCTGAAATTGTAAGCTGCCCCCCCCCCATGGAATGTTTTCCTTAAGAGTTGCATGATCATGGTATCTCTTCACAGCAATAAAAACCCTAACTAAGAAAGAAGTTGGTACCAGGGACTGGGGTATTGCTGTGATAAGCCTGCCCATGATTTTGTTTGGAGTGATATGGACTTTGGGACTGTGAGTTAGAAAAGCAGTTGAACGTTGTAAGTGTTGCTTAATGGACCATACTAGTAGGAGCACGGAAGACAGTGGTGCTGAATATGATTTGATGAATAGTGAGGTGCTCACTCAAGAGGTTTCAGAGGAGAAAAATTTTAGTATGTTGCCTAGAGATTGTTCTTGTGATATTTTGGTAAAGAAAGTGGCTGCCTTTGCCCTTGTCAAAGGAGTCTGCCTGAGACTAAAGTGAAGAGTTTTGGATTAATTCCACTGACAGAAGAATTTTCAAAACAACCTAGTATAGACTCTGTTGTGTGGATATTAGGGGTAATTCTAATGAAGATTTATAATGAAAAGGAGGAAGCTGAGCAGGGTAAATTACAAAATGTAAATTTTGAGGAGAAAAAGAGTTCCAGGAAGTGGGGTGGAGCTAAGTGTTCAAGGAGATAAACGGATGAAGAAATGGAATAAAGGGAGCGAGGGCCTCAGGACAAGATCCCACCCAGCTGAGTTTCCAACGCGTGGAAAGAAACTAAAGAAAAGCTTAGAGCCAGGTGTGGTGGGCCACAACTTTAATCCCGGCACTGGGAAGGCAGAGGCTGGTGGATCTTTGAGTCTGAGGCCAGCCTGGTCTACAGAGCAAGTTTCAGGACAGTCAAGCTTAGGCAGTGAAAGACAGAAAGCTGGTGAAGTTGTAATTAAAAAGGGGAGCCATGTTCCAGCCCCTACAAGCAGCAGAACTTGGCAGTTTTGGTTGCATGGTTCTGGATTTAGAGCTAAGGATAGACGAAAGGAGTTACAGAATAAAGCCGCTGAGGCCAGGCATATGTCAGGGGTGTCCCTGAATGGAGACCTAGTGGAGAGGCCGTTCCTTGCAGCTGTGAAGTTGAAGCCTGGATTGTCTGGGGATCACAAGATGTTGGAGATGTCATAGCCGTGGGATACCCGAGGAAAGTGGCTAACAGGGAATGGAACCAGGCCAAGAAAAAGAAGTGTGCTGCAGTCAAAAAAAAGCTGGACAGTGTTGGAGATCTGAAGAGTGTTTGGACATCAGACATGGAGGTGCAGAGTTTGCAGTTTGCCCAGCTGGTTTTTGATCTTGCTTTGGTCCAGTATTTTCTCACTTTACTCCCTTCTCTATGTTGGAATGGTAATATATATCCTGTGCCATTATATGTTGGAAGTATGTGATCTGTTTTTTGATTTTGACTTAACAGGGGATTACAGTTAAGAGATTGCATAAATCTCAGAAGAGACTTTAAACTTTAAAACATTGTTGAGACTTTGACAGACTATGGGGACTTTTGAAGTTGGACTAAATGCATTTTGCATTATGATATTGTTACAAAGCCTATAAGGGTTAGGGAGTGGAATGTGGTAGTTCGAATGTAATTGACTCCCATAATCTCATAGGGAGTGGCAATATTAGGAGGTGTGGCTTTGTTGGAGTGGGTATGACATCGTTGGAGGAAGCGTGTCACTGGGGGTGGGCTTTGAGGTTTCCTCTGCTCAGGATACCACCTAGTGTCTCAGTCAACTTCCTGTTGCCTTCTGATCAAGATGTAGCCAGCATCATGTCTGCCATGTTCACCACCATGCTCTCTGCCATGATGGCAATGAAGTGAACCTCTGAAACTGTAAACCGCACACCCCCAATTAAATGTTTTCTGTAGTATATTCCTGTTGAGCTCCTGGCCTGGCTCCAGAGAGCAGCACCTAGCCCAAATCCTTCCTTTGTTTAACCACACCTTTTGTTTCTCTTACCTTTTGTTTCTCTTATCGCCCTATGTGAATCTTGTTTGAGAGTCAAGGATCAGAGAGTCCCCCAAGGATCAAAGGCCTGTGCAAAACTTCATTCAGGAAACCCGGAAAACCTTGGTACCTGAGAAATCAAGTAATTTGCACTTGGCATTTGGTCTCTGGGAGCTCCTTTTGGGTTGCTTTGAAGGTACGGAAATTAACTGGCTAAACTGTAATTAGAGAGAAATAAAAATGCCCCAAGCAAGGGGAAAGTGCTTCAGTCCTTCAAGGCTGAACCTATGTCCACCCTGAAGCTGTCAAGGGCTAAATACATTCTTAAGGTGCCTCTGAGTCTTCTTTCCACGGAGCTGCATGTACCCACATAACCGTGCCGTGACACACAGCCACAGTTTTCCTTTATAAGAGTTGCTGTGATCATGGTGTCTCTTCACAGCAATAGAAACCCTAACTAAACCAAATAAACCCTTTAATCCCCAGCTTGCTTTTTAGTCGTGGTGTTTTGTCACAGCAATAGTAATCCTAACTAAGACACATGGAAAGATTTCTGTTAATGACTCTTGATTGATTAGTATAGAAACAACAGGTTTCTTCTAAATCTGCACATAGTCTCCCTTATTGTATGAGAAGTAAGCCTAAGCCTCTTTGATTTTGTAGGACAAATTATCCTTGGGAATTTAATTCAGAAATGGAAATTTTAATACCTCTAGGCCCTGATCAAACTGTTTAGTTTCTTAAAGTTTTTTTTTTAATCTCTCATGATAAAGGGTGATGTGCTATTAAGACAGCTATGAGACTCTGCCCAGCAGTGGGATAAAGACTGGAACACTCTTTTTCTTTGTACTCCAGGGTCCATATTAAAATTATTTTCCCTTCTTCCCCATTATGTAGATATACATGGGGGCAGAGTGTGTAATAGAATGTATAAAAGGTGTTTCTCAGTTTGGAAAGCATCAGAAGAGGCACATTTAGTCAAATTATTAGTACCTGCCCACCAAGTAGTCTCCGGGCCTCAGTAACACTGCTGTTGTCCAGATGAGTTAATCCATCAGTGAGAACAGCAGGCATCAGAATAAGGGAAGTGCCTAGGTTAAAGGTTTAGGGTATTAGACAAGTTCCAGCTCCTTGTAAGTACTCTAGTGTTAATTTGTGTTGTCCCTAGTCACAATGAGTTTTGTCAGTCAATGGACTGACAGTCTTGCTTGTTCATATCACTATGTAGTATGGGGATGGAGGATCTAAGCATAATGAGCAATATTGACTGATTTCTGGCTGGGAATGATTATCTCGTCAAGAGTAGAAAATAGGGATGAGGATCCCTTAGCTTCCTTGACAGTGGGGGGGGGGGAGACAGGACTGTGACTCCCATTTTTGTTAAGTGAGGTAGTTTCTTTAGAGGACTGAGTTGGTCAGGACTTTGGTATGGGTAGGAGATATTTGTTAGGACCCAATGTTGGAGGACCAAGAAGAGGGGGCAGTTTAGTCCGTATAGTAAATCTATACCAAAGGTCCCTTCCTAAAGGCATGGAGTCTGAGTACTCAGGTTTTCCCTATTTCCCACAGGCCAGAATTTTTTGGAAGTCCCTTGGCAGTGGAGGATAGCAATTCATAGGTGAATCCATATAGCTTCTAGGAGGGCAAAGATTCTCTCTTTGTTTTTAATGTCCTTTCCCCAAACACTGAGAAGTCTTCTTTCTCTATGGGTAATATCATGGATAGTAAATCTATTCCAAGGGTCCCTTCTTGTGGCATAGAGTCTGAGTGCCCAGGTATTCCCTGTTTTTCATAGGCCATTTTTTAAATGACATTGGCAATGGTAACTTGTAGTGGAAGCCAAATAATCTCTAGGAGGGCCAAGTGTGGTGATATTTTGTTTGTGATCTAACAAATAAAGCTTTCCTGAAGATCAGAGTGCAGAGATAAGCCACTAGTTAGCCAGATAGGCCAGGCAGTGGTGGCACACACCTTTAATCCCAGCACTAGGGAGGTGGAGACAGGAAGTGATATGGCTGGGCAGAAAGAGGAATGTAAGGTGGGAGGAGACAGGAGCTTACTCCTTTTCAGCTGAGGATTTTGTAGAGGTAAGAACTAGTGGCTGACTGCTCTGCTTCTCTGATCTTTCAACATTTACCCCTTTATCTGACTCTGGGTTTTTATTATTATGACCAATTAGAATTAATGCTATATCTGGCATCCAACTTTTGAGGCACGAATTCATGGAAAAGCTGCTTGCCTGTGGCTTTACAGTCATTGGCACAAGCTGGAGCTGCATGCAGCTGAAGTCACTACCCCACCAGATAATTTCTGTTGCAGCCTATCTGCAGCAAACTCCATAGGCTTTTGGGCTCCAGAAACCACAGGAGTTAGCCACTATTGTGTGTTTCCCCTTGCAGACAGCTGGCTCTTTGGCTTCTTCTCTCCCAGTGGGTTATGGGCTCTCCCTAGACCCTCTCCTTGGGCTGCTACCGCACTAGATAGCTTCCTTGAAACCTGCTTGGGCTTCTACTGTTCTATGAAAAAACAGTCAGCCTCACATCTGAATTATCATTGTAGGCAGATTTGGTGAGACAATTGGGAATTCTTAAAGGGAGGAATTAGTTAAAAGAGAGAGTTTTTTCCCATATTAAAAAAATGGGAAACACTATTACAATGGAGTTAGGTCTCTGTATGATAATATGCTAGATGGTTTGAAAATGGAGCAATTAAATGAGAGGATAATTAATTCAAATGGGATTTATGTCATGTCAATTATAAATATTATCTGTTTGATCATTTTTGTTTTATCATTAAAAACATTGGTTAATATGAGTGCCAAGACAAAAGTTTTAGAAAAACTTATTAAAACAGATCATAGAGATATTCAGACCCAGGCAGAGGAATTTAAAGGAGAACCAGTCTCAGCACTGCATGATAAGGTTAGAGAGGAACAGCCTAAGGTTTTCAAACAGCCAACCTTAATCTATCCAGTAACCTTACAGGGACTGCCAAGTGATAGAGATTCTCAAGGCTGTACAAAAGCTAAATGGACTCCTGTGCAAATATTAGATTTGAGGCGATTCCAGGAAGTGCTAGTCTCATATGGCATGCATTCACCTTTTGTGAAGCAGATGTTAAAGTCATGGTCAACTTGTAATAGAATTATCCTCAAGACTGGAGAGATTTGGTTACAGCAGTCTTGGAGTCTCGTCTTCAATTACAGTGGAGGATATGGTGGAAAGATGAGGCTAAGACCATTGAACAATGAAGTAGGGTGAAAGGTACAGAAATCTCCCAAGACCAACTTCTTGGTGAGGGAGATTATGCTAATTTAGGAAGGCAATCTCTATATGATGACCACACCCTGGCTTTATGCTTGCAACAGAATTGAAGTAGGAAAGAAAATTGAATCATTTACTAAAGTTATACAGGGCCCAAAAGAAACCTTCACTGATTTCTTACAAAGATTAACTTCAGCAGTAAATAGAATAATACCAAATTCAGAAGCTAGACAAATAATAATTGGATCTCTGGCTTTTGAAAATGCTAATGTTGCCAGGTGGTGGTGGTGCATGCCTTTAATCCCAGCACTTGGAAGGCAGAGCCAGGTCGATCTCTACAGAGCGAGATCCAGGCAGGCACCAAAACTACACAGAGAAACCCTGTCTTGAAAAAACCAAGAAAAAAAAAAAAAGGAAGAAAGAAAGAAAGAGAGGAAGAAAGAAAGAAAATGCTAATGCACAGTGCAAAAAAGGAATTAGGTCTTTAAAGGCAAGATCAGCACCAGAGGAATGGCTCCAAGATACAATCAATATTGAATCTCATAACTATGGTGATGCTTGGATAGGAGAGATGATTTTCAGAGGTTTGAAGAAAAATCAAAATGTCAAATGTTTAAATTATGGTAAATAGTGTTACCTAAAAAGGGATTGTAAGTAAGGAATTCTTAGAAACAATGTTTTTTCTAAAAATAATCCCAATAGAACACCCCTCCCTTCTGGAGTATGCAGACGGTGTGGCAAAGGCAGACATTGGACTAATGAATGTAGATCAACAGGGACAGTCAAGGTAGCCTTTTGCCATTGGGAAACACCTTGGAGGGCTTCTTGCAGGCCCCCATGTCAAATTCTGTTCAGTCTTTTCCTGTCGCCATGGAGGAAACTCCTTCCCAGAGCAATTAAGGAACCTAATGCCTGTTGTAAGAACCCACACTGCTCTGGATGATAGAACAGCTATAGAAGGGAGAATGAAAAATTCAGGAAAAACCACAAAGCAAATATTTTGGCAAACTTCTATAAATGAACAAAGACCAAAATTAAAAATATGAATAAATGACATTGTCATTGAAGGTCATGTAGGCACAGCTGTGGATATAACAATAATTGCACCAGAATCTTGGCATCCAACTTTGCCTCGTCAGGAGCACTCGTGATGAAATTGACAAATTATGGGGAGAAAGTGAACCTTGGCAAAGAGCTTGAAGTAATTTTTGGGGAGAGATTAACAACAAATGTTAATCTCTCCCAAAGCAAGAGAATTCAATTTATAAAGAGAAGTAAATGGATCCTTCCTCTCGTTGTACAAGGAACATAAATATCTGGAGCCCCTACATTCTATACTGATGCAAATAAATCAGGAAAGGCAGGTTATAAATCAGAAAATTTAAGTAAAGTGGCTTAAAGCCCTTATGAATCTGTCCAAAAGTCAGAACTATATGCTATTCTGATGGTATTAATGGATTTTACAGAACCTCTTAACATAGTTCCAAACTCTCAGTATGCAGAAAGAGTTGTTTTATACATTGAAATTGCTGAATTTATTCCAGATGAGTCAGAATGCACCAGAGGAAAAGCTGGGTCCTACTGTGTTCTCTATCCACTCACCAGTGGTGGGTCAGACCCCTCCAGGTCTCTTTTTTCTTTTTTGACAACTCTATGTGACATTAGTGACAATACTCTGTAGGTGCCCCCTTTGTGGCCCCAAAGGTCTGTTGGATCTTAAAGCTCCTAGCCCATACCCTGCCAATCCCTGGAACCTACCTGCCTGGTAGGAATAATGATAATATAAAGAGTCATTTATATCTCTTTCTTTGGCTTACAACCAGTGAGAGAGTAGATCCCATGAAGTTCTAATTTCCCCAGGAATCTAATTGTGGAAAAATACTGAGTCCTCAAGATGAAAGTATCTCTAGTGAAGAAACCTTTACTCCATATCTGTGATTAACAGAAGAAGGCTGTTAACTGACTAACCATGCCTGAATATTATTAATCACATAAAATAGCACACATATTCTTTGCCTTTTCCTTAAATCTCTCATTTCATTTCTTCCCTTGTAACCCTTGTAGCTATCCCTTTAAGAGATATCCAGAACTTTTTACAACCTACAGCTGTTGTCAGTCACCAAGTCTTTGCCAAGTGTGACTCTTATCAGAATACTTGTTTCTGAGAGTTTACTTTGTAGTTTTTACTAACAAGTTGTTAATGGACGGATAGATAGATAGATAGATAGATAGATAGATAGATAGATAGATAGATATGCTTGGGGGAACAAAGATGAGGATGAAGATGGAAAGATCCAGGGAGAGTGTAGATAGAATTTATTTAAGAAGAATAAAGTGAATGGACTAAAGAACTCAGTGTGCTTAGATTCATTGGATAGCCCTCAGATTAGTATCCTAGTCGCTTGTAGCATCTGTTCTAGACCCTGGTAGAAATCTCCTCAGGTCAGGCACATGTGGAGAATTCATTAGTAGAGCTGACCCTGGGGGCATGGGTGAGCTGACTTTGAAGGCATGAGAGTGGGGGAACTGGCCCTGCCTCCGCCACCCCATTTTCCATGTGGTGGTGTGGGTGAGGGAAAGACTCTCTGGTCCCCCTCTAGCCCCTCACCACCTGTGGCAGGCACGAGAGCTGATCCTGCTCCTCACCAGCTGCAGCACTTGGGAGAGTGGGCCCTGAACCTGGGCAAAACTGGCCCTGCCCCTTGCTGCCTATGGCATTGGGTGAGCTAGTCAGGGCAGGGCTGGAGAGATTGCCCTGGTGTGAGGATGAGGGAGAGCTGGCAAGCTGACCAACCCAGCTACCACCCAGACCCAGAACCAGGGCTCTGAGATGGCCCACCCCCACATCCACCCCATCTATGAACTGCTAAAGCATTTGAAGGGGCTGGTCCTGCACACCCAAAGCTGCAGGATTTCCATAACAACAGGGCAACAGCAGGATATCCAAGAGGAGGCCCATCAAGGGTCTGGTTTTGATAGTGTAGCAGAACCAGAGGCTTCAAATCAGACTATGACTCATCGCAATGAACGCTTGTGAGTACAGCTGTACTGACTAAAGTATCTTCTGTGTGACTCGCTGTGACACACTACAGCTTCCATGATGGGATTTTTTTTCTACTTTTAATTTAATTTTGTTTTATTTGGGTGGGGGGAGTTTGCAAGAGTAGAGGGCAGATACAAAGGGATGGGGAGATGGATGAGATTGTGATGCATGTGAAATCTACAAAAAAATCAATAAAAAGTTAAGAAGAAAATATAGTGACAATGTATATGGGGATGGACTTTCCTTTTCCCCTTCTGACAGCCTAGATCAGATCTATCAGTTCTGTTCTCTGGGTTCAGGCACCTGGCCCTAAGGCTTGGGGAATCATTTCAGTTAAAGTAACTGTTGCAACTCCCACATACCTGGCTTCATCTTTAATGAAGCTGCTCCTATTTGTGTAGAACACTGCATCAAGATCTTTCAGGGGGATGTGCTGTGGAACAATCCTTTTCTATACTATGAATATATATTACTCTCACTGGTTAATAAAAAGGTGACAGGCCAGTAACTAGGCAGAAAGTTAGGCAGGAAAGTCTAAGGATGATGGGAAGAAGGAGGGCAGAGTAGGAAGAGATGCCAGCCAGCCACCGAGCAAGCAGGATGTGTAAAAATGAGGTAATAAGCCATGAGCCATGTGGCAAATATGGGTTAATTTAAGTGTAAGAGTTAGCTAGTAACAAGCCTGAGCTATCAGCTGAGCATTTATAAGTAATATTCAGCCTCTGAGTCAGTTATTTGAGACCAGGCTGTCAGGACAGGAAATATCCATTTACATGGATGTCATCTTGAGACAGTGATGGATGATCACCTTTGGGTCATCATCAGAAAAAATGGTAGTGGGATTTATGGTGGTGGGTTTCTCAAACCAGACACAAGGGTGGTCCAAAAGTAGTGCTTGGTACTGGGTCATGAAGACATTAGACAGCCAACATTCTGGTGTTCCTTGTAGGAGGGCCTTGACCACTTGGGGACTGCGAGCATAAGATCTTGACCCAGATTTAAGATGTTTGCTTTTTTTCCCATTAGACTAGCAGTAGCTGCCACAGCTTAGACAAGTGGGTCATCCTGTGGCTACAGGATCCAATAGTTTGGACAAGTATGTCACAGGACATTTTTGTGGCCTCAAAGTTAGGATAAAAGACTTGTTTTTGGAATGTCTTTTTTTTTTTTCATAGTTAAGATGATTTATTTTTTTTTAATTTATTTTGCAATACAATTCAGTTCTACATATCAGCCACGGATTCCCTTGTTCTCTCCCCTCCCGTCCCCCTCACCTTCCCCCCAACCCCCCCCCATTCCCATCTCCTCCAGGGCAAAGCCTTCCCCACAGACTGAAGTCAACCTGGTAGACTCAGTCCAGGTAGGTCTAGTCCCCTCCTCCCAGGCCGAGCCAAACAATCCTGCATAGGCCCCAGGTTTCAAACAGCCAACTCATGCAATGAGCACAAGATCTGGTCCCACTGCCTGGATGCCTCCCAAACAGATCAAGTCAATCAACTGTCTCACCCATTCAGAGGGCCTGATCCAGTTGGTGACCCCTCAGCCATTGGTTCATAGTTCATGTGTTTCCATTCATTTGGCTATTTGTCCCTGTGCTTTATCCAACCTTGGTCTCAACAATTCTCGCTCATATAAACCCTCCTCATTCTCGCTAATTGGACTCCCAGAGATCCACCCGGGGCCTAGTCATGGATCTCTGCATCCAGATCCCTCAGTAGTTGGATGAGGTTTCTAGCACAACAATTAGGGTGTTTGGCCATCCCATCACCAGAGTAGGTCAGTTCGGGCTGTCTCTCGACCATTGCCAGCAGTCTGTTGTGTGGGTATCTTTGTGGATTTCTGTGGGCCTCTCTAGCACTTTGCTTCTTCCTATTCTCATGTGGTCTTCATTTACCATGGTCTCCTATTCCTTGTTCTCCCTCTCTGTTGTTGATCCAGCTGGGATCTCCCGCTCCCCCAAGCTCTCTTTCCCTCAACCCTCGCCTTTCATTACCCCCACTCATGTCCAGGCTGTTCATGTAGATCTCATTCCATTTCTCTGTCATTGGGTGATCCCTGTGTCTTTCTTGGGGTCCTGTTTTCCAGGTAGCCTCCCTGGTGATGTGAGTAGCAGACAAGTCATCCTTGTTTCATGTCTAGTATCCTGCTATGAGTGAGTACATACCATGTTTGTCTTTCTGAGTCTGGGTTACCTCACTCAGGATGATTTTTTCTAGATCCATCCATTTGTCTGCAAACCTCATGATGCCATTGTTTTTCTCTGCTGAGTAGTATTCCATTGTGTATATGTACCACATTTTGTTTATCCATTCTTCAGTTGAAGGGCATCTGGGTTGTTTCCATGTTCTGGCTATTACAAACAATGCTGATATGAACATAGCTGAACAAGTGCTCTTATGGTGTGGTTGAGCATTTCTTGGGTATATGCCCAAGAGTGGTATAGCTGGATCTTGGGGGAGATTGATTCCCAATTTTCTAAGAAAGCGCCATATTGATTTCCAAAGTGGTTGTACAAGCTTGCATTCCCACCAGCAGTGGAGGAGAGTTCCCCTAGCTCCACATCCTCTCCAGCATAAGGTGCCTTCAGTGTTTTTGATCTTAGCCATTCTGACAGGCGTAAGGTGGTATCTCAGAGTTGTTTTGATTTGCATTTCCCTGATGATTAGGGATGTTGAGCAGTTCCTTAAATGTCTTTCGGCCATTTGAGTTTCCTCTGTTGAGAATTCTCTGTTTAGTTCTATAGCCCATTTCTTAATTGGACTGTTGGGCATTTTGATGTCTAATTTCTTGAATTCCTTATATATTCTGGATATCAGTCCTCTGTCAGATGTGGGGTTGGTGAAGATCTTTTCCCATTCTGTAGGCTGTCGCTTTGCCTTGTTGACCGTATCCTTTGCTCTACAAAAGCTTCTCAGTTTCAAGAGGTCCCATTGATTGATTGTTTCTCTCAGAGTCTGTGCTACTGGTGTTCTATTTAGGAAGTGATCTCCTATGCCAATGCGTTCAAGACTACTTCCTACTTTCTCTTCTAGCAGGTTCAGAGTAGCTGGATTTATGTTGAGGTCCTTGATCCACTTGGACTTAAGTTTTGTGCACGGTGATAGATATGGATCTATTTGCAGCCTTCTACATGTTGATATCCAGTTTTGCCAGCACCATTTGTTGAAGATGCTTTCTTTTTTCCATTGTGCACTTTTGGCTTCTTTGTCAAAAATTATATGTTCATAGGTGTGCGGATTAATGTCAGGGTCTTCAATTCAATTCCATTGGTCCACATGTCGGTTTTTATGCCAGTACCAAGCTGTTTTTATTACTGTAGCTCTATAGTAGAGCTTGAAGTCAGGGATCGTGATGCCTCCAGAAGTTGTGTTATTGTACAGGATTCCTTTGGCTATCCTGGGTTTTTTGTTTTTCCATATGAAGTTGAGTATTATTTTTTTCCAGGTCTGTGAAGAATTGTGTTGGTATTTTGATGGGGATTGCATTGAATCTGTAGATTGCTTTTGGTAAGATTGCCATTTTTACTATGTTAGTCCTGCCTATCCATGAGCATGGGAGATCTTTCCATTTTCTGACATCTTCTTCAATTTCTTTTTTCAGGGACTTAAAGTTCTTGTCATATAGGTCCTTCACTTGCTTGGTTAGTGTTACCCCAAGGTATTTTATGTCATTTGTGGCTATAGTAAAGGGTGATGTATCTCTGATTTCCTTCTCCGCTTCTTTGTCCATTGTATATAGGAGGGCTACTGATTTTTTTGAGTTGATCTTGTATCCTGCTATGTTGCTGAAGGTGTTTATAAGCTGTATCAGTTCCTTGGTGGAATCTTTGGGGTCGCTCAAGTATACTATCATGTCATCTGCAAATAGGGAAAGCTTGACTTCTTCCTTTCCAATTTGTATCCCCTTAATCTCCTTATGTTGTCTTATTGCTCTGGCTAGAACTTCAAGTACTATATTGAATAAGTATGGGGAGAGTGGACAGCCTTGCCTCGTTCCTGATTTTAGTGGAATTGCTTTGAGTTTCTCTCCATTTAATTTGATGTTGGCTGTTGGCTTGCTGTAAATTGCCTTTATTATGTTTAGGTATGTTCCCTGTATTCCTGATCGCTCCAATACCTTTATCATGAAGGGGTGTTGGATTTTGTCAAATGCCTTTTCTGCATCCAGTGAGATGATCATATGGTTTTTTTCTTTGAGTTTGTTTATATGGTGTATTACATTGACGGACTTTCGTATGTTGAACCACCCTTGCATCCCTGGAATGAATCCTACTTGATCATGGTGGATAATTGTTTTGATGTGTTCTTGGAGTCTGTTTGCCAGTATTTTATTGAGTATTTTTGCATCAATGTTCATGAGGGAGATCGGTCTGTAGTTCTCTTTCTTTGTTGTATCCTTGTTTGGTTTAGGAATTAGGGTAATTGTAGCCTCGTAGAAGGAGTTTGGTAATGTTCCTTCTGTTTCTATTGTGTGGAACAATTTAGAGAGTATTGGTATTAACTCTTCTTTGAAGATCTGGTAGAATTCTGCGCTGAAACCATCTGGTCCTGGGCTTTTTTTGGTTGGGAGACTTTTAATGACTGTTTCTATTTCGTTAGGGGTTATTGGACTATTTAAATAGTTTATCTGGTCTTGATTTAACTTAGGTATGTGGTACCTATCCAGAAAGTTATCCATTTCTTTTAGGTTTTCCAGTTTTGTTGAATAGAGGTTTTTGAAGTATGACCTGATGATTCTCTGGATTTCCTCAATGTCTGTTGTTATGTCCCCCTTTTCATTTTTGATTTTGTTGATTTGGATGCTCTCTCTCTGTCTTTTGGTTAGTTTGGATAAGGGCTTGTCTATCTTGTTGATTTTCTCAAAGAACCAACTCTTTGTTTCATTAATTTTTTGTATTGTTCTCTTTGTTTCTATTTTATTGATTTCAGCTCTCACTTTGATAATTTCCTGGCGTCTATTTTTCCTGGGAGACTGTGCTTCTTCTTGTTCTAGAGCTTTCAGGTATGCTGTTAAGTCTCTAGTGTGAGATTTCTCCAACTTATTTATGTGGGCATTTAGTGCTATGAATTTCCCTCTTAGTACTGCTTTCATAGTGTCCCATAAATTTGGATATGTGGTGTCTTCATTTTCATTGATCTCTAGGAAGTCTTTAATTTCTTTCTTTATTTCTTCCTTAACCCATTGGTGATTCAGTTGGGTATTATTCAGTTTCCATGAGATTGCAGGTTTTCTGTAGTTTTTGTTGTTGTTGAAATCCAACTTTAGACCATGGTGGTCTGATAGAACACAGGAGGTTATTCCAATTGTTTTGTATCTGTTTAGATTTGTTTTGTGGCCAAGTATGTGGTCAATTTTAGAGAAGGTTCCATGGGGTGCTGAGAAGAAGGTATATTCTTTTTTGTTAGGATGGAATGTTCTGTAGATATCGATTAAGTCCATTTGAGTCATGACATCAGTTAAGTCCTTTATTTCTCTGTTAAGTTTCAATTTGGGAGATCTGTCCAGTGGTGAAAGTGGGGTGTTGAGGTCTCCCACTATTAATGTGTGGGGTTTTATATGTGATTTAAGCTTTAGTAATGTTTCTTTTACATATGTGGGTGCCCTTGTGTTTGGGGCATAAATATTCAGAATTGAGACTTCATCTTGGTGGATCTTTCCTGTGATGAGTATGTAATGCCCTTCTTGATCTCTTTTGATTGATTTTAGTTTGAAGTCTATTTTGCTGGATATCAGGATGGCTACACCCGCTTGTTTCTTAAGACCGTTTGATTGGAAAGTCTTTTCCCAGCCTTTTATTTTTAGGTAGTGTCTATCTTTGAATTTGAGATGTGTTTCTTGTATGCAGCAGAAAGATGGGTCCTGCTTTCGTATCCATTCTGTAAGCCTATGTCTTTTTATAGGTGAATTAAGTCCATTGATATTGAGGGAAATTAATGACCAGTGATTGTTCATTCCTGTTATTTTTTGGTGGTGATGTGTGGGTACTTCTATACGTTGGGGTTTACTGCTGTGGCTTTATCTGTTGCCTGTGTTTTCGAGGGTGTATCTAACTTCCTTAGGTTGGAATTTTCCTTCTAGTGCTTTCTGTAGGGCTGGGTTTGTGGATAAGTATTGTTTAAATCTGGCTTTGTCATGGAATGTCTTGTTCACTCCATCTATGGTGATTGAAAGTTTTGCTGGGTATATTAGTCTAGGTTGACATCCATGGTCTCTTAGTGTCTGCATTACATCTGTCCAGGTTCTTCTGGCTTTCAAAGTCTCCATTGAGAAATCGGGTGTTATTCTGATGGGTTTGCCTTTATATGTCACTTGGCCTTTTTCCTTTGCTGCTCTTAATATTCTTTCTTTATTCTGTACGTTTAGTTGTTTAACTATTATGTGGCGAGGGGACTTTTTTTGGGGGTCTAGTCTGTTTGGTGTTCTATAAGCTTCTTGTATCTTCATAGGCATTTCCTTCTTTAAGTTGGGAAAGTTTTCTTCTATGATCTTGTTGAATATATTTTCTGTGCCCTTGAGTTGGTATTCTTCTCCTTCTTCGACCCCTATTATTCTTAGGTTTGGTCTTTTCATGGTGTCCCAAATTTCTTGGACATTTTGGTTCATGACTTTGTTGGCTTTAGTGTTTTCTTTGACTGATGAATGTATTTCTTCTACTGTATCTTCAATGCTAGAGATCCTCTCTTCCATCTCTTGCATTCTGTTGATTATACTTGCATCTGAAGTTCCCAATCATTTTCTCAGATTTTCTATTTCCAGCATTCCCTCTGTTTGTGTCTTCTTCATTTTTTCTATTTCCCTTTTCAGGTCTTGGACTGTTTCCTTCATTTGTTTCATTGATTTTTCTTGATTTTCTCTCAGTATTTTATTGTTTTCTTCCAGGACTTTATTGATTTCTTCTAATTTGTTTGCCCTTTCCTCTAGTTGTTTACAGCATTCTTCACATTTTTTTGTCTTTTCCTCTACACAAGCCTCTAGGTTCTTCATGATGTCATTCATAAGGCTGTTTTCTTCTGCTTCTTCCAATTTCTGATGTTCAGGTCTAGGTGTTGGAGGAGGGCTAGGGCCTGGTGATGCTGTATTGCTATTCATTTTGTTGTATATGTTTCTGCCTTGACGTCTGCCCATCTCCTTGTGGTTCGTTCTTGGCCTTATCCGCACACTTGGTTCAGACAGACCAGTGTTCCAAAAGGGAAGTCAGTGTTCCAAAAGGGAAGTCCGGAGCAAGATGGGAGCTGGGGGCCGGCCTCTAAGTCTCAGGAAGAGGCTTGGGGCTCAGGCGGATGGGCGTGGGGGCAGGGCGTGGAGACTGCAGGGTCTGCCAGGGTTCTTGGAGAAGGGGATCCTTCCCGGTGGGGCTAGCAGGGAACCTGCCCGGTGGCCAGAACCTGGGGCCAAGTTGGGCAGGACTTCCCTGGAGTGGCTGGTGCCCAGGGATAGGGTCTGGGGCAAGGAAGGGTACTCACCAGTGTTCCAAAAGGGAAGTCCGGAGCAAGATGGGAGCTGGGGGCCGGCCTCTAAGTCTCAGGAAGAGGCTTGGGGCTCAGGCGGATGGGCGTGGGGGCAGGGCGTGGAGACTGCAGGGTCTGCCAGGGTTCTTGGAGAAGGGGATCCTTCCCGGTGGGGCTAGCAGGGAACCTGCCCGGTGGCCAGAACCTGGGGCCAAGTTGGGCAGGTCTTCCCTGGAGTGGCTGGTGCCCAGGGATGGGGTCTGGGGCAAGGAAGGGTACTCACCAGTGTTCCAAAAGGGAAGTCCGGAGCCTGGAATGTCTTTTGTTTCATGGACAGATGAAAAGTTTTTGTTTGAGACATCTGGAAGTGCTAGGGCTGGAGCTGAAGTCAGAGCTGTTTTTAAAGCCTCTATTGCCTATTGTTTAGTCTCAGTCCAGATTAGGGGCTCAGTGCCCCACTTTGTGTTGGTGTATAGAGGGCTTGCTATTCCACAGACTCTGATATCCTGGTCATACCTAGTAACTCTTGAATCTGTCTCTCAGTCTATGGATTTGGGATCTGAAGGTTTGCACCAGTCCTGGTTCCTTTGGCCTCCCCTCATCAGGTGTCCTCTGATGTACCCATCCAATGTTGGGCTTTCTGAGCCATCATTGTGCAGCCCAAGTTTTATAACTCTTGCAGTAGACCCTCAGTGGCCCATTTATAATATATTTTAGCTTTAGAGTCTAGGTGGAAGTCATCTATTTATTATAAGAGTATGGTCCCAGGAAACCTCTGAGGGAAGGGCAAGAGGTCAGCACTTAGTGTCTCATCAAACAGGGTTGGAGAATTTTTAAATCCTTGGGGCAACCTGGTCCAGGTAAGTAGCCCTCTGTGGCCTCCCTTGTGTCTGCCCATTTAAAAGCAAATGGGTTGACTCACTTCTGCCAATGGGAGGCTGAAGAATGCATCTTTCAGGTTCAAGACAGTGCATACCCATTTCTCTGGAAGAATCAGACTCATGAGAGTGAATGAGTTTGGACTGTAAAGGTGGATGGTATCAACACTCTTATTTATTCTATAATTAGAAGTCCAGTGTTTGTACACAGCAGGAGAGGTACATTCCAAGTAACTGGCGGTGACCAAGATGCCTGTTTTTCTAAGCTGGGCAGCTTTTCTTTTTGCTTTTAGAGTTATTGAGTATTGTTTAATCTGGTTAGGGGTAGTTGAACTAGTCAGTTGAACTTGGTGTTGGACCTGTCCTGGGGGCTTAGTTTCTGCCCTCACCTCTTGTAATCTTTGTTGCCAATCTGAAGGATAGCCCAACTATATCATTTGATTGGGGGAAGGACTTTCAGCTAGGAGATATTCTTTTGACAGAGGACAAGACATCAAAATTTTGGTGGGTTTCTGGAGTTTAACTGTGTCTCATCAATAGAGAAGGTGATGGTTGCTTTCAGTTGATGCAAAAGGTCTTGTCTCTCAATCTGTTTTTGTTTGTTTATTTGTTGTTAAACACATTTTGAGATACCTCCATAAACTGGGACCTGTTTATACCTTTAAACCCATCTAATTTTTATAACCTTTTTTCTAATGCATAGGGCCAACTGGGTGAAAAGGCAATCTTTTTAGCAGCCGTCTTTAATCCTTCTAAAAAGGACCTAGAGAAAAATTGCCTCCTTGATCAGTGTTGGACAGAGAGAAAATCCATTCCATCCTGGCTGCATTGTCCAGCAGTGGTCCCTTTGCCCAGTCAATAGCAGTTTCTCTGGTCTTTTCAGAAATGGTGGGTTTTCATTTTCCAATTACATATGTTATGTATATATGTATATATATGAAAGAGGAAGGAGGGGAATTTTTTCCTTTTCTCTGTTCATTGGGTGCAACAGGCTGTTTATAGCAGGTGGGGGAGGGAGCAAAGGGATTCTATTATTCCCTCTCTGTGTGCATTCTACTTAAGAGGCAAGAGGTCCCTCCTCACTTCCAGACAGGAAAGAGAGCTCTCTTAGGTAGGGTTTCTATTGCTGTGAAGAGGCACCATGACCACGGCAACTCTTATAAAGAAAAACATTTAATTGGTGCCGGCTTACAGTTTCAGAGGTTTAGTCCGTAATCATCATGGTGTGGAAACAAGGCTGCTTGCATGCAGGCAAGATGGTGCTGGATGGTGCTAAAAGTTCTACATCTTTATCAACAGGCAACAGGAAGTGAATTGTCACACGGGGTGTGGTTTGAGCATATATGGGACTTCAGAACCAGCCTCTACAGTGATGCACTTCCTTCAAAAAGGCCACATATCCTAATAGTGCCATTCCTTATGGGCCAAGCATTTAAACACATGACTCTATGGGGAGTCATATCTATTCAAACCACAACAAGGAGCCATTAGGAATTAATGAAGGCGTCAATTGATGAAACAAGGAAGTGGTCCATGAGCCAGGGTCTGAAAGAACAGGTTTTGGGATTTTCTGGGTGGCCTGGCAGACTTAAAAGGATTTGTGTCCCCCACAAGAGGGCATGGGTCTTAAGCTGGGAGGGGGATGTCACCCACCAGAAAAAGGTATCAGTCAATACAGAGAAACTGGTGAGGGTAGCTGGGATTTAACGGTTCAGAAGACTGGACCATTTGACTCCAAAGATGGCCAACTGATTTCACAGAAGGTCCAGAGCTTTTCAGTGCAAGAAACATCATATCTGTCATCATTTGCAAATCTCTCATTTGGGCTTTGGTGGCCCACTTCTACCATTGCTGCCACCATTGCCATAGCAACATCAGCAGCCATTGCTGCATCCATAGTAACTGTGGGAAGGGGCCCAGGGCCCAGCCCTCTCCCTTACCCCAAAGAAAGTCATCTCAGGGGTGGCAGCTGCTGGCTACAATCTCAGGAAGAATCACCCCCTCTTCCATTTTAGATCTGTTTCTCCAATCATCAGAATAGAGGGACACACAGAGACAACACATAGTAAAGACAACCAGGCATGGCCACCACACATTCATACACCTGAACAGACCAGCTGATTTTGAATGTTTGACTCATGGACACTGGATCAGCAGCCACATCCAGCCTTTCCTTTGTGCCCTCATCAGAAATTGTCTTAACCAGACTTACCTCCAGAAGTGACAAATCAGGAGACTTTCTAATTTGTTTCCTTTTGGGGTAGATGTGTCAGACTCTTCCCAAGTCTTAAGCAGTGACTGATCAAAGGAAGTTCTGGGGACCCGGAACTTATTCAGGTTGTACACTCCATTGAACACCACATATTCCCTGCTCTGAGGAGCTCCAAGGCCCCCAGTGTCTTGAGGCTTGGTCTCAGTAGGACCTCCAGAAATGTTGTAAGGTATTCTCTCAAATATTAGTAAAGGATCAGCCTTAATAATATTTTCCCAGAGGCCCAGAAGAGAAACTACAAATGTCAAGAATTGTTTTTTGGGGAAAGAATCTAAGTACATCATGTTCTTTGTCCATTAACTTTATTCCTCTATGATATAATTCTATCTATACAGCTTCAGCTCCATCCTCACATTGAGCTCCTCTCTGTCCCCACTTTTCCTGTCCTCATAGTTTTAGTAAGCTCCTTTGCTTTTGACCTCATCTTCATCTTCCATCTATCCTTCCTAGCTCCTTACTCTTGGCCCTGATAAACTCTACAAGAGATCTGCCTTACCATCTACAGAATCTCTGCCTTTCTCTCTTCTCTCTGGCCATGCAGAAAAACTGTCTTGTTCTTTCTGTCCTGCCCAGGAATCTTGTTCCACCTTTTATTCCACCTGGATATGCAAAATCCTCCTTTGTTCTTAGTCAATAGTTCTGTAATGTCACTAGGCCTGAAGGCAAGGGATGGTCTGAGCTTCATTTGCACAAGAAGCAAAGCTATGTATCTACAGCATGCTTGTCTCCTAGGCTCTGCAGGGGAGTTAGTTACCTAGAGAGAGGATCAGCATCTGAGAAGCTTACACTGTCTGATAATATGGTCTAGTAGTATATGGGCCCACAAGAATTTCATAGCAGAAGACAGCTGAAATATTAAAAACTGAATAACACCAAGTATTCCATGATAAGTGGCTTCCTCTAGAAAAATACCTTGAAATTTCTAGGTATAGCTTTAATATCCAGTTGAATCTCTATAATATATTCTTGTGGTTTGCAAGAATCCCCATTTTCTTGTATAGTAAAAAAGGGATGTTTAATTCTCTCTAGAGCAATGAATGATGTTGATAAATATTAAGTTTGGAGATGACTGGATAATTGATAAGTAATTATTGATATATGGTTAATATTTGTATCAATAATATATATTTATAATCTATAAAATATATTTATAATCAATAATCTATATAGATGGCAAGCTGAGAATTAGTTTAACCATCTAATAGGTATATTTGTATACAACTAGAATATCTCTGTCCCAAGAAGGGGAGCAGAGGAATATAATAAAAATCTATCATTAGCTAGTATATCATAATATGGTCAAATGTGTCTAAATACTATGATTTTGACTTATTAAAAAGAAATGATTAGTTTGGGATATTGACTCTATCTATTAATCTCTGGTAGTGGTATAAATTTGGTTAAACTGTATTTTAAGGAGGTATAGTTAGATAAAATTACCTGAATTAGTCATGAGCATCTGTGAGACCAAGGCTGCAGCTGAAGCTTACCTAATTTAAATTTGTAATCAATGCAATATTAAACCATAAGCTATGAGAGGACAATAATAACCTGTGTCAGGGTATACACAGCAAGACTTACATATAGAACAGTTATGAAAAGTACATGAGGGGACTATCTGATAGTATATACATTTCAGGATCAGGGGCTGGACAGGGGCTGGGGTAAGTGACAAAGGGGCTGTAGAAGTCTCTCATGGTTACTTCCTGATGAGATGGGGGGCAAAGCTGAGGGTCTTGAAGGCTGGAATGGATAAGTAATTATTGATATATGGTTAATATTTGTATCAATAATATATATTTATAATCTATAAAATATATTTATAATCAATAATCTATATTGATTATAATGTTTCAGGCTCTGTGGGACATGTGAAGCAGGATTTCTTGTCTCGTGGGCTGGAAGGCTGGGTGCAGGGCTGAGCTGGACAGCACATCCCTGTGGGCTGGAGGGTGGGGTGCAGACCTGCAGCTAGACAGCATGTCTGTGGTCCAGAGGGTGACAACCTGTAACTCTTTAGATGATTAGAATTTCTGCTTGGAATAAATATATGTATTAATGGTAAAACACGCAGTTGAGGAGTTTTAAAGATGAGGAATTTCAAAGAGAAAACTTTTCCTCTTAGGGGTACCTATGGAATGTTAAATGCATGGTTTTAGCAGATGAGAGAAGGGGATTTTAGGTCAGGGAGAGGGAAGGTTCCCCTCCCCCACAGAGAAAAAAAGAAAATTTGTAAGTGGGAGATATAAACTGTAGTCAGGTTACGATCCTCCTGGTCCTTCTTGGCTTGTGAGCACTGACGAATTTTGATCTCCTGAAGCTTATAAGAACCTTCTTAAAAGACAAAATCTTTAGACATATTAACAATATGATAACAGTGGTGAATTGTCAGAGCAAAATTATGAAACCTTGGAGTCTCAACAAAACAGCAGGATAGTCAGAGAATGAAATCTGAAATGTTTCATTTATATATATATGTGTGTGTGTGTATATATATATATATGTATATGTATGTGTGTATATCAAATCTTGTTCATCTTTTGATCAGAATTAATAAAAATACATTTAGAATAGAATTATTATTCATAATTATATTCCTATAAGTTTTGATATCATTGATGAACAGAGTTCATCAAAAGGATCTGGAATTGTATCAATTCATTCATAAAGTCAAAGCTCAATATTAAGAATCTATGAGTAAATAACAGCCTGTACTCAGACTGGCAGCTATAGAGCACCTTTGTCCTGCAGCAGCCTAGTATATGATGTGACCAGCCAATCCAGGATTCATAAAGGCAGATTAGTGTCCTGTGAAGACATGTAAGCATATCTTCTTTCAGATGTTATGAAAACATCAGGACTTTTTCAAATACCAGTGAGGCTTAGGTTTAACTTTGTGGCTTGGCCTGGGGATAATAAGAATGCCTGTAGTGGGAGATGTGAAAAATTAAGCATCAGTTCTTAAGAGCTCTTGAAGTATATGTAAAGCTTTTGTCAACTTATGAGCTTTAGGCCTTCCTAAAATTGGAAAGCAGTGACAAAATATTGTATTACCTTTTATAACATGACCATAAATCTTAAGGTCCTGTAGACCTATCTGCCAATCTAGACTCATAAGTTTTATAGTTTGATATAAATATAATATCACCTGTGCAATAAATGTATTGCAATATGTACATATGTACATATATATACACATATGTATATTATTATTGGTTGGGGGACTATGAGGGAACTGCAATTGACAGTTAGTTCTGATTGTCTGATTGTTAATCTATACCTATACTGAGGAACTCTGCCCAATAAAATAAGTCCTGGATAAACAGAACTTGCAACTCCTACTCTGTATGTCAGCTTTTGATTTCCATTGTGTCAGGGTTAAAAGGCAAGCTAAAAGCAAAATGCTGACAATCTTTAGGGTAAGGAGGTATGGTAAAGAAGTAATCTTGTAATCTATGACAATTATTTTTTTATTTTTAGGGATGGCCATTGGAGATGGCAAGCTAGGCTGTGAGATTCCCCTTGGCTTCAATAAATTTTATTTAATTTCTTAAGTTCTTATGATAGTCTATAACCCTGATTTTTCTAAATAAAAATTATTGAGGTGATTTAAGTGTAGCTGAAGTTATCCTGTTCCTGCCCAGCTCCTGCGGCCCTCAGACCCAAGCAAACACACAGAGACTTATATTATTTATATACAGCCTAATGGCTCAGGCTTCTTGCTAGCTGTTCTTATATCTTAAACTAACCCATTTCTATTAATCTATAAGTTGCCACGTGGCTCGTGGCTTACCAGTATCTTAACATGTTGCTTCTCATCATGGCAGCTGGCAGCGTCTCTCTGACTCAGCCTTCTTCCACCCAGCATTCTCCTCTCTCTCTGTCCTGCCTATCCTATACTTCCTGCCTGGCTACCGGCCAATCAGCATTTTATTTATCAATCAATCATAGCAACATATATTTACAGCATACAGAACATCCCACAGCATTTAAGGGCTGGTGGGGGGCTTTATATGCCCAATATTTAGGTTTTTTTTCCACCAGACAGGTAGCAGTTACAATTCTCTCAGCATTTAAAGGTCATTGCCTAACCTAGATAAGAAGAGCATCAGATCTCCAAGTAATGGGGTCAGCTTTGGACAGTGGCCCCTAGGATAAATTTTGATATCCTAGGCCATGTCTGTCATTTACAATTTCTGGAATAATGCGCTCAATTATGCCTTGGGCTTATATACTCAAGTTCTTTTAAGTTAAAAAACCCATCTATAGCATTTGAGCTGATATTAGTTCATAGCAGAGTTTAATGATACATCCGATTGTTACAGTATGACTTTTTCTCACAGTGTGTTAGGTATGGAGGATGACATATGGGCAGAATATGCCATAATTTTCTCCATCTGACAATCTTAATTCTTGGGCTTCTGGCTATATTATTAGCTTGACCTAGGCCTATAAAAGATGAAGAAGTAGTAGTCATTTTAATTATTTGACCAATCTTTTCCTGAAACGTAAGAAATGTCCATGCTTATGTCTAGCAATTTAATTATTTTTTTCCCTGTATTTTAAGCATTTAGTTAGTCTGGAATATTTAATTTCTGAACCCAGAAAGCCATAGCAGTTTAATCCAAACAGGCAGCTCCTAAGGGAGCTATATGGATCTGAATTGTTTTTGTAGGAGGTTTGCAATAATCTTAATTTTCACAGTAAAGTCAGGATCAACCATTCCTGGGACAATTTTTATACCTTGTTCAACAGAGGAGCTATGGCCTATTATTAGCCCCAGTGTTCCTTCTCGGGGAGGTCTGTAGACTCTGTATTAAGGCATATATAAGTCCATTCCTAAAAACTATATATGTCAGACCTCAATAAAAACTTTATCCGTACATCTAATTTAGGCATACATTCTCAGTATCTCTAGGTTATTTATTGAGATTTGTGTATCATTTATAACATATCTGGATGTTTATATATTTATCTATCCCAATAATTGGCAATTTATATATCATAAGTTATTTTTTAAGTTTCCTAAATCTTCTCTATATCTAAGCTTTCATATCCTTAAAAACTTACATCTAGAAGCATTTGTACATTTGATTCCTCAGGAGACATAGGTGACTGGTTATTGAGAACAGCCAAAGTAAAGTGAATCCCTCTACTCAAAGGAACAGTAAAAGGTCATTTAGAAATCTGTTTGGTAGGCTATCTTTTATTTGAAGTTAGATAGCAAGGCAAATTATCTTTAGACCTGGTAAATGGGGATATAACCTAAATGATCTCAAACTACAATTTGGGCAAAACCCTGGCAGTAGAGGCATGGCAGTTTTGTCTAAAGTGGGAAGCTTAAACATTTTAAATGCCAGGGGCTAAGAAATGAATTGATTATATTCGGCATACTTAGCACATATATAATTATGATTTTATATACATTAGAGAATTTGATCATTACTAAGATGATCAAGCTTTAATTTGTATCTTAATGATTATCTTCAATAGTTTATAATTTAAGTCCAATTGTTCCTTAATAGTTTATAGTTAAGTTGAGCAATAATCAATAAGATGTATTTCTTAATTATCTTTAATAGTTTATTAACATTTATTCTTAACAGTTTATAAGTTAGTTGTCCTTATAAGCTTACAAGTTTAAGTTTTCTACCTACAGGTTAGCCTTTAAAATACTAAGTTTGCTCTGAAGTTACTTTAATACAGAAACAAAAGCTCTTATACAGAAACAGCATATAAGGAGAGTAACAATTTAATAAATCCTTTCTGGTGTATCATGAATTAAGATAAGCACAGTAAAAACCAAAATAATTGTTATATGAATTTTTAAAAAGGGAAGTGGGTCCCTTTCTTTTTTATTTTTATTTTATGTGCACTGGTGTCCTGCCTGCATGTATATCTGTGTGGAATGTCGTATCTCTCGGAACTGGAGTTACAGACAGTTGTGAGCTGTCATATGGGTGCTGGGAATAGAACTCTTATATTTTGGGTTGTCAGCCTAGCCTTTAACAGCTGAGCCATCTCTCCAGCCCCAAGAGGATCCATTAGTAAATGCTGCAGCCTGAATAATGTTCACTGCCAGTCACCGGGAATGGCAAGGTCAGGGGAGGTGTGGAGATGTAGGCTGAAGTGAGCCGAGACATATACAGTGGGCAGTTAGATTCAGAGAAAAAGGAGGCAGATATTCAAAAAGAAATAAGCATTTATTTAGGTAGGAGTTCCCAGTTCCAGGCATCTCTGGATGTCCAAGGAAACCCGTAAGAATAGTGGGGAGGTGTCCCTTCCTACATATCTGATAGTTAGATAGAGGTTCTTAGACTTGGCCAAGATTTTTTGTAACTAAGAACTTTGTAAATACAGTCAACCAAAGGAAGAGGAAGAGGGAGAAAAGGACAGTTTTTTAATACAGCGATAGGAGATGTCTGAAGAAAGTTTGCCATTAGTTTTAAACTGGCTTTGATGGGGAGGCTTTTTTGTAATTTTAAAAGGTAGCCTGCAAGAGTACTCAGCAGGGAAAATTTCTCAGAGGTGGGTTTAAGCCAATAGAAATTCTATTAGCTCAACAACGACTACACTGGTGTTCAGGATCCAAGTGTAGCCCCGAGTCTTTCTCAGTGTGAGTTTTAAGCACCAAAACCATATCCCGGTTGACATACTTCAGTTAACAAGAACAGTTAGCCAGAAACAGAACTGCAGAAGCCAAAAGGCAAGGTTAGTCCATTTAGAGACTTTCCTAAACTATGGACTTTGATGGATTAGGTCTGTTTTGGCAGGTTGTTCTGAGTTTTAGGGCATGAATAGTCCTTCCGTTAGAGAGTCAGTTGTGCTAAGTTGGGGGCCTGTTACAATAATCACTTAGGGTTTGTTTTTTTGTTTTTCCTACATCTGAGCCAAGGAGGTTTGTTTATCAGATGCAGCTGAAGAAGGGGGCGGTCAGAAAAATCTCAGACATTGGTCTCTGTTGGGGCTCAGGCTGCAAACATCCAGGAGGAAGCTGAGGTCGACATTTTCTGTACACACTGTCAGTATCCACACATGGACCAGGGAAAGGCATTTCCCAGAGTCTAACCCAGAGAAGGCTCTGCCATTCCCATCGGTTTGAAGTACTGGGGTCCTTGAAGGGGCCATGCCCATGCTCATACCAACAGCAAACATTCATTCAAGATTGCATCCACTCCTTACACACTCACTTAAGGCTTCCTCTACTCCTCACATTCAACACAGTTGGTAAAACTGAACTGCCTCCAGTGAGAGTGCTTGTCTCCCTAAGAAAACTCCAAGAGAGTTAAACAACCAACTGTCCTAACGCAGGGCCAGAAGGTTTGTGGCTTTGCATTTGACTGTATTATCTCTCCTCCTCCTTACAACCCTGTACCTACATAACACATCCAATGCTACCCTACAGTGTTATTTATGAAAGTCTTTAGGAGAAATAAATAAATCAGGAGCTGAAATGGTACCACGATTAAGAGCACACGCCATTCTTGTGGCGGACCCGAGTTCACTTCCCAGTACATACATTAAATGACTCACAATTGCCTATAACTCAAGCTCCAGGGTGTCCAACAACCTCTTCTGAACTTCACAGGCACCTCCAATCATATGCACATATCCTCACACAGATTTACACGTGTACACATAATCAAAATAAAAATAGATCTTAAATCAGTAAACTTTACCTCGTGTTTTTAACTTTACTTAAATATGCTTCACCTTTAGACCTTGTTGTAAACTGCATTATTTGAGCAATGTTTTGTGTGTGTGTGTGTGTGTGTGTGTGTGTGTGTGTGTGTGTGTGTATGTACACACACACACACACACACACACACACACACACACACACACACAGTTCTGTTTCTGGCTAACTGTTCTTGTTAACTGAAGTATGTCAACCGGGATATGGTTTTGGTGCTTAAAACTCACACTGAGAAAGACTCGGGGCTACACTTGGATCCTGAACACCAGTGTAGTCGTTGCTGAGCTAATAGAATTTCTATTGGCTTAAACCCACCTCTGAGAAATGTTCCCTGCTGAGTACTCTTGCAGGCTACATACACACACACACACACACACACACACACACACACACACACACACACACACACACTGTCTTCCCCTCTCCTTTAACTTGATAAACTAATTTTGCTTTATTCTAGCTCATCCTGAAAACCTCTTCTGTGGTGGAAACAAGGACTCAGCTTTATTTAGAGGTTCCTAAGGGAGAATGGATTCCTCTGGCTACTGGCAGTGTGGAGGGTTATCTCCCCAATACTGATGACAAAATGAAGTTTTTAAACTTACAGAAAATTTAGAAAAGAGGTTTTGTTGTTGTTATGATTTTTTTTAAAAACACCTTTGACCCAGATTTTACAAATACTAAGCCATGTTAAAGAAAGTGTTCTAAAATTGGCAAAATACCTCCCATTGGCTGGCTATACCCAGCAGAACCTTAGAGGAATATATCTAATCAATTTCTGATAGCCATATCCAACTGATAAATATTACAATTTTTGTAACTATGTAAGCAGAGTGTAATGAATATGTGCATGCGGTGGCGGGGGGGGGGGACTCCTGGAAAAATAACAGTACTCACTGGGGAACCAAGGAGATGGTTTTCACTATGATTGATGCAAAGTAACTACAACAGAAACCTGGAGACCATAACTGGTGCAGGAGATTGACTGACATGGAATATGGTCCTGAGGATGAAAAGCACAGGTCCCTCACACCCCAAACCTGATGAGCACATGTGGAGAACAACTGGCTGGCTTTAGGTTACTCTGAATTGTATGGAATATCAGCTTTCTGCCTACCATTGAATGACTCTGTCTTAGAAAGCAGGAACCGTGACTGAATTACTCTATCTTGAGTTGTAAGTGCCATGAAGAAATGACTCTACACCTTACTGATACAAGTGAATAACCATCTGCCAGCACACCAGGAGGTACAAATTGATAATTTATTTGTACTAGTAATGACACTTGAAAATCTATCAAATTAGGTCAAACACATGAGCTTACCTAGGACCATAAAAGGACTACCTCACGACCAAAATGTGGCAGACATAGTGACTAGTTACCTTGTCACTCATCATGAGCCTTATTCTCAGGAAATTACTACAATGAAAAACACCTGCCTCTACCACTCTAGGCTGAGTGCAGTTTCTCCTGTCCTTAACACTCAGCTCACTATAGACTGACCCTCAGGTAACCTGCCATCTGGACTTGCATTTCACATCTCTACTGAACAGCATCTGCACTCCCTAACATTTTTTCTGGTCTCTCCAGACTCTTTCATGGGCCTATATCATCTGTGTCTGGACTTCAGCACAGCCTCTTTAAACTTTGAAACCTCTCTATCCCTTTCTGAGACACTCTGTAACCTACATATTTGTATATTATTGTGTGACATGTTAATGTGCAACTGAAGACTTCAAATTGACTTCAAGATTGGAATAAAATAACCTGTGGTTGCCAGCAAACAGCTATCAAGAAAAACTTGGATTACTTGGTAAATTGTAACCAGCAAGACTGACAAAGGTTGTAAATTTATTGCTTATTCAATAACTCCCGACACTATGGTGTAGTGATATTTTATTTCTGCTCTGACAAATAAAGCTTGCCTGGAGATCAGAGGACAAAGCCAGCCACTATATTAAATATAGAGATCAGGCAGTAGAAGCACAATCCTTTAATCCTAGCATTTGGGAGGCAGAGATTCATCTGGAATTCTGTGAGTTCAAGGCCACAATAGGAACAGAACCAGATGTGGTGGCACATGTCTTTAATCCAAGCACTAGTTAACCATAAAGGTCTGGAGGTCTGTACAGACAGGAAGTGATAGAGCTGGGCAGAAAGAGGAAGTGATGTAGCTGGGTGGAGAAAGGAAGTAAGATGTCTGTAAGGTATATAGGTGCGAGTATACAGGAAGTAGCTCTGGAGGCTGAGGAGTTGGTAAGGGGAGGTTGGATGTGGCTTGTTGTTTCTATGATCGTTCATCATTGACCCCAATATCTGGCTCTGGGTTTTTTATTAATAAGACCATTTAGCAATTTGTGTTACACTGTGGGAACACATATACATCTATTTCCACATTGCACAGATGACCCACAGCAATCTGTATCACTATGTCCACCTATGCTTCTACATAACAGAAGCATGATCATACACGGTCTTGCAAGGTGACAGATACCTTCTCTCCAGTCTTTTTGGTGGAAACAATAAAATGCTCAATATTACCCATTACTGAATTTTCTACTAGACAAATCTCTTCACAATGATGAACTAGGAACATAGCAAACTCTCCCAAAGGGATCATTTACATGAAAATATTCCAGATAGGTGTTATTAAATAGGAGGAATTTTCCAGACGAAACCATAACAATATACTTTAGAATTCAGCAAAATACCAAATTCAAATGATAATAGAAACATTAATGGAGAAAAATCAATATAAACTTATGATCTTGAAAAAATATTTTCTTTTTACATTACAATTATCATCATCAGGCCTGGAGAGATGGCTCAGCAGGTAAGAGCACTTGCTGTATTTTCTAGCAGAGGACCCATGTTCAGTCTCCATCATCCAAAGGGTGGTTCACAACTATCTTAACTCCAGTTCCAGGGGGATATGGTGTCCTCTTCTGGGCACCTCAGGCAGCAAGCACACAGCAAGTGCACTAACATACATGCAGGCAAGACACACATACACATAAAAAAGTCTTAAAACATGAAAATATTTACTATTAATCTTCACTTACTGCTGATGGCATCTTTATGTTGGTTTAGGGTTTCTTCTGTCTCTTCTGTAGATTCTTTACTTTAATGTTTAACTTTTTCAACATTGTCAACTGCTCATGTGCTAGGGACAGGTGCAAGTACTTGTGACTAAAGCGCCAACAAAATCAAGGTTCCAGTCAAGTCTTGGCTTCCTGCTTCAACTAAATGGTACCAACTTTGTGCCGAGTCCAGCAATGGTTATACCACACGGCTTGAATTATGTTACTATTATTATGCTACTCATTCAGATTGATTTCAATTTTTATTTATAGTTTACCCATGATTAGAATATCCAAATCTATAAATACTTGGAAGTAATAGTCTCTCCACTAATTACTTACCCACAACAAACTAGACCATTGGAAGCTCTAGAAGCCATCATCTTACCCAAATGACCAAGCTTAATTTCATCAATAATACAATAGCTAACACCTAGGTGTTTCTGGACAAGTTGCAACATGTTAGAGAATCTGCAATGTGTTCTTACCCAAAATGTTTCATCTGAACCTAACTTCTCTTAGATAGAAGATACAATGGCTAAGGGCTGGGAATGTAGCTTGGTGACTGAGCACATCTGTACTATGCACAGGGCACTGGGATCAATCAGCACTGAAAATTTAATAAAGAACAGAGCAAGGCTGAATCATATATATTAGATTTTCCTTAGGATACATACATTTGTAAAAAGGACAGTTTGAAGGCCAATGACAAATTTCTGAATGTTGTAAAATTCTGGATCATTTCCTCAAGAATTATGGTACCATAGATAGTTGAGATTCCATCTTGGCTGATGTAGTAAGGGGTAAAATGTCATGTCTTCAGCTTTTTATTTATATTTTATTTTTTATTTTTTTACTTCTTTTGAAAAAGGGTCTATGTACAGTCAAAAGTGGACATGAAGTCACTATGTAGCTAGGCTTTCCTCCAACTCTTGATCCTCCTGTCTCAGCTTTCCAATTACTGGGATTCATTCATGTAGTACTATGCCCAATACTAAAACATATTCTTATTGATATAGCCCCAAATACCCATGTATACAGAAAAACTGGATCAACATTGTAAATTGTTAACAATTTTGATGATACAGAAGTGTGTTGTTGACTAGTCCATAAGTATGAAAAAATTCACACATGTATTTTTATAAGTGGCTTCAATTGGTCTATCTTTAATGTATTATGACAAAACCACCAGAGAACACCACTCAGATACAGTTTATAATTAAAGTCCTTATTCCAGTTGGCTGGGACTACACTCAGGTATTCAGGACTTAACTGTAGCCTCAAGCTTTTAGAGCAAAGGGCTTTAAAAGCAAAAACCAGTTAGCTTGCTCAGCAGCTGCAGGAGGAGCTTTTACTCAAGCAGGCAGTTTAACAGAAGCCAAGATAAGCAGTTATCTGGAGATGTTTGTATATAAAGGCAGTTTAACAGGAGCCATATTAAATTATCAGGGACATCTTGACCCCAGATTCCTAGAATAGAGTTGGGTAATTTTCCACAAGATTCTCTATCAGAAGTCAAATTCTAGTCAAGCCAAAAATGGCCTTGAAAAGAACAGAAGATGGAGGAGATTCTATAATGTCTTGCCCTGTCGCAAATGCTTAGTTTATCTTAATGTCTGGGCAGAGGGCATAAATTATAGGTTTACCTTTTGAATTTTATGGGTTTAATCATTTAAAAAAGTACTTACTCATCTGAGTTTTTAACATCTCCACACAAAAAACTTAAGGAATGGATACTGAATGAAAATCCTTTCAAGTACTTCTCATCTGATTGTATACAGAATGAAGTTATTTAAAATTTAATAGTGGATGAATGCATAGGTTATTCCAAACTATCTGCAATACAATTTGCTATTCATATTGGTTACAGTAATGCTAGTAAAAGTGAAAGCAAAGTAAAAGACATTTTAAAGAACACAGGCATGGACCAAATACTTTCTCAAGAATTTTATTATCTATTACAACTCTGTGCCCACAGCTTTGGCTTGTATTGTGCTGGTGATTAATGAATTATCCAAAAAGAAAGTAAACAAACAGTCTAATGTCACAGGATCCATGTGATAAAAAAAATAGTAAAATGGAAGGTTTCTTGTTCTAAGTTGACTGTACTGAGTGAGTAATGTTTGAGGAATTATGTTTATAGAATCAACAGGATGAGAGTAAATGAAGAACATGATGGCTACCCAATTATTTCTGACATTCATAGACACTGCCAACAGAGTATCGCCTATGAATAATAGACTTCTCACATTCTCATTCCCAAAGGATGTAATGGCTGCTTTTGTGTGTCAACTTGAGACAAGCTGGAGTTATCGGAGAGGAAGTAGCCTTATTTGAGGAAATGCCTCCATGAGATCCAGCTGGAAGGCATTCTCTCAATTAGTGATTAATGAGGAGGGCCCTGTTGTGGAATATTATTTTAACTAGGTAAAGATGTGTTACATTTTTAAACTGGGGATTATTACTTTAACTGTGTAAAGGTGTGTTACAGTTGTTTGTGCTGCATTTATTTAACAATGTAAGGATGTGTGTTATATACAGATGTGTTGCATCTGTTTCACCTTGCCTAAGGAACCTAACTGGTCTAATAAAAAGCTGAACAGCCAATAGCTAGGCAGGAGAGGGACAGATGGGGCTGGCATGCAGAGAGATTAAATAGGAGGAGAAATCTAGGCTCTAGAGAAGAGAGGAACAAGAGGAAGAAGAGAGGAGAGAATGAGGGGGAGAATGGGGTAAGAAGCCAGGTGGCCTCCAGCCAGTCAAACAGAGACAGCAGGATATGAAGAAAGTAAAAAAGGTAAAAAGCCCCAAGGCAAAACACAGATGAAGACAAACAGGTTAGGGTATAAGAGCTAGCAAAAGAGTTCTAAGCTAAGGGTGAGAATTCAATACTAATAAGTCTCAGTGTCATAATTTGGGAGCTGGTTGATGGCCCAAAAGAAAAAGCCTGGTACAGGGTCTAGCCCATGGTAGGTGGTACCACCTCTGGGCTGGTGTTTGGGGGTTATATTAGAAAGCAGGCTGAGCAAGCCATGGGAAGCAAGCCAGTAAGGAGCCTCCATGGCCTCTGCATCAGCTCCTGCCTCCAGGATCCTGACCTGTTTAGTTCCTGTCATGACTTCTTGAGCGACAAACAGCAATATGGAAGTGTAAGTCAAATAAACCCTTTCCTTCCAAACTTGCTTTTTGGTCTTGGGGTTTCATTGCAGCAACAGAAACCAAAGGGGTTCTTGGCATGAAGAGTATATGAATACTCTGATGGTGACCAAATACTAGATACTAGAGCAGATTAAAGTTTTTCCCAAATTCTTTTCAGTCACAATCTTGCCAAAATGAGTTCCCTGATGGTCACTAAAATTTTCATACAAAGGCTTATCCACTTGCCTAACATGCACAGGACTCCTGATGATCATGGATTTTCTGATGTTGTATAAGCTCACCATTTACAATAAATGCTTTCCCATATGTTTTACATTCATAGGGTTTCAGACTTTTATGGACTCTGTGAAGAGCTTTAAGAGCTTGGCCAATTCTAAAAGTGTTCCCTCATTCTTTGCATTCATAGGGTTTCACCTAAGCATGGATTCCTTTATTTTGAAGGCCTGAGTTCCAATTGAAGGTATTTTCTCATTCTTTACATTGATAGGGTGTCACATCAGTATGAATTCTGTTATTCAGTAAAGGCTGAACTAAATCTAAACATTTTCCCACATTTCTTACATTCAATACAGTTTCTCACCAATACAAATTCTGATACACAGCTAGCTGAGCATTATTGCTAAAGGAATTTCCACATTCCTTATTTCCATAAGACTTCTTTCCAATATGAATTTTAGTGTGTCCGACCAAGTTTGATTTTTGACTAAAGGTCTTCCCACATTCTTAACATTGGTAAAGTTTCTCATCAGTGTGAGTTCTTTGATGTACTTTAAGGTCTCTACCACAAGTAAAGCACTTCCCACATTCTTTACATTCATAAGGATTCTTGCCAGTATGAATTCTAAAATGTCCAAGAAATTGATAATGATATTGAAAGCCTTCTCCACATTCCTTACATTGAAAGGGCTTCTCACCAGTATGGATTCTCTGGTGAATTTTAAGGAATGTACCACGAACAAAACCCTTTCCACATTCCTTGCACTGATATGGTTTCACATCAGTATGAATTTTCTGATGTTGATTGAGTAGGGACTTAAGTCTGAAGGCTGACCCACACTGTTCACATTCAAATGATTTCTTTCCAGTATGAATGCTCTGGTGCTGAGTGAGCTGTGCCAGAACAATAAAGGCCTTTCCACATTCCTTGCACTGAAAGGGTCTTTCACCAGAATGAATTTTCTGATGTTGCTTGAGGTTTGAGCGATGATTAAAGGCTTTCCCACACTCAATACATTCATATGGTTTCACACCAGCATGAATAATTCTATGACCAACAAGACTGGAGACATGCTTGAAGGACTTCCCACACTCCTTGCAAGCAAATGGTTTTTGATTTGTATGAATGCTTTTATGGTAATTAAGCTGGCTGGAAAGATGAAATGCCTTTCCACATTCTTTGCATTCAAAAGGTCTCTCGCCACTATGAAATTTCTGATGTCGTATGAGGTGTATATTAAGTCTAAAGACTTTTCCACATTGCTTACAACCAAAGGGTTTCTTTCCAGTGTGAATACTCTGATGATCAGTAAAACCTGAACGCCGACGAAAGGATTTCCCACATTCCTTGCACTGATAGGGTTTCACATTGGTATGAGTTCTCTGATGCTCACTAAGTTGGTCCTTACGTCGGAAGGCTGACCCACACAGCTTGCACTTGAAAGGTTTCTCATCAGTGTGAGTTTTCTTATGCTCAGAAAGGTATGACTGAAGCCTAAAAGTCTTTCCACATACTTTACACTCAAAGGGTTTCTCACCAGTATGAATACTCTGGTGCCGCAAAAGGAATGAACCAAAACTGAATATCTTCCCACACTCCTTACATTCAAATGATCTCTCTCCACTATGAATATTCTGGTGCCGAGTGAGCTGTGCCAGAAAAGTGAAGGCTTTTCCACATTCCTTACACTGAAAGGGTCTCTCACCAGAATGAATTTTCTGATGCTGTGTAACATATGAGCGACGTTTAAAGGCTTTTCCACACTCATTACATTCATATGGTTTCACACCAGCATGAACACTCCTATGTTCAACAAGGTGGAAGACACGCTTGAAGGACTTCCCACATTCCTCACATTCAAATGGTTTTATACCTGTATGAATGGTTTTATGGTACTTAAGCAGGTTGGGGAGATGAAATGCCTTTCCACATTCATCACATTCATAAGGTCTCTCACCACTGTGAGATTTTTGATGCCTTGTAAGCTGTTGTTGGAGTCTGAAGGCCTTCCCACAATCCTTGCATTCATAGGCTTTCTCTCCAATATGAATAGTCTGATGCTGAAAAAGAGTTGAACTACAATCAAAGTACTTCCCACACTCTTTACATTCACATGCTTTTTCTATATTGTGAGTAATAGTTTGGCTGGCAAAAGTAGGTATTTTTTCCTTCTTGGTAATCTTTTGATCATCATTTCCTTCTTGACAACTCTTGAATGTTCTATAGTTGGGGCCATTACTAAAACTGGAGCCCTGGAGGTCAAAAGTTTTACTTACATGCTTTTTGCTCTCTTTGGGTAAATTTATATTATGATTGTCTGGCGATAATTTTTGAGCTTCATAATTTGACTCCAAACCTGAAAGAAAAGGAGAAAGCAAGACTATTTTATTTCCCTGTGACATACACAGACAAAATGCATTCAATCAATGGCCCAACTCTAAAGTATTTTCTGAAAAGCTGAATAGGAGCAAGAGAGCAGCAATAATGAAAGTTTATGTAAGACAATACTCTTTTGGGAAGGCACATCTGCTTAATGAGATTAAAACAAACTAAACTGAAATAATATTACGTGCTTTTTTACATACTACTTGAAATACACATCCTTTGGTGAAGGTTTTTGAACCAAATCATGAGAAAAAAAAATCAAAGCACAGAAATACATAATAGGTGTCACACTTTAAGAAAACTAGCCTGGAGTTGAAATTCTGAAAAATAAAACAGGGTAAAAATCCGTGGTGGTGGAAGTGCACAATTGTAATCCCATCAACAAGGAGCCAGTCATAACAGGGTCCTGAGTTCTAAGCCAGCTTGGACTAAATAATGAGACTCTGTCTAAAAACAAAACAAAACAAAACAAAAAAAACGCTAAAAAGAAAACAGAAAGAAAGAGGAGAGATACCTGTGGTGGTGCACTGTAGAATATTCCTTTACACTAGGTGAATATATGTCACCGTGACTGGTTTAATAAAGAAACTGACTAACCAATAGCTGGACAGGGTAAGGGTAGGCAGGAAAATGAGACTAGGAAAATTCTAGGAAGAAGGGTGGAGTCAGAGGAGTCACCAGCCAGACACAGAGGAAGCAGGACATGTATGAAATGAGGTAACAAGCCATGAGCCAGTGGTAGAACTTAGATAAGAAATATGGGTTAAGTTGTAAGCTCTAGTTAGTAATTATTGCTTGGATTCTAACAGCTTCCTTGGGGTACGGGGTGAGAAGGAGCATCATCAATGGCACAGATACCAGGAGTCCATTGAAGGCAAATAATGAGCTTATTTATTCAATATCAGGGAAGGCCTTATATACCCTCCTCCCAGCACCCAGTTTGTGTGATCATCTCTCATTGACTGGACATGATCAGGAACTCTGACAGCAACTGTTGCTAGGCCCTCAGGCAGACTCTACATGATCAGGAACTCTGACATCGAGTAGGAACTCTGACAGCATCTGTTGTTAGGCCTTCAGGCAGACTCTGCATGATCAGGAACTCTGACAGTGACCAGGAACTCTCACAGTGACCAGGACCTCTGACAGTGACCATGAACTTTGACAGCTCCTGTTGCTAGGCCCTCAGGCAAACTCCAAGTTGGCTCATAAGGAGTACATTATGAGCATGCCTTGGCAACTGGTCTGAGCCAATTTCCTCAACCCTATGTGCCTGTCCTACTACAAGTAATAAGCTTGAGCTATTGACTGAGCATTTATAATTTATATTAAATCTTCCTGTCAGTCATTTGGAAACTGGCAGATGGGAAAGAAAGGTCCACCTACAGTGCACACCTTTAATCCCAGCACTTTTGAGGCAGAGACAGGTAGATCTCTGAGTTCGAGGCCAGCCTGGTCTACAGAGCGAGTTCCAGGCCAGCCAGGGCTATATAGAGAAACTGTCTTAAAAAAACAAACAGACAAAGAACACCAACAAAAAAGGTGAGGGAGAGAATTCATTAGAATTTTTAAGAACACTAAGGATCACCAGCCAGGGAAGCAGGTAGGCTACCTGCAGCTCTTTACCAATTCCTCCTCTCCTCCAAATCCAATCCCACAATCTCATCCCTAGCTCTGTAGCAGATCACCTATTTTGGCTTCCCCTTTATCCCTGCCCTGGTCTCCAATCACACAGATCTACACCTCCAAACTCCCTTCTCCTGACTCAGACATTCTACCATAACACCAAATTTCAGCAGTATCTATCTACAAATACAGCCCTTATGAAGGCACTAGAAGGTTAACCACACCCAAGAAGACAGAAGGAATAAATAATCTCAGACCACCATATCAAAAGAGAGGAAACACACACACCACCCCAACAAAATAACAGGAATTAACAAACACTTCCCATTCATATATCTCAACATCAATGGTTTCAATCCCCCAATTAAAAAGATACAAACTAATAGAATGTTTATGAAAACAGGAGCCATCTTTCTGCTGCATCCAATAAATACACCATAATACCAAGAATAGACATCACCTCATGGTAAAAGAATGGAAAATTGCCGGGCGGTGGTGGCGCACGCCTTTAATCCCAGCACTTGGGAGGCAGAGCCAGGCAGATCTCTGTGAGTTCGAGGCCAGCCTGGGCTACCAAGTGAGTTCCAGGAAAGGTGCAAAGCTACACAGAGAAACCCTGTCTCGAAAAAAAAAAAAAAAAAAAAAAAAAAAAAAAGAATGGCTTTATCCTAGAGATGATTCAATGGTTCGACATATATAAATCAATAAATGTAATCCATCATATAAACAAAATGAAAGAAAGAAGCCACAGGATCATCTCATTATCTGCAGAAAAGGTCTCTGACAAAATTCGACACTGACTCATGGTAACAGTCCTGGAGATATTATGGATAAAAGGGACATACCTCAACATAATAAAGGCACTGTACAGCAAGCCAATAGCCAGCATCAACTTAAATACAGAGAACCTGAAAGCAATTACACTAAAATCCAGAATAAGACAAGGTTGTCCATTCTCTCCATGCCGATTCAATAGAGTACTTGAAGTCTTAGCTAGAGCAATAAGACACTAAGGAGACCAAGGGCATACAAATTGGAAAGGTCAAAGTATTTTTATTTGCAGATGATATGACAGTATACGTAAGTGATCCTGAAGATTCCACTGGGGGAACTCCTACAGCTCATAAACACATTCAGCAAAGAAGATGGATACAAAATTAAATCACAACAATCAGTAACCCTCCTGTGTACAAATGACAAATGGACTGAGAAAGAAGAAATCAGGGAAACAACACATTTTACAATAGCCTCAACTAATATACAATATCTTGAGGTAACTTTAACCAAGCAAGTGAAATATTTGTATGATAAAAAGGGCAAGATACTGAAGAAAGAAACTGAAGAATGTATCTGAAGATGGAAAGATCTTCCATGCTCGTGGATTGGTAGAATTAATATAGTAAACGTGGCCAGCCTACCAAGAGCAATCTACAGATACAATGCAATCTCCATTAAGATTCCAACACAATTCTTTACAGATCTTGAAAGGCTAACTTTCATCTTCATATGCAAACACAAAAACCCCAGGATAACTAAAACAATCCTGAATAGTAAGAGAACTGCAGGAGGTATCACCATCCCCAATCTCAAGTTGTACTACAGAGCTATAGTAATAAAACCAGTATAGTACTGGCAGAAAAGCAGACACATTGATCAAGGGAATTGAATTGAAGACCCAAACATAAATCAACACACGTAAGGACACCTGATTGTTGGTAAAGAAGCCAAAATGCACATTAGAAAAAAGACAGCATCTTCAAAATAAAACAAAAACAAAAAACGGTGCCAGTCAAAAAGAATGGCTGTATGTACAAGAATCCAAATAGATCCATACTTCCCACCATGCACAAAACTCAACTCCAAATGGATCAAAGACCTTAACATGAAACCAGATACACTGAACCTGATAGAAAAGAAAGTAGGGTATGGCCTTGAACTCAGCACAGGAAAAGAGTTACTGAACAGAACACACACAGGCACAAAGACCAACAATTAATAAATGGAGCCTTATGAAACTGTAAAGCTTCTGCACATCAAAGGATACTGTCACTTGGATAAGGCGGCAGCCTACATAACAGGAAAAGATTTTATCAACCACAAGCCTGATAATGGGCTAACATCCAAAATAGATAAAGAACTCAAAAAACTAGATATCATGAAAATAAGCAACCCAATTAAAAATGGGGTAAAGATCAAAAAAGAGCATTCTCAAAAGAGGAAAATCAAATGGCTGGGAAACACTTAATGTTCAATATTCTTAGCTACCAGGGAAATGCAAATCAAAACTACTTTGAGCTTTCATCTTACACCCGTCAGAATGGCTAAAATTTATAAAACAATGACCACTCATGCTGGTGAACATGTGGAGTAAGGGGAACACTCATCCATTGCTGGTAGGAGTGCAAACTTGTATAATTACTATGGAAATCCTCGTGGTGGTTCCTTAGGAGAGTTTGTTTCATCCCAACTCAATGTATCATTTTCCATTTTAAAATATTTTATTATATTATATCATATCACTATCTCTTAGAAGCATGTTTATTTTCTAAGGAGAGACAGAAAGGGAGTGGATCTGGATGACAGGTGAGATGGGAAGGAACTGAGAGTAGAAAGATGGGAAACCATGATCAGCATATATTATGTGAGGAAAAAAAACAATTCTCAATAAAAAGGGGAGAAAAAAAACATCTAAGAAAACCCAATAATAAATGCATTTAAGAAGTTTGAAGCTGAAATGTTCGGAATATTAAAATCAAATAAAAAATGTCCATCAAAATGGGAAAATCCATAGAAGAAACTGAATTTCTGAGCATACTCCTAAGATAATTTTCTTAGGATAATAGTAACAGGTTGTTTACATTAACGAGGATTGATGGAAGGTTGTTAGTGGATAATATCCTACCAGTGGATATATGAAAAACTTAGAATCAAGTGTCCTATTAGTGACTTACCATCAAACAGTCCAAAAAAGTGCTCAAACATATAGTTGTAGACAAACACAGAAAATGAGGCAAAGTGTTATCAATTAGTACATTTAGATGACAGAAGTTCTTTTCTGATGCTTTATTTGGGAAGGTTTTGTTGTTGCTGTTATTATTTGTCTGCATTTTTAAATTTTTTGGCTTATTTTTAATGATTCATTTATTTTCATTTTATGTGTTTTTATGAGCATCTGCACGTACGTACGTATACAATTTGCATGCCTGGTGCCCCAGGAAGCCAAAAGAGATTAACAGATCCTTTGGAATTGGAGTTGTAGGTGGTTGCAAACCTCTGAGGGTGTTGGGTACTGGTAGCGAAAGCTGAGTCCTCTGTAAGAGTAGTAAGTGCTCTTAACCACTGCACCATCTTTCTAACCCCTCTATGTTTTGAGATGGTCTCATGTAGCCAAGGCTGGCTTCAAACTCAGTATGTAGCTGAGGATAACCTTTAAGTTCTGATCTTCCTGCTTCCACCTGCCAAACCCTGGTATTACAGATACATCCCCTGTATTAGTCAGGGTTCTCTGGAGGAAGAGAACTGTTCATTCTAAATATATGAGATTTATGAAAGTGGCTTACAGGGTCTGGTCCAGCTAGTCCAACAATGCCTGTCTAGCAACACGAAGTCCAAGAATCCAGAAGTTGGTCACTCCATGAGGCTGGATGTCTCAGCTGGTCTTCAACACATGCTAGAATCTCAAGAAGTAGGCTCTCATGCCAGTGAAGGAATGGACTTGCCAGCAGAGTGAGGGGAAGCAGATAAAAGGCAAGAGCTTCCTTCTTTCACATCCTTTTTACAGGATGTCACCAGAAGGCATGTCTCAGATTTAAGGTGGACCTTCCTACCTCAAAAGAAATGGATTAAAGGTGGGTCTTCCCATTTCAAATGATTTAATTAAGAAAATTCTCTCACATGTATATCCAGCTGCTTGGGTTTTAGCTAGTTCCAGATGTAGTCAGGTTGACAACCAAGAAGAGCCATCACAGCCCATATGCCAAGCTAGGTAGAAGGCTGTGTTGTGTGTGTGCTCACATGTTGTTTCACTGGCTTATCCACCTGTTTTTTTGTTGTTTGTTTGTTTGTTTTTTTAAGTCAGGGTCTCTCAGGTGTCTGGAGCTTAACTGGAAGAAGCCATTCTGTCACCCCTGGGAACGGTGCATAAATGTTTTGTTCCTTAAGACAAGGCCCTTTGGAGAATCCCATCCACCTGTCAAAGACCTGTGGAAGCAATGCTACAGACCCCTGTGCTGATCCTAGGGAGCTCATGGGCTTCAGGCCTCTCTAACTTTCATTATGTTTACTCTTATAGTAATTCTTAGTTTTGTCAATTATGATTGTGGCTGAGTTTGCTGGGAACAAAAGCTGATAATTTTTCTAAAAATCCCTACAAAGAAATTAAGCCTCTTTGCAGCCATTCACAGAAACTGGTTTCTCCAGTCACTCCTGGCTGCCTTTGCAGTCACTCTGAGTAAGCATGAGGAACTCACTAGGGTTAATGATTATTGCTTAACTATCCTAAAAAAAGAGATAACTATTCCAAAGAACTTAAGAACTTGGGAGACAGTTTCTTAAAGATGACACTAAAAACGTATAGGACTTCTTCCTTTCCAATTTGCCAGTGGCCATGTCAGAGGAGCAACAGGTGGCAATTGAAGTTCAAGGTGTCAGCCCACCAGGAGGTGGCTCCATAATGGGTGAATCTTGGATAGGCAAGGCCCCGAGATGACAGACCCTGGAATGTCTCTTGCTTCTGCTGTGCCTTCACGTGTTTGCTGTTGCTGTCTTTCTCTGGTAACTGACATGGTGTGAATGGGTGCAGGGAGATCGCCACTGCCTGGAATGTGTTTATCTCATGGAAACATCCCATCTATTGGGCATTTTTACCTGTGGATTATTATGAAAACAATTTCTCCCTAAGCTGTACTGTCTAATTGATAATAATGTTAGTTTGTACAGTTTTGATTAATAAAAAATAAATCCAAGTAAATGTTACACAGCTAGGGACTATGAGTTTCACCTAAGGATCACAGTTCAAGTTGATGATTAAGAAAAACAAATGAGTCCCAGGAGCCAGGCTCAAATTCCTTTAATCTTAATGCTGTATGATGCAGTCACAGGTTTAGGTGTGCATCATTAGCTGAAACAAAGTCTTAAAATAACTTCAGATTAGATCAGATGTCTTGATAATAGCTTTGAGATGAAAAACCCCCAAAACAATCTAAAGTTAACAAGGACACAGGCTGAGGTCAAAAATACAAAGCAGCCCAATTGTTATTAGCTGGCATACTTTCCTTCCTAGGGTGGACGATGATCAAAGGTAATGATTAATTCCTTGTACTCGTTCCTGCCCTCAATCTCCTGATATAAGAAACTATTGATAAGTGAGTATGCACCTGAAAGATTTAAAGTATAGCTGACTATTGTTTAGGTATGAAATTTAGGTTTATGATTCTTTTAGGATTCCTTATAAGATTACCTTTCAAGGTAAATAATAAAGTGGTTGATTCTTTCTTTGTAACTGCAATATGATGCCTGCCAACAAAAAAACTGGCTGAGAAAAAAGTATCTTCTGGCTGCTCATATTCTATTAATCTGTAACAAGTTACTTAGAGGTAAATGTATGTAGGCTATTGGAGTGGCTTTGTTTTAATCATGTAAGGGAGATGAAAAACCTGTAATCATTATCATCATTCATTTGAAAAATAGAATGTAACCACATTGTAATTCCTATATTGCCTGAAAGATTTTGTTGGAGTATATAAGCTGTAGAAAAAGGTGTAAAATGGAAGAAGAAAGAAGAAAGAAAGAAACCAGCAAGAGAAAGTGTGAGTGTCTTTTTCCCTAACCCTGTCAGATAGAAAAGTCTAGTAGGCACCAACTCTGTGGATTTCCCTTTGAGTCTTGTGCTGCTGGAGGCTGGTCCCCAAGACAGTGATACCAATTTGTATCCTCTTGATCTCCTTTTGTTGTCTTATTGCTCTAGCTAGAACTTTGAGTACTATATTGAATAGCTATGGAGAGAGTGGACAGCCTTGTCTTGTTCCTGATTTTAGTGGAATTGCTTTGAGTTTCTCTCCATTTAATTTGATGTTGGCTGTCGGCTGGCTTTTAACATGTTTAGGTATGTTGCTTGTATCCCTGATTTCTCCAAGATCTTTATCATGAAGGGGTGTTCAATTTTGTCAAAGGCTTTTTCAGCATCTAATATCTATTCAATACAGTACTTGAAGTTCTAGCTAGAACAATAAGACAACTTAAAGAGATCAAAGGGATACAAATTGGAAAGGAAGAAGTCAAACTTTTCTAATTGCAGATGATATGATAGTATACATAAGTGACCCCAAAAATTCTACCAGGAAACTCCTATAGCTAATATACACCTTCAGTGCTGTGGCAGGATACAAGATTAACACACACACACACACACACACACACACACACACACACACACACACAAAATCAGTAGCCCTCCTACATACAAATGATAAAAGGGCTGAGAAAGAAATCAGAGAAACAACACCCTTTACAATAACCACAAATAATATAAAATATCTTAGGGTAATTCTATAACCAAACAAGTGAAAGGCCTGTCTGACAAGAACTTTAAGTCTTTAAAGAAAGAAACTGAAGAAGGTGTCAGAAAATGGAAAGATCTCCCATGCTCATGGATAGGTAGGATTAACATAGTAAAAACTGGCAATCTTACCAAAAGCAATCTACAGATTCAATGCAATCCCCATCAAAATCCCAACACAATATTCATAGACCTCAAATGAACAATACTCCACTTCATATGGAAAAACAAAAACCCAGGATAGCTAAAACAATCCAGTTCAATAAAGGAACTTCCATCCTGACTTCAAGCTCTACTATACAGCTATAGTAATAACAGCTTGATATTTGCATAAAAACAGACACGTGGATCAATGGGATTGAATTGAATTAATTCAATTATGACATTAATCCACACACCTATGAACACCTGATTTTTGACAAAGAAGCCAAAATTATACAAAGGAAAAAAGAAAATGTCTTCAACAAATAGTACTGACATAATTGGATGGCAATATGTAGAAGAATGCAAATAGATCCCTATTTATCACCCTGAACAAAACTCGTCTAAGTAGATCAAAGACTTCAACATAAATCCAGTTACACCGAACCTGATAGAAGAGAAAGTGGGAAGTAGCCTTGAACACATTGGCACAGGAGACTACTTCCTGAATATAACACCAGTAGCATAGACTCTGACATTGACAATTAATAAATAATACCTCCTGAAACTGAAACTCTTCTATAAAGTAAAGGACATGGTCAATAAGACAAAACAGCGGCCTACAGAATAGGAAAAGGTCTTCACCTACCCCACATCTGATAGAGGGCTAATTTCCAAAATATATAAAGAACTAAAAAACTAGATATCAAAATACCAAATAATCCAATTAAAAATGGGGTAGAGATAGAAACAGAATTCTCAACAAAAGAATCTCAAATGGCCAAAATACACTTAAGAATTGTTCAATATCCTTAGTCATCAGGGAAATACACATCAAAAGGATTCTGAGATACCATCTTACACTTGTCAGAATGGCTAAAAATAAAAAACTCTGACAACAGCTTATGTAGGAGAGGATGTGGAGTAAGGGGAACACTCCTTCACTGCTGGTGGGAGTGTAAATGTATACAGCCACTTTGGAAATCAATATGTCAGTTTCTCAGAAAATTGGGAATCCATCTACTTCAAGTAGCTATACCAATCTTGGGCATATAAACAAAGGATGCTCAATCATACCACAAGGACACTTGCTCAACTATGTTCACAGAAGCATTATTCATAATAGCCTGAACCTGGAAACAACCTAGATGCCCCTCAACCAAAGAATGGATAAGGAAAATGTGGTACATTTACATAATGGAGCTGTATATTTACATTATTCAGCTGTAAAAAACAACAACCTCACAAAATTTGTAGGCAAATGGATGAAACTAGAAAAATAATTCTGAGTGAGGTAATCCAGACCCAGAAAGACAAATATGGTATGTATTCACTCATAAGTGGATATTAGAAGTAAAGTACAAGCTAACCAACCTACAATCCACAGCCCCAGAGAGGCTAGATAACAAAGAGGGCCCAAAGAGGGATGCATGGATTTCCCTGGGAAGGGAAAATATAAGAGATCTCCTGGGTAAACTGGGGATGGGAGTGGGGAGATAGGAACTCAAGGGAGCAGTTGGGTGGGCTGGGTGCAGGAGACAAGTTGGGTGCAGGATGGAGTGGGAGAGTAATGAAAGAGACAACTTGATGGGGGACCAACTTGGGGTTAGGGAGAAACCTGGTGTCAGGGAAACCCCCAGGAATCCACAGGATGACCCCACCTAAGACTGCTGGCAACAGTGGAGAGGGTGCCTGAGCCGGCCATCCCATGTAATCACACTGGGGACTGACTACCCTAATCATCATCAGAGAGCCTGCATCCAGTAACTGATGGAAACAGATGCAGAGAGCCACAGCCAAGCACTGGGCCAAGCTCCAGAAGTCCTCTTGAAGAAAGGGAGGAGGGACTGTACAAGCCAGGGGGGTCAAGGTCACAAGTGAGGAACCCACAGAGACAGCTAGCCCGAGCTCACAGGACCTCATGGACTCTGAACCAACAGTTAGGGAGCCTGCATGGAACCCACCTAGGCCCTCTGTATGTGTGTGACATTTATGTAGCTTGGTATCTTTGTTAGGGTCCTAACAGAGATCAGGACCTGTCCCTGGCATTTAGCTGGCTTCCGGAAACCTGTTCCCCATCCTGGATTACTTTGCCCAGCCTTTATGCAGGGGGAGGAGCTTGGTTTTGCCTCAACTTGATGTGCCATACTTTGTTCAAGTCTCCTTTCTGAATGGAGATGGAGGAGTGGATGGGGGGGTCAATAGGAGATAGAGGGGGGTACAGAAAGAGAGGAGGGAGGGGAAACTGTGTTGGATATGTAAAATAAATGAAAAACCTGTTTAAAAAAACTTATAGGAACATATAAGGAAGAGATTAAAGGACATGAAAGGACAGACATCTCTCTGGTGCAAGGACATGAATGGTTAGACATTTTTTTCAGTTAAAACTCCCAGTTCCCTTGGAAGTAAAAAGTACACATAGAAACTGACAGGAAGGAGGCAGAGCAGTGGCAGACGCAGGCAGAGCAGTCGCAGAGGCAGATGAAGCGGCCGCAGAGGCAGGCTGAGCAGTGGCAGAGACGCGGTCGTAATAAAGACCAGAAACTGAGCTATTACATGCTGAGGAGTTAGTAAAAACAAGGAGAATAAGAACCTGGAACAGGGACGCCTTTAAAACCAGCACCCGGGGAAGGAGCCATCTCCATGAGACGTGACCAGAACAGATACAAACACTCAGTCTGAGGCCAACCCAGGGCCCAGCTGCCGATCCTGCGAAACCCAACAACTTGGAAGTGTTGTTAGGTTACCCTACTACATAATCTGCTCAGCTGAGATACATTCAGGAGAGGATTCAGAATTCTACAGTCTGCAGTCTGAGGAAACAAAATCAGCTGAGGAGTTGACAAATGAGCAAAACGTGACCTGAGAACACAAAAGAAGGCACTGCCCAGCCACTGAACCAGATCACTAGAATCATAAGCCTACACTACACAGACTGGGAACAGTTAAGCCCCCATCTCCACACCAGTGGATCAGGTCTCTAGCCCCTAGGCCCTACCCATCAGAGTCCCAGGGACCAGACAGCTACCTTTCCCTGCTCCCCCACCAAAATAAAAACAAAAACAAAAAACAGAAAACCAACTCCTACGAACCTAACAACCACTGACAAATTTTGTGAGGTTGTTGTTTTTTACAGCTGAGTAATGTAAATATACAGCTCCATTATGTAAATATACCACATTTTCCTTATCCATTCTTTGGTTGAGGGGGATCTAGGTTGTTTCCAGGTTCAAGCTATTATGAATAATGCTTCTATGAACCATAAGTACACCCTATACCAACTGGGAACAACTGCTCCCTGAGACAGAACCCACTAATACTGATTGGACTAAGATGCTCCTGAAGAAACAGAGCCCAATAGCACCGATTTAACCAAGAACTCCTAGTGGACCAAGACTAACAATTAGAACAAGAGAGGCACCTTCAGACACAGACACCGCTTATACTGAGCAGAAGAGATGAGTAGACGCCAGTGCAAAAATTCAGGCAACAACATAAAGAACTATATAACAACATCAGAACCTAGTGATTCTACAACTGCAAGACCTGAACATACCAAGGCTGAAAAAGCAGAAGAAATCAATCCTAAAAATGACTTTAAGAAGATGATAGAGACCCTTAAAGAGGAAATAAAAAACTCCATTAAAGAGGAAATAAAAAATTCCCTTAAACAAACGGAAGAAAAAAAAAACAAACAAAAAGTTGGAAAAAAAATCAAAGAAAGCCAAGAAAAAGTAATTAAACAGGTGAAGGAAACAATTAAAGATTTAAAAATTGAAATTGAGACAATAAAGAAAGCACAAATTGAGGGAATGCTAGAAATAGAAATCCTGACTAAACGAACAGGAACTACAGAAGCAAGCATAACCAATCGATGGATGGATGGATGGAACAGAGAATCTCTGACACTGAAGACACAATAGAGAAAATAGATTATTCAGTCAAAGAAAACGCTAAAGACAAAAAAGTCGTAACACAAAATGTCCAAGAAATTTGGGACACCATGAAAAGACCAAACCTAAGAATAATAGGGATAGAAGAAGGAGAAGAATACCAACTCAAAGGTACAGAAAATATATTCAACAAAATCATAGAAGAAAACTTTCCTAACCTAAAGAAAGAAATACCTATGAAGATACAAGAAGCTTACAGAACATCAAATAGGCGGGATCCAAAAAAAAAGTCCCCTCGCCACATAATAATCAAGACATACAGAACAAAGAAAAAATATTAAGAGCTGCAAAGGAAAAAGACCAAGTAACATATAAAGGCAGACCCATCAGAATAACACCAGACTTCTCAATAGAGACTATGAAAGCTAGAAGGTCTTGGACAAATGTAATGCAGACACTAAGAGCCCATGGATGCCAACCCAGACTATTATACCCAGCAAACCCCCCAACACCATAGAAGGAGTAAACAAAATATTCCATGATAAAACCAGATTTAAACAATACCTATCCATAAATCCAGTCCTACAGAAAGCACTAGAAGGGAAAATCCAACCTAAAGAAGCTAAACACACCCATGAAAACCCAGGCAATAGATAATCCCACACACAAACAAACACCAAAGAAGGAAAACACAACATGACCACAAAAAATAACAGGAATTAACAATCACTGGTCATTAATATCCATCAATATCAATGGTCTCAACTCACCTATAAAAAGACACAGACTAACAGAATGGATAAGAAAACAGGATCCATCCTTCTGCTGCATACAAGAAACTTACCTTAACTTCAAAGACAGACACTACCTCAGAGTAAAGGGCTGGGAAAAGGCTTTCCAAGCAAATGGACCTAAGAAGCAAGCTGGTGTAGCTATCCTAATATCTCATAAACTAGACTTCAAACTAAAAATCAATCGAAAGAGATCAGGATGGACATTACATATTTATCACAGGAAAAATCCACCAAGATGAAATCTCAATTCTGAACATTTATGCCCCAAATACAAAGGCACCCACATTCATAAAAGAAACATTACTAAAACTTAAAACACACATCAAACCCCACACATTAGTAGTGGGAGATTTCAACACACCACTCTCACCAATGGACAGATCTACCAGACTGAAACTTAACAAAGAAATAAAGGACCTAACAGATGTTATGACTCAAATGGACTTAATAGATATCTACAGAACATTCCATCCTAACACAAAAGAATATACCTTCTTCTCAGCACCCCATGGAACCTTCTGAAAAACTGACCACATGCTTGGTCACAAAACAAATCTCAACAGATACAAAAACATTGGAATAACCTCTTGTATCTTATCAGACCACCATGCCTTAAAGTTAGATTTCAACAACAACAAAAATTATAGAAAGCCTACAACCTCATGGAAACTGAATAATGCCCACCTGAAACATCAATGGGTCAAGGAAGAAATAAAGAAAGAAATTAAAGATTTCCTAGAATTCAATGAAAATGAAAGTACAACATACCCAAACTTATGGGACACTATGAAAGCACTGCTAAGAGGAAAATTCATGGCTCTAAATGCACACATAAAGAAGATGGAGAAATCTCATACCAATGAATTAACAGCATAACTGAATGCTCTAGAACAAAAAGAAACAAACTCACCCAGGAGAAATAGATGCCAGGAAATAATCAAATTGAGGGCTGAAATCAATGAAATAGAAACCAAGAGAACAATACAAAAAAAAATCAATGAAAGAAAGAGTTGGTTCTTTGAAAAAAATCAACAAGATAAACAAACCCCTAGCCAAATTAACCAAAAGGCAAGAGAACATCCAAATTAACAAAATCAGAAATGAAAAGGGAGACATAACAACAGACAATAAGGAAATCCACAGAATCATCAGGTCATACTTCAAAAACCTGTACTCCACAAAATTGGAAAATCTAAAAGAAATGGACAATTTTCTGGATAGGTACCACATACTAAAGTTAAATCAAGACCAGATAAAACATTTAAATGGACCAATAACCCCTAAAAAAATAGAAAAAGTCATCAAAAGTCTCCCAACCAAAAAAAGCCCAGGACCAGATGGTTTCAGCACAGAATTCTACCAGACTTTCAAAGAAGAACTAATTCCAATACTCTTCAAATTGTTCCACACAATAGAAACAGAAGGAACACTACCAAACTCTTTTTATGAGGCTACAATTACCCTGATACCCAAACCACACAAAGATGCAACAAAGAAAGAGAATTACAGACCAATCTCCCTCATGAACATTGATGCAAAAATACTCAACAAAATATTGGCAAACCGAATCCAAGAATACATCAAAAAAATTATCCACCATGACCAAGTAGGTTTCATCCCAGGGATGCAAGGATGGTTCAATATATGAAAATCTGTCAATGTAATACACCATATAAACAAACTGAAAGAAAAAAAACACATGATCATCTCATTAGATGTTGAAAAAGCCTTTGACAAAATCCAACACCCTTTCATGATAAAGGTCTTAGAGAGATCAGGAATACAAGGAACATTCCTAAACATAATATAGGCAATTTACAGCAAGCTGACAGCCACCATCAAATTAAATGGAGAGAAACTCAAAGCGATTCCACTAAAATCAGGAACAAGACAAGGCTGTCTACTCTCCCCATATTTATTCAATATAGTACTTGAAGTTCTAGCTAGAACAATAAGACAACAAAAGGAGATCAAAGGGATACAAATTGGAAAGGAAGAAGTCAAACTTTCACTATTTGCAGATGATATGACAGTATACATAAGTGACCCCAAAAATTCTAGTGGCAGGCTACAAGATCAACTCAAAAAAATCAGTAGCCCTCCTATACACAAATGATAAAAGGGCTGAGAAAGAAGTCAGAGAAACATCACCCTTTACAATAGCCACAAATAATATAAAATACCTTGGGATAACACTAACTAAACAAGTGAAGGAACTTTTTGATAAGAACTTTAAATCTCTAAAGAAAGAAATTGAAGAAGATATCAGAAAATGGAAAGATCTCCCATGCTCATGGATAGGTAGGATTAACATAGTAAAAATGGCAATCTTACCAAAAGCAATCTACAGATTCAATGCAATCCCCATCAAAATCCCAACACAATTCTTCAGACTTGGAAAGAAAAATACTCAACTTCATAAGGAAAAACAAAAGACCCAGGATAGCTAAAAGAATCCCATATGAGAAAGCAACCTCTGGAGGCATCACCACCCCTGACCTCAAGCTCTACTATAAAGCTATAGTAATAAAAACAGCTTGGTACTGGTATAAAAACCGACATACAGACCAATGGAATTGAATTGAAGACCCTGACATTAATCCATGCACATATGACAACCTGATTTTTGACAAAGAAGCCAAAACTATACAATGGAAAAAAGAAAGTCTTCAACAAATGGTGCTGGCATAACTGGATGTCAATATGTAAAAGATTACAAATAGATCCATATCTGCCACCATGCACAAAACTCAAGTCCAAGTGGATCAAAGACTTCAACATAAATCCAGTTACACTGAACTTGATAGAAGAGAAAGTAGGAAGTACACTTGAACACATTGGCACAGGAGATCACTTCCTAAATATAACACCAGCAGCACAAATACTGAGCACAACAATTAATAAATGGGACCTCTTGAAACTGAGAAGCTTTTGTAGGGCAAAAGACATGGTCAATAAGACAAAAAGACAGCCTACAGAATGGGAAAAGACCTTTACCAACCCCACATCTGACAGAGGACTGATCTCCAAAGCAAATAAAGAACTCAAGAAACTAGACATCAAAATACTGAACAATCCAATTAAAAAATGGGCTAAAGAGCTAAACAGAGAATTCACAAAAGAAGAATCACAAATGGCTGAAAGACATTTAAAGAAATGCTCAACATCCTTAATCATCAGAGAAATGCAAATCAAAATGACTCTGAGATACCACCTTACACCTGTCAGAATGGCAATGATCAAAACACTAATGACAGTCAATGTTGGAGAGGATGCGGAGCAAAGGGAACACTCCTCCACTGTTGGTGGGAATGCAAGCTTGTACAACCACTGTGGAAATCAGTATGGTGGTTTCTCAGAAAATTAGGAATCGAACTACCTCAAGACCCAGCCATACCACTCTTGGGCATATACCCAAGGAATGCTCAATCATACCACAAAGATACATGCTCAACTATGTTCAGAGCAGCACTATTTGTAATAGCCAGAACCTGGAAACAACCTAGATGCCCGTCAACTGAAGAATGGATTAACAAAATGTGGCACATATACACAATGGAATACTACTCAGCAGAGAAAAACAATGACAGCATGAAATTTGCAGGCAAATGGATGGAACTAGAAAATATCATCCTGAGTGAGGTAACCCAAACCCAGAAGGACAAACATGGTATGTACTCACTCATAAGTGGATCCTAGATATATAGCAAAGAACAATCAGACTGCAACCCACAGAACCATGGAGGCTATATATGTAGCATGGGGGACCCTAGGATGACTGGCTTATAATAAGTTTTGGTTTTACTCAATCACTGGGCAAGCCTCAATCAAACATTTCACTATTAGGATAAGAATTTATACTGTATCAAGCTGATAATAGAAAGATAAATAAATTAATTAAAAAAAAAGAAACTGCCAGGAAGAATATAAACTTGGTCCCATCATTTAAAGAGTTAGGTAATTACTACCATTTTGAGAATGTATGAAGAATAGGATTACAACTGTTGTTCACAAACAGATTATTCAGAAATTGACTTACACCTGAAAATAATATCATAGGTATGGCATCATACATTCAGCTGATTACAAAAAATATAAAAGTATCACATTGTTAAAAACTAATCAAAGGGTTTAAATATCTCTTATTTTATAACTGCATGTTTACTGTTGTCTAGGGCACAGTTGGGAAAAGATGTGCCTGGCTAGATATAATCATTTGGCTTCCAATATAAAAATTAATAATATGGGGTAAAGGTCAATGATGTCAAGGGAGTCGGAAAGAGGCAAAGAAACTAAATTATTAATGATTCTTGGAAAATGATTAAAGAGAAATGTATTCAAACTGTTCATGCTTGAATGCATCAGAACTTGTATAAATAAAGATAGCTTGTGCTATCCGGTGCCATCTGTTTGAAAGACAACTGGTGGTCTTTTTCACCAACTTCACACCTCTTTCCTGTGGATCAGAATCCCGCTGCAGCTGGATTCCGGCACCTGACAGGTAAAGTAGGCCGAGTTGTTAGCAAGACAAGGGATCAGCCTTTTCCACTTCCCAATGCTGCAGTAAGAAGCATAGGTCACACCATCACACCTTGATTAGAGTGACTATGAAGATATACAATCAAAATATTTGCTATGCCTCACTGTGCTCCTGAATTCACTGGTGTTCAAATTGTCTTATCATTGGATCAGCGGTTAGGGACACTGACTGCTCTTCCAGAGGACCTGGGTTCTAGTACTCCAGCCCCAGGGGATCTGATATTCTCTTATGGCCTCTTTGGGTACTTGCACACCTGTGTGCACACACACAACCAATAAGATACGTTTAAAATGGTAGAAAGGGTAACTGTTCCACTAAGAGGGAAGAAGGTGAGAACAACTTAGTGACTCATGAACTAGAAGGCCCTGTGACAGCCTTTGCTATGACCTTGACTTCCTTCCCAGGTCTCAGGCATGTTCTTCCACAGGCCTTGGCGAGTTGAAGAAAGTGTGTCAACCCAGTGTCAGCCATGAGGCGACTCTCCGACCACATGCTGTGCCTGGCAATGCTGGAGACCTGCCTTCCTCTTACTCACCTGGGCTGGGCCTGTCTGTTTCTTCCTTCACAACCATCCAGGGCTCTCTCTCCTGCTCTAATAAGGCGATCAGATTGGGTTTGGAAACGGAACTTCCCGCTTAAAAGAAAGAAGAAATGACACGTGGAGACTTTTTAAACTTGGTCCCTCTAGTTATCCCGGGATGACCTGGAACTCAATATGATGACCAGGCTGTCCTGGGACTTCCTTGATCTGCCTGCCCCTGCCTCCGAAATGCTGGGATTAAAGGCGTGTGCCCCCATGAGCTGCCTGTGCAGATTTTGAAAACTACAGACTTATTTATTACGAAGGTCTATACAGTTTGGCATGGTGGACCATGCCTGTTAGTTCAGCAGGTGGGGAATGAGCCGGGCCAATCTGTGCTGCAGAGCAAGACCCTTGTCTTGGCAAACAGATAAAATACGCTAAGAGACAAAATAACACTGAGGAAAGACTTCAGAGGAGAACCTGGGTGAGAAACCAGCTGTTGCAGAAAAGGGTTTAATCTCATTTAAGTGCAGATAAGGGCTTGTCACTGAAGGGGAAAGTACATATAGTGGGGAGAACTTGAACCCTTAGGCTACACTGTCTAGTGTAAACCCCTTCTCTGCAGCTCGCCAATAATGCCATTTATTTAGGATTCTACGGTCAATTTTCCCATCTAAAAACTGGGCATGATGGCACACACTTGAAATCACAACACTTGAGAAGGGGAAGCAGACAGATGAGAAGTTCAAGGTCAGCCTTAGTGTCATAGCAACTCCAAAGCCAGCCTGAGCTACATGAGACCTGACCTCAAAAAACCAAATAATTTTATTATTATTTTTTTATTATCATTATTATTATTGAAAGTACTCTAACAATGAGTTACATTCCAAGCCTTATATTATTATTATTATCAATTATCATTATTATTTAGGTTGAGTTGATATCTTTTGGATAGGGGTGATACTGATATTAAACACTATATTCAAAAACTTTGAATACTGTCTGACTTATACTAACACAAAATTATTATTGTTTTTAATTTCCATTTATCACTTTATAATGATAGAGATTGAACTAGGGCCTTGAACTTGCTGGGCAAGTGCTCTACCACAGTTATTATCCCCAGCCACGAAAACTGTTATCAGTATTACTATTTATGTTGCCTTCTTTTACAGTTACAATTCCATCTTATAGATTTGCTCAATGAAAGCGACAAGCTTCACAGCCTGAAACTTCCACAACAAACCAAGCAAAGGAAGTATTCACTGAAGAAAATAGAATGTGACCGCTTCTGTTTTAAATCAATCCTACTGATTCATTAGTAAGTGAATCCTATTGGCTCTTCTACTCAGTGGTGTATGTGCGCACATATGGTGTATATGTGTTCATAAGAGTGTGTGTACAAGTACGAGTAGGTATTCATTTATGTGTGTGTGTAGAGGCCAAAGACCAGTGTAAGATGGTCACATAGACTGCTCTCTAGTTTAGTTTTTGAGACAGGGTCTCTCACTGAAACTCGAGCTCAGTGAGAGGATCTCCAAGGGGTATGGAAACGGCAGGTGCTTCATGAAGCTCCTATTTTCAACCCAACAAATCTCTAATTGTTAATTTGAGAAGAAAAACTCAGCTACTTGTTTTAAAATTTTATTGATTAAAACCTAATCTAAGTGTCTGTCTGCATGTATGTCTGAGCACTACACGTGTGCGTGGTGCCCATCAAGGCCAGAAGAGGCCATCAGATGCCAGATGCCTTGGAACTGGAGTTATCGATGGTTTTTGAGGTACCTTATACATGGTGGGAATTGAACCCAGGCTCTTGCAAGAGCAACCAGTTGTCTTAACCAACCTATCTCTCTAGTTACTAATTCTATTTATTTGTCTCCTTATTTATTTCATTTAGTTTGTTGTTTAGTTTTGTTTTAAACCGGGCCTCACCCTATAGATTAGGCTACCCTAGAACTCACTATGTACCTGAGGGTGACCTTGAACTCACAGCAATCATCCTGCTTCAGCCTTCTGAGTAAAGGAATGACAGCCATGGGCCACCAAGACCAGCTTCAGCTACCACAGGAAAATGGCCCTGTCTTTTCATTCAGAGAGAGGGAAGCCAAGTGTAGAGAGCACATCCCCCTTTCACGGGGACAGATGGCCTTACCCACTGTGACGAGGTTGCTGTAGGTCTCCAACATCAAGTCCCTGTATAAGACCCTCTGAGTAGCATCAAGGCAGGCCCACTCCTCCTGAGAGAAGTCAACAGCCACATCCCTGAATGTCACTGACCCCTGAAACCACAAACACAAGTAGAGTGAAACTGGGGAAGAATTCAAGATGGAAAATCAGAGGGGAAAGGACTCAAGAACAGGAAGAAGACATGGAAATGCTCAAAGTACCTGGCTGCACGAGCTCCCCCAGTAAAGGATGACGGTACGCACCCTACGCATCTAATAAATGTGCATTTCCATTCCATCCACACCCTTCAAGTTATAGCCCACAAGAGAGAAACGTCATCAGGGTTCAGTGTAAAATACTAAGAAATGGTGTGAGTCCTTGAGTTTATTATGATATCAGATGATATCATAAAGACTCTTTGTCACGAGAATGATTTTTGTAAACTACATAAGAGTCCAAAAATTATATAAAAGTCCACATTACTGGCATATTAGGTTTAATGGGTTTTGTCCTGAAAAACAGAAACTTTCAAGGTGAACAGTGTGTCTCAGGTCTTCCTGGACTCTGGAGACGACAGCCCCCTCCCAATCACAGCCTGGATGACCTTTCCCTCTCATCACTGAACTCTCTCTTAAAGCCCCTCAAGCAGGTTATCTCACACACATGCACCAAGGCCATTCACTCTCAAACCCTGTGTCATCAGCCTGAAAACACCAAAGATGTCAATCAGGAGTCCCAGTGCAGTCAAAGGAGACCATCACCTCAACGTTCTGAAACCCCCAAAGACCCTGCTTCCCTGTAGACTGTCACCTCCTCTGCAACGACAGTCCTCCCTGACCCCAGACCAGGCAGAAAGCAGGTGTGCAGGGATGCATTCAAAGAAAACTCCAGAACCAGCAGGAAAGAGCCACAGACAGGAAGTGCTCTGGTCTTGCAACCCTCACTGTAATGGGCAGACTGGGCTGGAGGACTTCAGGTCCTTGGAAAGCTTCACAAGAGAAGACAGCAAAGACTCACCTAACCTGAAAGTCACCCTATGTAAAGAGACAAAGGTCAACTTACACAGACCATGTCTTGAGAACTAGAGCTGGCCATCCTTCTTCAGGATCCTCCCCTGGGGAACAAAAAGAAAGCCTTTCAATGGATTGTGACTTGATGTTCCCAGACTGACTTAGGTCACATGACTTCATCGACTACTTTTATATCTCAAGCATCCCCACTCACACACTCCTCTCCCATTGCTCATAGCCTCCCACACAAATTAGAAGCAGACAGGAGTCTACACAAAGACGATTCTGTCCTAACCCCAGACAACCCATTGCATGAGGGCTCAATGTGGATGTGCAGAGTATAAGCACGACTGTCTTTAGTTCCTCCAGAAGATGCCAGCAGAAGGGATCCCATCTTCTATCCTGAGATCCAGCTAGCCCTAGACTGGGCCCCTCCTTCTACTATAAGCAGATCTTCCTACTGGAATCCCATCTTTCAGGGCTGACAGGGGTAACAGCATCCAAACTGTAACTCCCTTGAAAACTCAGGGCTGAGTGAGACACAGCAAAGCTGGAGGGTCTGCAGCTGCAATCCTCAGGCAGTGTTCAGCACTCCGAACCCACTTTGAGTGAATGGGATAATACACCATGGAACACTTTCCTGAGTGCTTTCCCTCAGAAAAGATTTCCATTGCATCAATTAAACTGTAATTGTCTTTAAAAAAATTTTTATTAATCAATTCATTAATTTCTTAGCCCAATCATAGTTTCCCTCCTCCTCCTTCCTCTCCTTCCAGTCCTTCCCTGAATCACCCCCACATGCCCCCATCCACTCCTTTTCCCTTCCCTTCAGAAACATTTAGGCCTCCCACATATATGAGCCAGCCATGGCATATCAACTTACAGCAAGACTAGGCACCGCCTCTCCTATTAAGGCTAGATGAGGCAACCCAGCAGGAAGAAAGGGTCCCAAGAGCAGGCAACAGAGTCAGAGACAGCCTCTGCTCCCTCTGCCAGGAGTCCCACAAGAAGACCAAGCCACACAACTGCAGAAGGCCCAGGTTAGCCATGCAAGTTTTCTGGTTAGTGGTTCAGTGTCTGTGAGCCCCATGAGACCAGAACAATTGACTATGCGTGTTTTCCCATGGTGCCCTTGGTCCCTCTGGCTCCCACAATCCTTCTTCCACCTCTTCCACAGGATTTGCCAAGGTATGCCCAATGTTTGTCTGTGGGTCTCTGCATCTGTCTTCATCCATTGCTGGGTGAAGCCTCTCTGATGACAGTTGGTCTAGGCAACGATCTATGAGTACAGCAGAACATCATTAGGAATCATTTCATTGACTTTTTTTCTTTTTTGGCAGTCATGTTTGGTTCTACCTTAGGTGCCTGGGCTATCCAGCCTCTGGGTTCTGGCCCTCCAGGTAGTGTCAGGTGTGAGCTCCCTCTCTTAGTATGGGTCTCAAGCTGGACCACTCATTGGGTGGCCACTCCCATAATTTCTGTACCACCTTTGTCCCAGCATATCTTGTAGGCAGGACAAATTGTAGGTCAGAGGTAATGTGGTTGGGTTGGGGTTCCATTCCCTCCACTGGAAGTCTTGCCTGGTTACAGGAGATGGCTGGTTCAGGCTCTGTATCTCTCATTGCTAGGAGTCTTAGCTAGGGTCACCCTCATAGATTCCTGGGAGTTTCAATTACACTAGGTTTCAAGCTCATCCCAGAGATGCCCCTGATTCTAGTTGTCTTTTCCAGTACTCTCTCCCTCCATCCTCCCCTGATCTCTCCTGGTCCCATGCCCACCTCCCCATCCAGACCTGATAGAAGGAAAAGTGGGGAATACCCTTGAACGCATTGGCAAAGGAGACAACTTCCTGGACAGAACATCAATTGTTCAGGCACTAACGTCAACAATAAATAAATGGGACCTCACGAAACTGAAAAGCTTCTGTAAGGCAAAAGACACTGTCAATAGGACAAAATGGCAACCTACAGAATGGGAAAAGATCTTTACTAACCCCACATCTGACAGAGGGCTGATTTTCCAAAATATATCAAGGACTAACGAAACTAGACACCAACAAACCAAATGATCCAATTAGAAAACAGGGTATAGATCTAAATAGAGAATTCTCAACAGAAGAATCTCAAATGGCAGAGAAACACTTGAGATGTTCAAGATCCTTAGCCATCAGGGAAATGTAAATAAACGACTCTGAGATTCCATCTTACACCTGTCAGAATGGCTAAGATCAAAAACACAAGTGACAGCTCATGCTGGAGAGGGTTTGGAGCAAGAGAAACACTCCTCCACCTCCACTGCTAGTGGGTGTTCAAACTTGTATGGCTGTACACCTTAGAAATCAATATGGTGGTTTCTCTGAAAATTGGAACTCGATCTACCTCAAGACCCAGCTACACCACTATTGATCATATACCCAAAGGATGCTCTACCTTACCACAAGGATACTTTATCAACTATCTTCATAAAAGCTTTATTTGTAATAGCAAGAACCTGGAAAAATCTAGATGTCCATCAGCCAAAGAATGGATAAAGAAAATGTGGTACATTTACACAATGGAGTATTACTCAGCTGTTAAAAGCAATGGCATCATGAAATTTGCAGGCAAATGGATGGAACTAGAAAATATCACCCTGAGTGAGGTAACCCAGACTCCCAAAGATAAACATACCATGTACTCACTTAAATAAAGTCACAAAATAAAGGATAACCATACTACAATCCACAGACCCATGATTTTTATGAAGATAATTAGGTACAAAACATTCTGTCACAGGATGTGAGTATGATTTGTTTCATTTTTTCCATAATTATGGGATATTTTGCCCAAAATAATATTAAATTCATTCCAGGAGTCCTAAGCCTTAATTCTGTAATCGGGTTTCTCAATCTCAGCATGTTGACATAATTATTCTGTGTTGGGGTGTGCGGGAGGACTATGTTGTGCTCTGTACAACCTTCAGCAGCATCAACCTCTACTCACAAGATCCGAGAAGCACACACATCCTCAGAACTCCCTACAATGTTGGCCTCCCTACAATGCAGCCATCACCAAATGGGGAACCAGTGCTCTAAATCAACAGGCCTAAGCCTTGGTTTAATACACTTTGAAACTGTTTGCTTCCTCCATTTCCCATGCTGAGATTACAGGCATGCACCACCATGCCCAACTCCCAAGTACATATTTGATAATCTTATAAAATTAAACATTTTTGTCTCCCCACAAAATTCACGTACAAATTTTCCTTCTTTCTTAATTCTTCCTTCCCTCTTGACTCTGGATACACCAGGCTAGCTAGCCTTTCAGGGATTCTCTTATCTCTCCCTCCCATCTTGCAGTAGTAGGGCTGGGATTAGAGACATGCAATTCTGCATCTGGCATTGCAGAGTTTCATGCTTGCAAGCACTGTACCCATTGAGCCATCACCCCAGCCCACATTTATACATGTCTGTGATAGTTCAGTGTGTGACCTCATGATATTTACAACTGTCTATGTTTCATGAAGCTTGTGATCCTGAAGGCCAATAGGAAGTCCTGCTAGTGGTGGTGACATAGGTCTATATTTCCAGCACTGGGCACACAGAAGAAGGAGGCTTGCTTAAAGTCCCAGGCTAGCCTCTGTAATCAGTGGCACTGGCAAAACTTGAATATTAACATTCAGGAGAATGACACTAGACCTTCAGTCACACCACATGCAAAGTCAACTCAAAACAGATTAAAATTTAAGAACTGAAACTGACACTACTAGAAAAAAATATACAGGAAAGCCTCCATGACACTGGACGTTTTGGGTAGCACTGTAAAAACACAAGCAACAAAAGAAAAATGGGCAAATCAAACTAAAAACTTTACACATCAGAGGAAACAACCAGGAGTAGAGGGATAGTGTAGAGAATGGGAGAGAATATTTGCAAACTGTACCTCTGACAAGGAGTTAACATCTAAACTCCTTCACAGCAAAGGAACGCAGAAAATTCAGGGACAAGGACACACGCTAATTAAGAAAGAGGAGAACACGGAAATAGACATTTCCCCACATGGAACATCAATGTGGCCTATTAGAGGTACATGAAAAATAAGCATAGGAGAGATACACATTAAAATCACAATGAGAGGCCTCCTCACGCCTTGTAAGACAGTCAATTACCAGGGGGCTGGAGAGATAGAGGGCCAGTGGTTTAGAAGACTTGTTGCTCTTGCAGAGGACCTGGGTTCAATTCCCAGCACCCACATGGTGGCTCATAACTGTCATTACAGGGGATTTAACATCCTCTTCTGGTCTCCTTGGGTAGCAGACATGCACATGGTGCACATACAGACATTCAGGCAAAACACTCACAAGTATTAAAAAATGAAATAAATAAATCTTTTAAAAGAAGTGTCCATTATTAGAAAGAAAAGATAACGGGGGGGGGGGGATGTGGTGGAAAAAGCACATTACTGGAGGGAATGTAAATTAATACAGTCATTATAGAAAACAATACTGTGGATCATCAAACAATTATAATTAGAACTGTGACATGATCCATCCTTCATATTACTGAGTAGAGACATACAAGGGAAATCAAATCAGTACCTCAAAGAGACATTTACACTCTCACATTTATTCCAGAATAATTTACATATCTGTGATATGCCATCCTACCAAAGGATGAATGGACAAAGCAAATCCAGAATGAGGTTCACAGACACAGTGCAACAATACCCAACCGTTTACTACAATATGGGTGAACATGGAGGAAAACAAGGGAAATAAGCTAAAGACAAAAAGACAAATGGTAGGGCTGGAGAGATGGCTCAGAGGCTAAGAGCTGGTATGGCTTTTCCAGGGTCAGGAGTTCAATTCCCTGACAGCTCACAATGCCTGGAACTCCAGCTCTAGTGGATCCTATTCATCTGGTCTCTGAGGGTACCTGTGCTCATGTACGTATAACCCCACACACAGAACTTAGAAAAATAATTAGTCTTTAACAAAAAGACACATATCTACCATCTCACTCATGCTGAATCTGAAAATGTTCTATCACAAGAATAAGTTAAATGGTGGGTAATGGGGGGTGTGAGTGGCTGAGGTAATGGAGGTGTGAGTGGCTGAGGTAATGGAGGTGTGAGTGGCTGAGGTAAGGGGGGTGTGCATGGCTGAGGTAAGGGGGGTGTGAGTGGCTGAGGTAATGGAGGTGTGAGTGGCTGAGGTAATGGAGGTGTGAGTGGCTGAGGTAATGGAGGTGTGAGTGGCTGAGGTAATGGGGGTGTGAGTGGCTGAGGTAATGGAGGTGTGAGTGGCTGAGGTAATGGAGTGTGAGTGGTTGAGGTAATGGGAGTGTGAGTGGTTGAGGTAATGGAGGTGTGAGTGGCTGAGGTAATGGAGTGTGAGTGGTGTGAGTGGCTGAGGTAATGGGGGTGTGAGTGGCTGAAGTAATGGGGGTGTGAATGGCTGAGGTAATGGGGTGTGAGTGGCTGAGGTAATGGAGGTGTGAGTAGCTGAGGTAATGGAGGTGTGAGTGGCTGAGGTAATGGAGGTGTGAGTGGCTGAGGTAACAGAGGTGTGAGTGGCTGAGGTAAAGGAGGTGTGAGTGGCTGAGGTAATGGAGGTGTGAGTGGCTGAGGTAAAGGAGGTGTGAGTGGCTGAGGTAAAGGAGGTGTGAGTGGCTGAGGTAATGGAGGTGTGAGTGGCTGAGGTAATTGGGGTGTGAGTGGCTGAGCTAATGGAGGTGTGAGTGGCTGAGGTAATGGAGGTGTGAGTGGCTGAGGTAATGGAGGTGTGAGTGGCTGAGGTAAGGGAGGTGTGAGTGGCTGAGGTAAGGGAGGTGTGAGTGGCTGAGGTAATGGAGGTGTGAGTGGCTGAGGTAAGGGAGGGTGTGAGTGGCTGAGGTAAGGGAGGTGTGAGTGGCTGAGGTAATGGAGTGTGAGTGGCTGAGGTAATGGAGTGTGAGTGGCTGAGGTAATGGAGGTGTGAGTGGCTGAGGTAATGGAGTGTGAGTGGCTGAGGTAATGGAGGTGTGAGTGGCTGAGGCGGGATGTGCAACATCGTGGTTGAGAGTGGGAAATGTAGATCCATAAGGGAGTTGGGAAGATGCTGATCAAGGACTACTCAAGTACAGCTCCACAACCCAAGTTCCAGATACATCATGCAGCACAGTGACTATGATTAATGGTTCTGAAAGACTCAGAGAGTAGACGTTAAGTGTGCTCACCAAAAATTGTGACAGGTAGATTTAGACATCCCAAAGGACATAAAGACTCCAAAGTATGTATCATTGCCACAAAATTCAAAACATTTAATCTGAAAATTTAAAGAATTCTTCTGTACATCAGTACATTCACTTTCTTTTACTTCTTTTTTTTTTTTTTTTTTTTTTGGTTTTTTGAGACAGGGTTTCTCTGTGTAGTACTTCTTATTTTTGAGACAAGGTCTCACTGTGTAGCCCTGCTAGCTTGGAACTTGCTATGTAGACCAAATTGACTGTGAACTCACAGAGGTCCTGCTGCTTTGGCTTCTCAAGTGCTGAGATTCAAGGGTATACCAGAAAGCCTTTTTTTTTTTTTTTTTTTTGATCATTGTTTTAAAAATACAACCAGTAATTATGTTATTTCTAACACTCCCTTTTACTACAGAAAACCCAAAATAATCACATAAAGCAACAACCAAAACATATCAGGCCCTTATTATACAGCTGGCATTGCACTAACAGGCTTTACAACAGTCACCCTATGGTACATGACAAGGCTAGATAGCCTTAAGAGGACAGAATCAAGACTCCAACCCGGATACCACAGATCCACATCCCCACATTCAACCACAGCACTGCTCGTCTGGATCTGGCCAATATTACCCGTTTCCACACACAGACACCCTGAAAATCACTAGCTCTCAAAGATACCAAATTTAGTGCTATTACTTTTCCACTCCTCAAATCCTCATGAGTGAACAGAAATCACCTACCACCCCCCAATTCTCCCCTGCTTTGAAAGGAAGGCCTTTAAAGATCAATGGCCACTTAATGTGTGATGTCATCAAAACAGCAATTTAGGAACTCAGGGGTTTGAAAGCGCTAATGTTAACTCTGGAGGGTCCCATCTATAACATCAGGGAGTGATTTGTACAGAGAAGATGTTAGTGATCTCTAACAGAATTATGTGAATATTAAGTGGAAAGAGAAGGGATAGTGTAAGGACCAAAATGGGGAAGTTATCAATTGGCATGTCCTCCTTCATGTAAGCAGTTCTATATTCTTTTTTAAAAAATTCTTCTCTCATATATCATATATCAACCGCGGTTTCCACTCCCTCCTACCCTGCGGGTCCCTGGTCCCAACCTCCCACCCACTCCTCTTGTCCCTTCAGAAAAGGAAGGCCTCCCGGGGAAATCAATCCAACATGGCATATCAAGTTGCAATAAGACTAGACACCTCTCCTCGAATTAAAGTGGACAGGACGGGGAGACAATTCCATATTCTAAAACTACAACCTCGTTCCTCACACCGAACGAAAGAGCAAACTCACTCTCGAATCTTAGATGTGTAGCAATAATGTTGGCACTCTTCTCCAGGCCCTCGTTTGAATAGCGGCAGACTCGGGAGCCCGAGCAAGCAGGAGATCCCAGGCTGTGCATCCGAGTGAGCACTCTCCTTCACTTCCCACAACACCCACGATGGCTAGAGCTCCCAGAAAGTTCTGGACTCAACAAGCAGCTGCCCTCCTAGGCGACCCTCGGGGGCGCTTCCGGCCTCAAATGCTCGCCCCGAGCTCAAGTCTGGACCTCAGGGAAAGCTTCCCTCAGACTCCGTCCCTGACCTCTCGGTACTGAAGCCTGGTCCTCTGCTTCAGCCCCTGTGGCCGTGAGAGAAAGCAGGAGCAGAGAGAGGCTAGCACAGTGACCCAGACAACGCAGAGTGTTCGAGGTGTACACACACGCACGTCACTGTCTCTACACACTCACACACATGATGGTGATCCACCCACCCCACCCCACCGTCCACACCCAGCCCGCTGTCTCCCGCCTTACTCGGTGGAGAATTACGCCAAACAGCAATTTCTTACTCCCACCAGAAAGCCAGGAGCTTCCGCAGTAGCGAGACCATCAGTTACTTCCGGTGCGGTGGGCCCTGGGAAATAGAGTCTTTTGAGGCTTTATCCCGGGAAACCCTACCGCTTAGAGAAATCTCAGCATGCAGCTTGGGCAGCCCATCTGGGAGCTGCGCCCGGTGGTTTGTAGGAGTTCCCACGGGTTGCACACTTAATGCGTAAGCTCCGGGTGTTCTCCAAACGTACTTCCGGGTTCTTCTGGTAATGTGTTTTCGCTCCTATGGAATGTACAGACGAGCCTAAAGGTTTGGTTTTTTTTTTTGAGACAGGATTTCTTTGTGTAGCCCTGGTTGTCCTGGAACTCCTTTTGTAGACCAGGCTGTCCTCGAACTCACGTAGATCTGCCTGCCGCTGCCACCCGAGTGTTGGAGTTAAAGTTGTGAGCCACCAACGCCCGGGTGAACCCAAGTTGAAAGTGCAGAATTGGAGTAAAATCAGATCGAGACATAACTGCTTTGATTACGCTTTCCCTGAGTCCCACTGCAGAAGGATTCCACCTCTCTGTGCGATGGTAGGGACTATGATACATTTCAAAAGACAGAACTACAGAATTGTTTGGTTTTAAACGTGGAGAGGATGGGCAGGTTACATCAGAGACTTCAGAGAGCCATGTGTGCTGGACCCTTCCTGGGTTCACTGTCCCTGCTGTCTAGATAGGAAAATGTGACTGAGGACCACATCGATTTCTATTGATAGAACAGTCCATTAGACAGTTCTGTCGAACCTCCCATGTTGAAGGATGAGTGAGTGACTAGCACGTGAGTGTCCTAAACACATACAAATGTTCACTTCGCTTTTGTAGAAATAAACCTACTTCTGTTGTAAGGTGACACGAACGAACTTTCAAAATCTCTTTTGTTGTTTCTTATATTTACACAAACTTCTTTTTATTCCAGAACGTGATAGAAAACGAATGTCAAGGGAATAGAGGACCCTTGTAATACCACTAATCGAATTAAATGTATTATAAATGATCTCAACCTAAAGTATAAAGTATAGATTGTCAGATTAGGTTTTAAAACAAGCAGACTCAACCACGTGTTAACTACAGAAAATATGTTAAAGGTAAGTACTCTAGCAGATTAAAGTGACCATCCTAACAATAGTCAAAAGAAGACTTAATCAACAAGGCAGGCCAGGCAGTGGTGGTGCATACCTTTAATCCCAGCACTCAGGAGACAGAGGCAGGTGATTGGGTGGCTCGCTGTGAGTTCAAGGATAGCCTGGTCTACAGAGTGAGTTCCAGGACAGCCAGAACTGTTACACAGAGAAACCCTGTCTCGAAAAACAAAATAAAACAAACAAACAAAAAAATCAAGGCAGATTCAGGGACAAAGAACATTGCCAGTGATAATAAAGAGGGCAATTCATCTAGTGAAAATAAACTTGGCTGGGCGTGCCACTTATTCCAGGCAATGGGGAGGCAGAGACAGGTGGATGTCTGTGAGACTGAGGCCATGTAGGACTATCTACTGAAATCCTATCTAGAAAACTAAAATAAACCTATAGTATAATCCTAACAGCAAAGCTTCAAAACATGAAGGAGCAAAAATGCCTGCTATAGTAATAAGGAATGATAGCTAACTCCATAATCACATTCAAATGATTTCTCAATAATTGATAAATCAAAACCAGAAAGCATACCAACTGTGAATGCTGTCAGAATCAAAATTGAGATAATTAAATTTTATTGGAATTAGGGGGCTTTGAAGGGAGCCCTTTCTTGTACACACAACTATGGCAGAGATGCCCATTACCTGGAGATAATTCTGTTGAAAGCTTAGGCTTTTTTGAGAAACATTAATACTTTCTATATTTCTACACCATTTTTTTGGGGGGGGGCTTTTCGAGACAGGGTTTCTCTGTGTAGTTTTGGTGCCTGTCCTGGATCTCTCTCTGTAGACCAGGCTGGCCTCGAACTCACAGAGATCCACCTGGCTCTGCCTCTGAGTGTTGGGATTAAAGGCGTGCACCACTGCCACCCGGCCACCAATTTTAAAAATTAAAGACTTCGTCTATTTTAAGATAGTCCACGGGCTGATTGTCCGAGTGGAGACTGCAGGTAGGGGTGCCCATCCAGACCCAGCTGACGGCTTCTGCAAAGCTTTCTGTTTTGCTCTTTCACTGGATTTGGGGTCATTTATAAACATTCTTAGTTTCCTGTCATGCCAGTGTCTCCCAGTCTTCCTTTCTCTCTACAGAGTCATTTCGCTTGGTCTGGTCCATCTTTCCTGTGTTCACAGTCTTTCCTTACTGCTATTGCATGTCACTCATGGAAAAATTAGATAATTGCCTCCCCTTTTCTCTACAGCTGCTGTGTGCAATTTGGGGGAGCTGAATACATAACAATGAAGATTAGTGTGTGCCATAAATATTTCATTCCCGCTGTGGTTCTGCCCGCCAGATCCCGGCTCAGCTCTCAGCTCTCAGCCCCTTTGTCTCCCGTTCTGTGTGTGCATGTCGTCAGTTCTCAAACAAAGATGCTTCTGTATCTCTTTTGAAATATTCTTCTCTCCTGCTCTACAAGCGGTCATAGCCTTGTGTTGAGAAGCCCCTCCATTCCGTTCCACTTTCCTGATGGGTTCTCACTTCACACCTACCCTCTTCTAGATCTCTGTTGTGTGAGTGAGCCACCTCTCTCCACAGGATCATTGACTTCCATACTTGTCATATTCTTATGTGGGTTCTGTTGTTTCTTTTGTGTAGTTTTTATTTGGTTTGCTTTGGTTGTTTTGTTTTTTGAGACAAGTTTTCTCTGTGTGGACCTGGCTGTCCTGGAAGTTATTCTGTAGACCAGGCTCGACTTGAACTCAGAGATCAGCCTGCCTCTATCCGGAGTGCTGTGATTAAAGGCGTGCACCACCACCTCCCAGCTGCATCTTCTGTTTTGAATAATGTCAGGCAGCAATCTAGTGAATATTGAGCATGCCTACTGTGACTGATGAGCCTGAGTTGCTGCCTTTCTTCCCATCAGTGCTGAACTCTTTCTGAGTCCCCTGACGTTCTGGACAGCCTGCGACAGGCTTCACTGAGTGCTTTATTCTCTTTCTTTTTTCTTTCTTCAGTTTTCATGTGTGTACAGTGTTTACCTATGTGTGAGGAGTGGCGTGCATGCAGATGAGCACAAGCAAGAGACCAATAATACAAGGGAAAAAATCCCCAAACAATGCAAAACAAAACAAAAAGTTCACAAAAATACCATTGAATTTATTTTGTGTTAGCCAGCTACTTCTGGGCACGTGGACTGCCCTGGGGTATGGTTGGTATACCCAGTGAGACTCCATTGGTGAAAACTGATTTTTCCTTTGCCAACAGGTATCAGTTATAGATAGTTCATTGGTTAGGGGTGGGAGTCTGTGTCCACTTTTCCCTATCAGTGTTGAGATGAGGTCTGGTTGAACCTATGCAGGCCGTGTGTGTGCTGCACGGACTCAGTCCTGTTGTGTCTGGAGGACACTGTTTCCTTGGAGCCACCCATCCCGTCCGGCTACAGTCCTTCTGCCTCCTCTGCTGCATAGATCCATGAGCCTTGAGGGTTTCTTGTGTTTTTGTTTGCTTATTTTGCTTTTCTTTCCCAGGCTAGCCTGGAACTCATTACATGTAACCCAGGCTTGCCTTAACTTTCTGGCAATTCTCCTGCCTCAGCCTCTCAGATTCTGGAATTAGAGGCAAGAGCCACCACACCTAGCTTCGAACTTTAAAAGAAGGGGTCTCTGAATTGTATTGGCATGCAGAACTTTTCTTCTGGACACTAGCCCCCGCAGGGCTCTGCTGTTGCTGCTGGAACAAAGGCAGAGTCGGGTGCGTCATCTCAAGTCCTTCCATTTTAACTCTCGGTGTCCTGGGCCCCAACCCCTGTAGGGAGTCCAGGACAACTTTCCTTCCAGTCACTTCCGGCAGCATCCTGGGGCAGGCTCTGGAAACTCAGTTAACTTGGACAATTAGTGTGCTGAGAAAAAGTTGTCAGGGGACTTTTCTTGTAGACCTTGACACTGAGGGCAGAAATAACACAATGATCACAGGTCCAGAGAGACAAAGTTGGGGAAGCAGTACCTATAACCGAGGGCTCATCATTCCCTCCAGTGATGAGTCTGGTAGCCCAGGCCTGGCTGCCTGGAACAGAGGTGTGTTCAGATTTGTGGGGGAGCATGCTTGTAACCCCAATGCTTGGGAGGTCGAGGTGATAAGATCAGTAGCTCAAAGTCATTCTCATCTACATAACGCATTGGAGAGCCTGCATTACACGAGTTATAACCTTAAAGGAAGAAAGCAAGGAAGGAAGGAAAGAAGGAATGAGGGAAAGACAGGAAGAGAGAGATACTGACAGACAGACAGACAGACGGACAGACAGAGGAATAGTCTGGAAAGGAAAGTTTGACACCCAGAGATGAGCATTTGCACAGTGTCCTGACCTCAGTGCATCTCAGAAGACTCTGCGGGAGTCCTAGTAGTGCCTGGCTCTGATGCTCTGGGAAGTTCTCCAAAATGGCAGTCTCTTCTTAGCAATTCACCTGCAATGTCTCCTTGGTTCCTTCCCCGTGTTAGTTGCCTGTGAATTCTTTGATTTGTTCTTAGACATTCTTAACTCATGTAATCAAGATGAACTCAACACAACGTAAGAATAATTGTAGGGCCGGTGTCCAGAATATATGTTTCTTTTTTTATTACCTTTATTTTGTGTATGTGTGTGTGGCAGGGGAGTGTATAGCATTTGGCTATCAGAAGACAACTTGTGGGAATCAGAGCTTATGTTACACCATGTGAGTCTGGGGATCCAACTCAGTTGGTCAGGCATGGCACCAAGACTATTTAGCTGCTGAGCCATATCCCAGCCCCAGAATATCTTAAATACATATTAAGGTCTTCTGCTTCCACTGGCCCTTACCTGGATGATGATACATAAAGTGTGGAGACATGCCCCAGATGTCCATGAACCTGAATTCAATAAGCCTTGCCATTCATTTATATGTAAAAGTTCTGTGTGGGCCAGGAGTGAAAATATCAACATTTGTGAAGCTTCCTTAGAGTCAATGGCCTGGGGAATGTCAGAGAATGTCACATTATTGTCGATTCCAATTCAAATCAATGTAACAGCCCCTGGAATAAATGCAGGCCTCCTTACCATAAATGCATGTGTGCTTTTTGACATCATCAGATCTCAGACCTATTTTGCAATAGTATTTATTCTTAGGTCTAAGTGTGGGACTCTGATATTTGACACTGACTGGATACCAGCTACTATTAAACATATGCACCTGGTCATGGACACTGTGTTCCAGAGAGTCTAAAAGTCCGGAAACAAAGAGATTGGAACAGGGTAGAGCTGGCACAGGGTCAGTGGTTTGCACAGGATCACTGGGCAGCCCAGGGTAAGTGGCTGGCACAGGCTACTTGCCAGCACAGCATCAAAGGGTGTAGTGATTTACTAAAATCTCGAAGAACTGAGTTTGTGGACATTGGGGAGGTGTCTCCACATTCTCTACAGCAGCCCATTCAAGGTCTGTCATCAGCCACAGAGCCCTCCTGTCCAGCTCATGGCTGCTGCTGTTCCTCTGTGTAGAAGAATATGGATCCTGCTTCTCCTTTTTTTTCTGTGTGTTGTTTTGGTTTTGCCTTGAAACTCTTCATAAGGTTGGATTTAGAATTCTCTTTATCCTTCCCAAATCATTCAAGTCACTTGACAGTTGTTTCATTTTCTTACTGAATGTTATGGGTCTGGCCTTGTTCAGAGATTCACCAGTCTGAACATTAAAGTTTTTTTAAATAAATAAGAGGCTTTATTAAAGTTACTTAACAATGCCACATCAAAGACTCAGAATTCTCTGGATGTGGCCCCAATCCATACAGGGCTAATAAAGGAAAAAATATGAAGTTGCACAGTTATAGCATATTGGGGTCCCAGTTAGGGAGTCATATCTTGCCTTTGTGTGAGCAGTGCCTAACTTCTACAGCAGTCATCTTGTAGATGCCTTGATCATCTGCAGCAAGCAAGCAGTTTTACAAAAGCAAAACTAGAGGTAAGTTCCCAGGACCCATTATCTTGCGAGAAAATAGAGTCAAAGCTTCCAAGAGACCCCTGTTGCTCATGCAGGATTTTTTTTTATCAGTTTTTATGGGCTCCACAACCTTTTGTCTACCATCAATCCCATCTTAACACTTTCCCTAGATTCCGTTTTGATGTTAAAACATCTTTATAATATACTGGCTGACCCAATTTAGCAGGGTTTTTTTCCCCACAATTCAATGTCTTTTCAGCAGCTGTTATCCCTGTTTCATAGCATTTACAAAATTTGAAGTTAGTAAACATTATGCAGTCTATCTTTGGAGAGCTTCATATGCCCCTTCTGTTTAGCAAGCATCTTCTTTAATGTGCAATTAGATCTTTCAACAATTGCTTGTCCTGTAGGACTATATGGTATCCCTGTAATGTATTTTATGTTGTAATTTGCAAAAAAAAGTTTCACTTTACTGGAAACATAATCAGGAGCATTATCAGTAGAGAAAATGGAAAGAGAAAGAACTAAAAAGGAAAATTTCCAATAGAAAAAGAGGAAAGAAAAGAAATTTTCCAAAAGAAGAAAGGAAAATGATTAATTGTGGACCTACCATACCACCCTATGATGGAATTGAGGAATGGTTGCCTAAGGGCATAAGAACACCCCCACAGGTGTTCCCAATCACTATACAGCAAATGCCTGCCAATAATCCATATCCTCAAGATTATGTTCAGATTAATTGGAGACCTATAGACATGGCAGATCTGAAAAGATTTAAAGAAGCAGTGGTGGCATATGGGATGCACTCACCCTATGTAAGACAGGTTTGAAATAACTGGGTTACTCAGAATAGAGTTATTCCACAAGACTGGAAGGACCTCATGGCAGCTATACCAGAAGCTGGTCCTCAATTACAATGGCTTGCTTGGTGGAGAGAGGAAGCAACAGCCATAGAACAGTGTAACCATACTAGAGGAGTGAATATAATAAAGGATCAATTATTAGGGAGGGTCTGTAAATAAATTGGTTGTGACTCTATGGGTTTGGTTCTGGGTTTCGGCACCAACAATGTAAGTAAATTTGTTGCAACAACTCTGGGGAAAGGTGTCCTGACTACCTGGGGAGTCAGGCAACACCTTGAGCTGCTTAGGACTGCTCTGACAGCTGGAACTGCAAGGAGACAGTTCAGCCCTGGAGGGTGAGGTATCCCAGACACCTTGAGCTGCTCAGAACAACAGCTCTGCCCTGAAGGTGTCCCAGACATCTGGAGCTGTTCAGCATAGCTCTGATGGCTGGAACTGCAAAGAAGCAGCCCAACCCTGGAAGGAAAATTTTTCTGACTTCTCGTGAAAGTCAGACCTGGAACTCCTTCAGCAGGGAATGGTATCCTGACTGTTCAAGAAAGTCAGGGTATACCTGGGTGTGATGGGCGATGGTCTCCCTGCAGGATATAGGAATCCTGCTCCTCTCCTGGAGAGGTACTACAGCTGAGCTTTGCTCAGTCCCCACTTAAGGGAGCTTCCTAGCAGAGCTCTGCTTCTCTGGCCTAAGATGTTGCTTCTTTTGCTTCACTCTACAAAAGGGGAAACCCCTGCAGAAATGTACAATCTCCTCTGGCTCTTTTTCAGCTCTCTCTTGCTCTTTCCACTGAGGGACGTCTCAGCAAAGATCTTCTGTTCAGCTCCTTCTTGCTCTGCTCTTTCAGCTCCCCCTTTTTTTGTCCACTGAGGGATGTCTCAGCAAGGATCTTCTCTATGCCAGTGAATGAAGATCTTCACACCCAAAACTCTTTTGAGAAGTCCAAGAGAGTAGCTACCTCTACAGCCTTTTTTAAAAAACTGACCAGGCAGGGTGGTTTACAGAGGATGCCTTGGGGGATGGAGTCAACCAGAGGTTGACTTGGAGCCCAGGGTTCTACTGTCCTGCTCTGTGATTGGTTGATTTCACAAGTCAGTTGGCCAGGGGCAGAGATGCCTCTGATCTGACTGAGCCAACTATATTTCTTTCTGCCCTGACCTGAGCCATCTTTCCCTAGTTCTGGGCTCCAGGGACAGGGTGTGTTTTTTTAGCCAGTCCCTTTTCCCTACAGGGTCAGTATGCTGATTTACAAAGACAGGTACAGTTTGATAATGCCATTATTGTGCAGTGTTGTTTAGTGGCTTTAGTGGGATACAGGAGTCAGGGAAAAGAACTACCTCCTTCACAAAAATCGCACAAAGTGCAGGGAAGCCTACACTGACTTTTTTGCAAAGATTAACTTCAGCAGTGCACAGAGCAGTAGTTGATGCTGATGTCAGACAGGTTTTAATTGAATCTTTGACTTTTGGGAATGCTAATACAGAGTGTCAAAAGGTTATAAGGCCTTTGAAGACTCAGGGAGCTCCATTAGAGGAATGGATCAGAGCTACTGCTGATATTGGATCCACAGAATATAATGTTAATAAAACTGGACAAGCTTTAGCTAAAGGTCTTAGATCTCAGAATACAAGATTCTTTAACTGTGGAAAGTTGGGACATTTAAGGAAAGATTGTTATTATTTTGTTACTAAAAGGGATACCTCTTTGGAGAATAATCAGAATAGAAAGCCTCAAAGCCTCAACCCTCTTCCTTCCTTCCTTTTTTTTTTTTTTTTTTTTTTTGGTGAAAGGGTCCTTACTGAAGGGCTTTAGTGTTAGCATTCAGACCCACTGAGCATCCTGATGTCATCTTACATAAAGTCCTCTTTAAGAGAAAACCTTCTCTCTCTCTTCCTTCCTCTCTCTCTTCCTTCCTTTCTCACCATGAGGTAGTGCATGCCTTCTGCCTTCCTTTTCTCTCTCTTTTTCTTCTCCTCTCCTCAGACCCTGCCTGCTTTCTCTTTCTTCTGCCCCATTTCTATTAATAAAATTTCCCATGAAGGTGCCACGTTTTCATAGTATGAAGTCTCCTACTATTAATGTGTGAGGTTTGATGTAAGCTTTAGTAATGCTTCTTTTACAAATGTTGGTGCTCTCGAATTTGGGGCATAGATGTTCAGAATTGAGACATTATCTTGGTGGATTTTTCCTTTGATGAGTATGAAATGTCCTTTTCTATCTCTTTTGATTATTTTTGGTTTGAAGTCTATTTTGTTAGATATTAGGATAGCTACACCAACTTGCTTCTTAGGTCCACTTTCTGATATTTTACTCTGAGGTAATGTCTATCTTTGACATTGAGGTATGTTCCTTGTATGCAACAGAAGGATGGATCCTGTTTTTATACACATTCTGCTAGCCTATGTCTTATTGAATTGAGTTAATTGATATTGATATTAATAACCAGTGATTGTTAATTCCTGTTATTTTTTCAGAAATTTTTTATTCATTTTACATACCAATCACAGATCTCCCTCTTCCCTCCTCCCACCCCTCCAGCCTCTCCCCCAACCCACCACCCATTCCCACCTCCTTGTCACACAAGTCTTTCACTTGCTTAGAGTTACCCCAAGATATTTTATATTATTTATGGCTATTGTAAAGGGTGATGTTTCTCTGATTTCTTTCTCAGCCCATTTATTGTTTATATATAGGAGGACTACTGATTTTTTTAGTTAATCTTGTATCCTGCCACATTACTGAAGGTGTTTATCAGCTGTAGGAGTTACCTTGTAGAATTTTTGGGGTCACTTATGTATACTATCATATCATCTGCAAATAGCAAAAGTTTGACTTCTTCCTTTCCAATTTGAATTCCCTTGATCTCCTTTTGTTGTCTTATTGCTCTAGCTAGGACTTCAAGTACTATATTGAATAGATATGGGGAAAGTGGACAGCCTTGTCTTGTTGCTGATTTTAGTGGAATCGCTTTGAGTTTCTCTCCATTTAACTTGATGTTGGCTGTCAGCTTGCTGTAAATTGCCTTTATTATGTTTAGGTATGTACTTGTATTCCTGATCTCTCCAAGACCTTTATCATGAAGGGGTGTTGAATTTTGTCAAAGGCTTTTTCAGCATCTAATGAGATGATCATGTTTTTTTTTTCTTTCAGTTTGTTTATATGGTGTATTACATTGACAGATTTTCATATGTTGAACCATTCTTGCATCTCTGGGATGAAGCCTACTTGATCATGTTCTTGGATTTGGTTTGCCAGTATTTATTGAGTATTTTTACATCGATGTTCATGAGGGAGATTGGTCTGTAATTCTCTTTCTTCGTTGCATCTTTGTGTGGTTTGGATATCAGGGTAACTGTAGCCTCATAAAAAGAGTTTGGTTGTGTTCCTTCTGTTTCTATTGTGTGGAACAATTTGAAGAGTATTGGTATTAGCTCTTCTTTGAAAATCTGGTAGAATTCTGCACTGAATCAGTCTGGTCCTGGGCTTTTTTTGGTTGGGAGACTTTTAATGACTGTTTGTATTTCCTTAGGGGTTATAGGTCTATTTAAATGGTTTATCTGGTCTTGATTTAATTTTGGTATGTGGTACCTATCCAGAAAATTATCCATTTCTTTTAGATTTTCCAATTTTGTGGAGTACAGGTTTTTGAAGTATGACCTGATGATTCTCTGGATTTCCTCATTGTTGTTATGTCTCCCTTTTCATTTCTGATTTTGTTAATTTGGATGTGCTCTCTCTGCCTTTTGGTTAGTTTGGATAAGGGCTTGTCTATTTTGTTGATTTTCTCAAGGAACCAACTCTTTGTTTCATTGATTTTTTTGTATTGTTCTCTTTGTTTCTACTTTATTGATTTCAGCCCTCAATTTGATTATTTCCTGGCATCTATTCCTCCTGAGTGAGTTTGCTTCTTTTTGTTCTAGAGCTTTTAGGTGTACTGTTAAGTTGCTAGTGTGAGATTTCTCCAGCTTCTTTATGTGGGCATTTAGTGCTATGAATTTTCCTCTTAGCAATGCTTTCATAGTGTCCCATAAGTTTGGGTATGTAGTACATTCATTTTCATTGAATTCTAGGAAGTCTTTAATTTCTTTATTTCTTCCTTAACCCATTGGTGTTTCATTTGGGCATTATTCAGTTTCCATGCGATTGTAGGCTTTCTGTAATTTTTGTTGTTGTTGAAATCTAACTTTAAGCCATGGTGGTCCAATAAAATACAGGTTATTCTAATTTTTTGTATCTGTTGAGATTTGCTCTGCGACCGAGTATGTGGTTGATTTTTAGAGAAGGTTCCATGGGGTGCTGAGAAGAAGGTATATTCTTTTTTGTTAGGGTGGAATGTTCTGTAGATATCTATTAAGTCCATTTGAGTCATAACACCTGTTAGATCCCTTATTTCTCTGTTAAGTTTCTGTCTAGCAGTTCTGTCCATTGGTGAAAGTGGGGTGTTGAAGTCTCTCACTATTAATGTGTGGGGTTTGATGTGTGATTTAAACTTTAGCAATATTTCTTTTACATATGTGAGTGTCCTTGTATTTGGGACATAAATGTTCATAATGGAGACTTCATCTTGGTTTATTTTTCCTGTGATGAATATGTAATGTCCTTCCCGATCTCGTTTGATTGATTTTAGCTTGAAATCTATTTTGTTACATATTGAGATAGCTACACCAGCTTGCTTCTTAAGTCCAACAGTTTGGAAAGTCTCTTCCTAGCCTTTTACTCTGAGGTAGTGTCTGTCTTTGATGTTGAGGTGTGTTTCTTGTATGCAGCAGAAGGATGGATCCTGATTTCTTATCCATTCTGTTAGCCTGTGTCTTTTTATAGGTGAATTGAGTCCATTGATATTAAGAAATATTAATGACCAGTGATTGTTAATTCCTGTTATCTTTTGGTGGTAGTGTGTGTGTGTTTCTCTTCTTTGGGAATTGCTGCAGTGGGGTTATCTATTGCCTGTGTTTTCATGGGTGCATCTGACTTCCTTAGGTTGAAGTTTTTCTTCTAGTGCTTTCTGTAGGGCTAGATTTGTAGATAGATATTGTTTAAATCTGGTTTTATCTTGGAATGTCTTGTTTATTCTGTCTATGGTGATTGAAAGTTTTGCTTTTTATAGTAGTCTGGGATGGCATCTGTGGTCTCTTAGTGTCTGCATTGCATTTGTCCAGGACCTTCTGGCTTTCAAAAGTCTCCATTGAGAAGTCGGGTGTTATTTTGATGGGTCTGCCTTTATAGGTCACTTGGCCTTTTTCCTTTGCTTCTTTTAATAATATTTCTTTATTCTGTATGTTTAGTGATTTAATTATTATGTGGCAAGGGGACTTATTTTGAGGGGTCTAGTCTATTTGGTGCTCTATAAGCTTCTTGTATCTTCATAGGTATTTCCTTCTTTAGGTTGGGAAAGTTTTCTTCTATGATTTTTTTGAATATATTTTCTGTGGCTTTGAGTTGGTATTCTTCTTCTATCCCTATTATTCTTAGTTGGCCTTTTTATGATGTCCCAGATTTTTCTTTTGTGTTATGACTTTTTTGGCTTTGGTGTTTTCTTTGACTGACAAACCTATTTCCTCTATTGTATCTTCTATGCTAGTGATTCTCTCTTCCATCTCTTGTATTCTGTTGGTTATGCTTGCATTTGTAGTTCCTGTTTGTTTATTCAGATTTTCTATTTCCAGCATTCCCTCTGTTTGTGTCTTCTTCATTGTTTCTATTTCAATTTTCAGGTCTTGAACTGTTTCCTTCACATGTTTAATTGCTTTTTCATGGTTTTCTTGGATTTCTTTAAGGAATTTATTGATTTCTTCCAAATTTTGTTTGTCTTTTCCTCAATTTCTTTAAGGGAATTTTTCATTTCCTTTTTTTTTTTTTTTTTTCCCGAGACAGGGTTTCTCTGTGTAGCTTTGCGCCTTTCCTGGAACTCACTTGGTAGCCCAGGCTGGCCTCAAACTCACAGAGATCCACCGGCCTCTGCCTCCCAAGTGCTGGGATTAAAGGCATATGCCACCACCGCCCGGCTTTCATTTCCTCTTTAAAGGCCTTTATCATCTTCATAAGGTTATTTTTAAGGTTGCTTTCTTCTGCTTCTTCTATGTTGTGATGTTCAGGTCTTGCTGTTATAGAACTGCTAGGTTCTGGTGATGCCATAGTGCTCTTTATGTTATTATATGTATTTTTGCACTGGTCTACCCATCTCTTTTTCTAATAGGTGCAAGAGGTGCCTGTGTCTGAGCGAGCTGCTCTTGGTCCAATCTGTGCTTGCTTTATCTGTGTCTCAGGGGGCCACTCTGGGTCCAATCTTAGCCCTTTGTCTAATTGGAGCTGGTGGATTCTGTGTCTCAGAAAGCCATGCTTGGTCCCAAGAGAGTTCTTGGTCCAATTAGAGCTGGCAGATTCTGTGTCTGAGGAAGCCACTGGGATCACACAGGGATGGGTAGGTTTGGGGTAGGGTATGGGTCTTGTAGATTGCAGGGTCCAATAGGGGGTTTTGGTGGGGGAGCCTCCCCACAGGAGTCTTCTCTACTGACCAGTTACTGGGGCAGCGATGGGTAGGGGTTCCTGGGGACTGGTTGTGTCCTGTTATTTTTTGTTGGTGGTGGTGATTTTGTGTGTGTGTGTGTGTGTGTGTGTGTGTGTGTGTGTTTTCCTTCAATGGGAATTCAATGGGAATTGCTGCTGTGGGGTTATCTATTGTCTGTGTTGTTGTGGGTACAGCTAACTTCCTTGGGTTGGAGTTTTCCTTCTAGTACTTTCTACAGGGCTGGATTTGTGGATAGATATTGTTTACGTTTGACTTTTTCATGAAATATTTTGTTTTCTTCATGTACAATGATTGAAAGTTTTGCTGGGTATGGTAGTCTGAGCTGGCATTCATGTTCTTTTAGAGTCTGTTAAACATCTGTCCAGCCCCTTCCTAGCTTTAAGAGTCCCCATTGAAAAGTCACGTGTAATTCTGATAGGTCTGCCTTTATATGTTACTTGGCCTTTTTCCTTTGCAGCTTTTAATACTCCTTCTTTATATTCTGTACTTTCAGTATTTTGATTATTATGTGGTGAGGGGACATTTTTTTTCTGGTCCAATCTATTTCATGTTCTGTAATCTTCTTGTACCTTTATAAGCATGTCCTTTTTTAGGTTGGGCAAATTTTCTTCTATGATTTTGTTCAATATATTTTCTGGGCCTTTGAGCTGGGATTCTTCTCCTTCTATTCCTATTATTCTTAGGATTGTTTTTTTTTTTCATAGTGTCCCAGATTTCCTGGATGTTTTGTGTTAGGAATTTTTTAGATTTAACATTTTCTTTGACCAATGAATCTATTTCCTCTATCATATTTTTAATACCTGAGATTCTCTCTTCCATCTCTTGTATTCTGTTGGTGCTGCTTGCATCTGTAGTTCCTGTTTGCTTACTCAGAGTTTGCATTTCCAGAATTCCCTGTTTGTGTTTTATTGCTTCTATTTTCATTTCTAGGTGTTGAACCATTTCCTTCACCTGTTTGTTTTTTCTTGGCTTTCTTAAAGAGATTCATTTATTTCCTCCATTTTTTTTGTGTCTTTTCCTCAATTTCTTTAAGGGATTATCTTCCTCATTTCCTCTTTAAGGATCTCTATCACCTTCATAAAGTTATTTTATGATTGTTTTCTTGTGTTTCAGCCACATTGGAATGCTTTGGTCTTGCTGTTGTAGGGTAGATGGTTTCTGGTGGTGATATATTGCCCTTTCCGTTATTGACACTGGCATTTAGGCAGCCTAATTTAGGGGTGGTTATAGGTCTAGCTGTTGATTCCTGCGTTTGTCTTTGTTGGATTGATGTTTTGTTCCTTGGTTGTTTCCTCTCTGGTCTTCCAGCCTTGGGCCCCTATAACTACTGGCATGGCCTCTGGTAAAGCCTAAGTCTTCTTTCAAAGTTGTAGGCAGAAATATGGAGCCCAGGGTATGGGGTGGAGTCTGGAGTTGTTTGGTGGTCTTTAAAGAGTGTTAGCTGGTGGTAGGTGGTGATTTTCTTAGGGTCCCTAGGACCAGCCTAGACTATGGGCTAGAGTATGATGCCCAGAGGAGGGGGAGCTGTTGAGTGGGCTTTAAGGAGTATTGGTGGACAGTGGGTAGTGTCCCACTTGGGATCACTTACGATCCCTAGGACCAGTTAGGCCTCCAGTAAAGCTGCAGGGGCTATGATAACCTTTTTTTTCTAATACCTGGGATTGACTGGGTGAAAGAGGCAATTTTTATAGCAGTTGGGCTATAATAACCTTTTTTCTAATACCTGGGATTGACTGGGTAAAAGAGGCAATCTTTATAGCAGTTGTTTATAATCCTTCTAAAAAGGGCCTAGAGAAATTCCATTCTATCCTGACTGCATTGTCTTTCAGTGATCCTTTCTGGCTGGGAGAAGTTTCTCTACTCTGTTCAAAGAATGGTGGGTTTTGAATTTTCCAATAATATAGGTCACTGGCTATTGCTTGTTCAGTAACTACTTGCATTGTGAAAACACGTATACATGTCCATCTGTTTCCATACCACACACATGACCACACTCGGTAGATATACCTTGCATACATGTCTATATATGCTTCTACTAAACACCAGCATTACAAGACACTATCTTGCAAGGTGATAAGACATCATCAATAAAATGCTCAATGTTACCAATTATTGAATTTTCTTCTAGACAAATCTTTTCAAAATGATGAACTTGAATCCGAACAACCTCTCCCCAGAAAATCAGACACTTGAAGGTATTATTCAGATAGGCACTAACAGGAGGTAAAATTTTCAGACACCACCGTAACAATATACTTTTAGAATCCAGTAAAATATCAAATTCAAGTGATTGTAGAAACATAAATGTAGAAAAATCGATGTAAATTTATGCTCTTGAAAAAAATAATATTCCCTTGTTACTTTAAAATTATGGGGCTGGAGAGACTGTTCATCAGTTAAAAGCAAGTTTGGTGCACTTTGTTGAGAGGACACATGTTCAGTCTCACATATGGTGACTCACATGGAGTCTTTGACTCCAGTTCCAGGGGGAATCTGGTGCCCTCTTGTGGCCCACTCCGGAACCAAGCACACAGAAAATGCATTTACATACATGCAGATGCCATTTAATGGGGTTTAGGGATTGTTTCTTATATAGCTTCTTTACTTGAATACTTTTTTCAACTTTGTCAATTCCTCATGTGCTAGGGACAGTGTATGTACTTGGGGCTAAAGTGTCAACAAAAACAAGGTGACAGTCTTGGCTTCTTGCTTACTCTGAATGGTACTAATTTTGTATTTAGTATAGTAGCATCAGTTAGACCACACAACTTGAATGTTAACATTATTACACTATTCATTCAGAGGTCAATTTCAATTATTATTTATATTTTAATCAGGATTACAGTATCCATATCTGTAAATATTTGGAAGCAATAGTCTCCACAGATTTCTTATCCACAAATTAGACCTTTTAGAACTCTGGCATACCCCCCCCCCCCATTTACTCAAATGACCAAGCTTAATTTCAATAATGTGTTACCCTGACACCTAAATGTTTCTGGACATGTTGCAACATGCTAGAGAATCTGCAATGTGTTCTTACTCAAAATGTTTCATCTGAACTTAACTTCCCTTGGATAGAAGATACAGTGGCTAAGGGCTGGGAATGTAGTTTGATGATTGAGCATGTTCCTACTACCCACAAGTCCCTGAGTTTAATCAAAACTAAAATTTAATAAAGGACAGAGCAAGGGCAAATCCCTATCTGTAGTGTATTCTCCTTAGAATACATACATTTTGCAAAAAAGGCAGCTGGAAAGTCAATGACAAATTTCTCAATGTTGTAAAATCCTGGATCACTTCTGTGGTAGGGATGACATTCCATCTTGGCTGATGTAGTAAGGGATAAAAAATCATATCTGCAAATTTTTTATAAAGGGTCTCTATACAGCCAAAGTTGGACTTGAAGTTACTATGTAGCTAGATTTGCCTCCAACTCTTGATCCTTCTACCTCAGCTTTCCCATTATTGAGTTTCAGGCATGCACTATTTCACCTGACTCTAAATGTATTCTTAACAGTACAGCCCCAAATACCCACAAATACAGAAAAATAGGATTGATATAGGAAATTGTTAACAATTTTGAATCTAGGTGAGGATACTAAAGTATGTTGTTGACTATAAATGGTTCCAATTTGGTTATTTTCATTAATTTTTTATGGGAAGCTCACCAGAGAAGACCACTCAGACACAATCTATAGCCAACCAAAAGTCCTTATTGCAGTTGGCTGGGACTATACTCAGGTATTCAGGACTCAAGTGTAGCGTCAAGCATTTAGAGCAAAAACCACATCCTATTATCCTTCTTAGCAGCTGAAGTGGGAGTTTTTGTCCAAGCAGGCTAATTAACAGAAGTCAAGATAAATTAGCAGGGGTATCTTGACCTCAGGATCTGAGAACAGATTTGGGTAATTTCCCACAATATTCTCCATCAAAGATGGCAAATTCTTGTCCTGTCACAAATGTATAGTTTATCTTAACATCTGGGCAGAGAGCATAAATTACAGAATATTATCCTTTCAAATATTTATGGGTTTAACCCCTTTAAAAAGTACTTGTTCATAAACAGCTGTATTTTGAACATCTCCACACAAATATGTAAGTTATGAATTCTCAATGAAAATCCTTTCATTCACCAGATTTTATCCAGAATGATGGTATTTAAAATTTAATAGTGGATGAATGCATGTTTTTGAAACTATCAGCAATACAATTTTGCCTTTCATGAGTTATAGTAATGCCAATAAAAGGGCGAGCAATGTAAAAGCTATTTTACAGAACATGGGAATGAGCCAAATATTCCTTCAAGAATTTTATTATTTATTATAACCCTTTTCTCCACAACTTTGGCTGGTACTGTGCTTGCCATTAACAAATTATGCATAAACACTCAGTCTAATATGACAGGAGCCATAGGACAGGAATGGTGACAAGGAAAGTGCCTGAGATAAACCTAGTTCCAATAACTGTTCTCCCTAAACTGACTGTCCTGGGTAAGTAGTGTTTGAGGAATTATGTTTATACAATTAACAAGATGAGAGTAAATCAAGAACATGATGCTGACCCTATTACTTTTGACATTCACACATTCTCAACAGAGTATCACCTATGAACAGACTTCCCCCATTCTCATTCACAAAGATATCATTGACAAGAGTATATGAATACTCTGATGTTGACCAATTCTAGGGCAAATTAAACTTCTTTCCACATTCTTTTAAGCCACAGTCTTACCAATGTGAGTTCTCTGATGTTCAGTAAAATTTCCATACAAAAGATTGTCTACCTTCCTTACATGCATAGGATTCCTGATGATTATGTATTTTCTGATGCTGTGTAAGTTTACCCTTTACAATAAAGACTTTCCCACATTCTTTACATCCATAGGCTTTTTATTAACATGAACTTTAGCATGCCAAACCAAGCTAAAGGTCTTTTCACATTCTTAACATTGGTATGGTTTCTCACCCATGTGAATTCTCTGATGTGCTTTAAAGTATTCACCACGAGTAAAGTATTTCCCACATTCTTTACATTCATAAGGATTCTTGCCAGTATGAATTCTAAAATGTCCAAGAAATTGGTAGTGATATCGAAAGGCTTCCCCACATTCCGAACATTGAAAGGGCTTCTCACCAGTGTGGATTCTCTGATGAATTCGAAGTCCTCTACCACGAACAAAGCCTTTTCCACATTCTCTACATTGATAGGGTTTCACATCAGTATGAATTCTCTGATGTTGAGTAAGTTCGGACTGAATTCGGAAGGCCTTCCCACATTCTTTACATTGAAAAGGCTTCTCACCAGTGTGGGTTCTTTCATGAATTCTAAGGCCTGTACCACGAACAAAGCCTTTTCCACATACCTTGCATTGAAAGGGTTTCACATCAGTATGAATTTTCTGATGTTGAGTAAGTTGGTAATGAAGTCTGAAAGCTGATCCACACTGTTGACATTCAAATGATTTCTCTCCAGTATGAATGCTCTGGTGCCGAGTGAGCTGTGCCAGAACAGTGAAGGCCTTTCCACATTCCTTACACTGAAAGGGTCTCTCACCAGAATGAATTTTCTGATGTTGTGTGAGGTTTGAACGACGATTAAAGGCTTTCCCACACTCATTACATTCAAATGGTTTCACACCAACATGAATAATCCTATGTTGAACAAGGGTGGAGACACGCTTGAAGGACTTCCCACATTCCTTGCATTCAAACAATTTTCGATCTGTATGAATTATTTTATGTCTCTTAAGATGGGCACGAAGATGAAAGGCCTCTCCACACTCCTTACATTCAAAAGATCTCTCACCACTATGAAATTTCTTGTGGCGAATGAGATGTATATTAAGTCTAAAGACTTTCCCACATTCCTTACAATCAAAGGGCTTCCTTCCAGTGTGAATACTCTGATGCTCAGTAAAATTTGAACGTCGACGAAAGAATTTCCCACATTCCTTGCACTGATATGGTTTTTCATCAGTATGAATTCTTTGATGTTGAGTAAGTAGGGACTGAAGTCTGAAGGCTGACCCACAGAGTTTACAATTGAAAGGTTTCACATTAGTGTGAATACTCTGATGCACAGTAAAATTTGAACGTCGACGAAAGAATTTCCCACATTCTTTGCACTGATATGGTTTCACATCAGTATGAATACTCTGATGTTCAGTAAGGTGGTACTTACGTCTGAAAGCTGATCCACACAGCTTACACTTGAAAGGTTTCTCATCAGTGTGAGTTTTCTTATGCTCAGAAAGGTATACCTGAAGCCTAAAAGCCGTCTCACATATATTACACCCAAAGGGTTTCTCATCTGAATGAATACTCCGATGTTGCACAAAGTATGAGCCACTACTGAGTACCCTGCCACACTGCTTACATTGAAATGATTTTTCTCCAGTATGACTGTTCTGGGTCTGAATGATGAGCTGTGCTAGTACACTGAGGGCCTTTCCACATTCCTTACACTGAAAGGGTCTCTCACCAGAATGAATTTTTTGATGTTCCATGAAGTTTGAGTGATGATTAAAGGCTTTTCCACATTCATCATATTCATATGGTTTCACACCAGAATGAATAATCCTGTGTTGAACAAGACTGGAGACATCCTTGAAAGACTCACCACATTCCTTGCATTCCAAAGGTAACTCACCATTGTGAGATTTCCGACGTCTTGTAAGCTGTTGGTGGAGTCTCAAGGCCTTCACACCTTCGTTACATTCATAGGCTTTCTCTCCAATATGAATAGTCTGATGCTGAATAAGAGTTGAACTACAATCAAAGTACTTCCCACACTCTTTACATTCATGTGCTTTTTCTATATTGTGAGTAAGAATCTGGTTGGTATATGTAGGCATTTTTTCCTTGTTAGTAATCTTTTGATCATCATTTCCTTCTTGACAACTCTGTAGTCCCTTGAATGTACTATAGTTGAGTCCATTACTAAAACTGGCACTCTGGAGGTCAAAAGTTTTACTTATATGCTTTATGCTCTCTTTGGGTAGACTTATATTATGATTGTCTGGAGATATTTTTTGAGGTTCATAATCTGACTCCAAATCTGAAAGAAAAGGAGAAAGCAAGACTACTTTATTTTCCTGTGACACAAACAGACAAAATCCATTCAACCAATGGCCCAACTCTAAAGTATTTTTTGAGCTGAACAGAAGCAAGGAGAGCAGCAATAACAAAAGTTAATGTGAAACAGTACTCTTTTGTGGGAGCCCGTTCTCGGGTTCCTCGTGGCTTTACCCAGCAGGTCCGCATAGAGGATGATTAGGACCTCGGGCCTGAGTGCAGGTGTCTGAGATGGTCTGCACTTGGCTGTGCTGGGGGAGGAGGTCTTTTGCTCCACCCCTTGGCGTCTCTATAAAAACCCTGGGGCAGAGACAGTCGGGGCCCGTTGGAATAGGTTCCAGGCCCTCTCGAGGCTATCCTTTATTTTCTATCTGTTTATCTCCGCGATATTCTCCGCAATAAATCCTTCTATCTAATATTTCCTGCTGCTCGCACTCAAGAAAACTCTGGGGAACTGTGGGGGTGGTGGGTAAATGCCCCACAGAATGGCGCCATGAACAGGGACTAAAGAAAAAAGAAAAAAAAAAAGGAGGGGACTAAAGACAAATGAACAGGGACTAAAGACAAAGTAATAGGGACTAAAGATAAAGGAAAATAATAGTTTTATTACAGAGTTTTTGGCGAAAGTGCTGAGTTCAGCCCTGCCAGTGGATAAGGCATGCCGGTGTTATGGAAAATATATATTTTTTATATATATTGAGAGGCAGGGGTTTTATCCTCGAGAGAAAAGGAAAGCGGACTGGAAGGATGTCTGATGCTGCAGCGAAATTCTCTTCTGTCAAAATTTTCTATCTTGTATCGCTTTCTCAATTTCTATCTGAAAAATAAGTATAAGGCATAGGGTAGTAATATAGTGTAGGAAAAACTTAGAAGTGTAAGATTGTGTAGGAAAAAATAAGTAAGGCAACTAGACGGAAAAACTCTACAATTTTCTAACTTTGGGGGCTATGAATGCAAACTGGGAAAAAAATCTTTCTTTGGGCTTTATGGGTAGTAAAAAAAGCTCTTCTTTGAGCTTTTGGGGAAGAAAAAGTTTCCTATGGAAGCTTCTTGACCTGGGGACAGCTGAAATGCTGAATCCAAGCGGCAGGAGAAAGTGATTTCTCCCTGAGGCAAATATGGGGGTGTAAAAAGCCAAAGTTTAAAGTTGGGAAATTTTGGGAAAAGTTGGTCTTTCTCTTTTGGGAAGAAAAAAAATCTTTCTCAAACTATAAAGCTTTTCTTGGAAAACTTGGGGGGGAAAAATCTCTCTAAAAAGCCTTAATCTTTCTCAAACTAAAAGCTCTCAAACTTAAAAACTAAAGTCTTTAACTTTCTCAGAAGGACAAAAATTAGAATCACCTGAAGATTAGTATGGGGACCACCTGTGATTAGCTCAAAGGGAAAACAACAAACCTCTTAAGACGGCAAAACCTCTCTAAGTTCTCTTTCAAGCTTTAAAAATCCTCCCTGCAATGCAGGAGGCAGGGACAAGTTCCTAAAAACCTCTTCTAAGCTCTGTCTCTTCAAGCTGGTCAGAGTACCCTGAGGGAAATGCTTGGGAGAGTGTGGGTAAAGAGCTACAGAGAGCCCAAAAGGGCAGGAAACTTTACCTGAGAAAAGCAAAAAAGCCAAGCTTTTCAGTTACAGCCGAGCTGAGGCATCAAGGGTTTTGTTTGAGCATTTCAGAATGAAAAGGTGCTCCTAATCGTCCTAATGCAAAGATCCCCTGAAGCGTGCAAACTGTTAGCATTGTATCCTCGCTTCTGACCAAAAACCCAGAGGTGACTGGCCAGCGCCTCTGAGTTGGAGTGCATTTCTGGGATACTAGGGTTCCTGCAGTTGTAAACTTCCTGGAGCACAGAGCTGAGGCAGGAAGGTGCAGGACCCAGGGGAAGATTGCTAATGAACAACCAAAACTAAAGCCAGTGGGAACAGCACAGTTGCCTGCTTTCCTACAAGTCCTGGCTTGATAGGTCCACAGCTGCAAAAAGAAATCTGAGAAAAAGCTTTCCTATCAGAGTAAGGACCTTTCTGGGAAAGCAGTAAAGCTGAACTGTGTCTGAAGCAGTTGTGCTGCCGAGTCAGAACGCTGTCTGGGGAAAGAGCCCAGCCAGGGCAGAACAGAACTATCCAGGAGTAAAGTTTTCTTTTCTGTCAGAGAAAGCAGCTCTTTGAGAAAAGCTTTGTTTCAACTGACTCCGTGAGATGAGGGGGAGTGTAGCCCTAAGGGGTGATTGCCTCTGGCATAAGCTCTGTCCTTGAGCACCCAGACAAGCAAATGCAACCCACTGGGGGACTGGGCCAGGTGAAGGCCTGATGAGGCAAAACACCTGTCCTAATGGGAGTTTAGAAATGGCAAAAACCTCCCTTGTTAGATTCTCAGTCTGTATGCAAACCACACAGACCCGAAAACAAATGGACAAAAAGCCCCTACCTTCAGGAGCAGGGAAAGCCACCACTGTAGTGTCGGAAACTGTTTCTGGGGTAGAGGGGATAAACTGAGACCAAACTGGGAACTGTCTGGGAAAAAGACTCCGAAGAAACAGAAGGGACATATTCCTCCCCAGAAAATGCATGACCTGTGAAAAGCTGCTAGAATCTGAGGCAGATTGGGGGGGGGGGGGAGCGCCCCTACCTCCAAAGGCAGCTAGCAGAGGTACAGAGCCGCAGACAGATACCTGAAGCTCTGCATCTGCAGAGGGGGGAAGGAACAAGCAAAATGAGAATAGGTCTGTGGGAGAAAACCTCTCCAAAGGAGCATGGAAAAGCTCTGTTGTAAATGTTTGTTTTTCACTGACTGACTAAGACAAACACAAGCCCCTAGGAAAGTTGCTATCAGAAATGCCAGCCTCAATGTGCGCTAATGAGGCAGGTGCGGTTCTGATTTGGGGGCCCGTGTCACCTGTTGAAGCCAGCTGAGGAGAGACCAGAACCCTCCCAATGTGCCATAGTTGAAGATGTAAAATGCTTGTTCAAATCTCCCATTGCAAAAGCAAAAAACTTTGTTCAAACCTCCCGGGCAAGAATTTGTAAGCAAGTCTGGTAAAAGAGAACCAGTTGACTCTCAGACCCAAAAAGAACTATGGGAAATGACTGATACAAGGGAAATGATATAAAGGACTGATTTAAGGGACTGATAATATTATGGACTGATATAAGGGAAATGCATTCTGGGAAAGGTAGTTTTTCCGTTAAAGATGGCGACATTGCCCTGAAACACTTTTGTCAGCTCGAAAATACGTTCATGGTAAACTTTAAAATACAGCTTTTAAAAGAATAAGGAGGAAAATCGTCTAAGAGTTTAAGTATCAGTTCCAATGAAAAATTGAAAGGATACGGAACTAGGTGCTTCGCGGTTTCGGCTCCGTTGGTAAAATGCCTTATTTACCCTAATAGCTGTGCAAAGTTTTTACAGTAGTTGGAAGACAAAAAGCTACCTTTAAGAGCAAACAAGCCACTTTAAAATCCTTAAGAAAGCAGTTTATACACTGAATGTTGTCTTAGATATGAAGAAACTTATGTGAAATTAAAAAAGTTCTTTGCCTTTTGAACAAACTGCCTGCAGTGAGTAATTCCTTTGCAAATCTAATAAGGAGACAAGGAAACAGGCATTCGAAAAAGAAATGACTGCTTTATAGATGGGAAACAAACTTCAGAAAAATCTGTCTTAAAAAAAAGCTTCACCTGAAAGTTCCCTATAAGAAATCAATGCTAAATATTACAGCTGCTAATAATAACATCAGGAGTTAAAGCTAATGAAGTGAAAATACTAAATACAGTTCGGAGCTGTGCAGCTTTTGGCTTTACTAGCTCCTTTAGAAAAATACTTTATATCACCTAATAGCTGTGCAGTATTTGGCGAAGAGCTTTACAGCAGCTAAATATGGTAATTTCGCCCTCAGCATGAAGTGAAGTTTTTCGGTAGAACAAACCAAGAGTACTGCTGTAATAGAAACATTTGTCTGAACTGAAGCACTTAGGGGAGCTATTATGAATTTGGGTGAAGGGACAGCCTCTAGTTAAAAACCATCTACCGCTGACAGTGCATCTCTGCCGGTCCAGAACGGCTGAGAGAACTGGCAACTTTGGAGTGTGGCGTCATCCTGGGAAGGTTATAGTCCCCTAGCAACAACTATCACAATTCTATAACAACACTCACTAAATTCCAGTTTTGTATAGCAAAGCTGACTATAAACTCCAAACTTTAGAAATGATGTACGTACTTCCGGTCTAGTTAAGAGAATCTTTCTAATAGAGATAGTGATAATTAAGAGTAAGAAATAGAAAAGGATGAAAATAAGATATGTGAGTTTGAAGATTCTGTCTTGTTAGATCTGTGTTAAGAAATCTTTAGGTGTTTGCGAAGTTAAACGTATGCTAATAGTAGCCCTATATAAGTTTGTAAAATAGATCTATAGTTCCTTTAATATAAGCTTGCAAGAAGTATCTAAGGTAGTCTTAAGACATGTAGTAATAAGCTTGTAAGAAGTAAAGATGCTAGTTGTATATGTAAGTTTAAATAAGAAATAAGATGGAATGAATATAAGTATATAAGTAATAAGCTAGAGTTTCCTAAAGGAGTATAAATAAGTAGATGTTATGTGAGTTTGTAAAAAAGTGTAAATGTTGAATGTGAGTCTAAATGCTTTGCAAAGCAAAAAATGTTATATGTGAGTTTGTGAAAAAGTGTAAATGTTAAGTGTGAGTCTATTAATGTATATGGTGAAAGAACCTGAGACACAGAAGGTAGTGTCCTAGCAGACTGCAAAGTAGGCAGTCTGAGCGGTTTTCAAAAGTTCTAGAAGCCGCTAAGAAGCAAAGAAGGGCGGACTCCAGAGCCAGCACAACAAGGCATCTGCAGCTGAGATCCGTGGAAAATCGACGCAACACAGAAAAACCTGAGCTAACATCAAAAACGGTGCTGTTTAGAATACTACTGTACCTAAAAAGGTCTCTGGCTTAAGAATAAGTTCAGAGACGCTTGTTTGAACAAAAATTGTTAACTGCAAAAAGTTTTGGTTAAAAACGTCTCTTCATATTTGGAAGTGAAAGCCTGATACCAGAATTTATTTCTTGTTTGAACTTTTTGAACTTAAAATGAGATAAAACTACAAAAAGAATTTGGTTATGGATTTCTTCATATTTGGAAGGCTCGTACCAGAATTTATTATTTGAATTCTGGGACTTAAGAAATGAAATGAACAGTAGAGATTTCATTGATATGGGACAATTTTGAGTTTACTTATAGTAATGACCTAGGAACTGTTTGCTGGAATTGGATTAAAAATGGAACTGTTTAAATGAAGAAATTTTTTATTTCTACCTAGAATCAAGATGCAGTTTTGTGTATGCATATATGCTTTATTAATTGGTGATTCATGAATTGTTTTGTGGAACTGTTTATGTAAAAATGAAATTACTTACAGAACTGGTTTTGTGTTATAAATGGAACTGTTTAAATGGAAAAGTTTGGGTTTTCTAACTAGGCTTGAGATTTTGCTTAAATTATAAAGAAAAGGGGGAGAGTTAATATTCCTTAGTCTAATTTCAAAAGTTGTTTGAGTGGATTAATGTCATGTTTTGTTAGTAAGAAATGCAAATGGGGTATACTAAGAGGCTACTTTTAAAGTGTAAAGAGTTTTATTAAGAAACTGCTTTTGGATGTTTTGCTAAGTTTTCAAAGTGTTAATGGTTAGATTGAGAAGATTGCTTTTCAATATGGGTTTGTAGGAATTGTATGAGTTTGGGTTCCTCTAACTAGGTTTGGGATTTTGTTTAAAAAATTATAAAGAAAAGGAGGAGTTATGAGATTGAATTATGTTTGCAGAAATTATATTTACCCTATTGATATTAATGCACCCTGATTTTGTGGAGTTAAGGAAATATTTAAGTTTGATGTGAATACATCGAAGTTTTTCCTATGTTCTGTTAGCAAGAAAATTCAAATGATTGAGTTAATGTTGTAAGACGGAGAAAATTAACTATATATAGCACCATATATGCTAATTCAAATGGTTCTGTTAAGAGTTTGCTTTGTGTTGTAAGATTGGGAGAATTGTGACTATGTATAGCAATATTTATGTTAACCTGTTAATGGTAATGATGAAGCTAAGGGATTCTTTAAGTTGTAGTCGCCTTAAGAGTTTTTGGCTTAGAAAGGGCTTGAGGCAGCTAAGACTGCTGTAGTCACCTTGAACCTAATTCAAAAGAGAAATGCCATCTTCATCATCCTCTACTCCCATACTGGGAGGTGTAACAGCTATGGAGATTGCTGTAAGCCATTAATAGTTATTTTTTTATATATTAAGAAAGGGGGACCTGTGGGAACCCCCGTTCTCGGGTTCCTCGTGGCTTTACCCAGCAGGTCCGCATAGAGGATGATTAGGACCACGGGCCTGAGTGCAGGTGTCTGAGATGGTCTGCACTTGGCTGTGCTGGGGGAGGAGGTCTTTTGCTCCACCCCTTGGCGTCTCTATAAAAACCCTGGGGCAGAGACAGTTAGGGCCCGTTGGAATAGGTTCCAGGCCCTCTCGAGGCTATCCTTTATTTTCTATCTGTTTATCTCCGCAAGATTCTCCGCAATAAATCCTTCTATCTAATATTTCCTGCTGCTCGCACTCAAGAAAACTCTGGGGAACTGTGGGGGTGGTTGGGTAAACGCCCCACACTCTTTACAATAGAACAGGTTGGAAACTGGAAGGCATATCTGCTTAGAGAGATTAAAACAAACTGTACTGAAATAATCTTATGTGGTTTATACATACTACAGGAAATACACATTCTTTGATGAAGGCTTTGGCCCAAATAATGAGAAAAGTAATGTACCACACAAATACCAAATATCTGTCATGCATTAAGAAAACTGTCAGGTTGGGGCTGGAGAGATGGCTCAGAGGTTAAGAGCACTGGCTGCTCTTCCAGAGGTCCTGAGTTCAATTCCCAGCAACCACATGGTGGCTCACAGCCATCTGTAATGAGATCAGGTGCCCTCTTCTGGCCTGCAGGCAAACATGTTGTATACATAATAAATAAATAAATCTTTAAAAAAGAAAAAAAAAAAAAAAACTGGTTAGGAGCCAGGCGGTGGTGGCGCACGCCTTTAATCCCAGCACTCGGGAGGCAGAGCCAGGTGGATCTCTGTGAGTTCGAGGCCAGCCTGGTCTCCAAAGCGAGTTCCAGGAAAGGCGCAAAGCTACACAGAGAAACCCTGTCTCGAAAAACCAAAAAAAAAAAAAAACTGGTTAGGGCCTGGAATTGTTAAAAAGAAGGAAGTAAAAAATCCGTGGTAGTGGTGGTAGACAATGGTAATAATCCCAGTAACAGGCAGTCAGAAGTAACAGTGTCGTAAATTCCAAGACAGCTTGGACTACATAGTAATACTCTCTCTTGGAAAAAAACAAAAAACAAAAAACAAAAAAACAAGACCAAGCTAAAAAGAAAACAGAAAAAAAGGGGGGAAATACATTAGAATTTTAAGGAAAACTAAGGATCTCTGGCCAGAGAAACAGGTAAGCTCATTGCAGATCTTTACCTATTCTCCTTCTCCTCCAAATCCAGTTCCCTAGTCTCATCTACAGCAGACCATCTGCCGCGGCCTGCCCTTCATCCTTGCCCCCATCTCCAGATGATCACACAGATCCACACCTCCAAACAGCTTTCTCCCCATTCACTGCTTTATCCCAACCCACAGGTCCAACAGAGATTCCCTGGGAACTCGAAGGCCACTCTGGACAGTGAAACACGTAAGCTAACTGCAGATCTTTACCTTCTCTCTTTTCCTTTCACCTTCATATGCAAACACATAAAACCAAGGCTAACTTTAAAAAAAAAGAAAATCTTGAGTAATAAAAGAACTGTAGAAAGTATCACTATCCCCAATTTCAAGTTATACTACGGAGCAATAATAATAACAATAATAATAGTAATAATAATAATAATAATATGATATTGACATAAAAACAGACAAGTTGATTAAATTGAAGACCCAGACATCAATCCGCACATTCATGGACACCTGACTGTTGATAAAGAAGCCAGAAATACACACTGGAAAAAAGACAGCATCTTTACCAAATGGTGCTGGTCAAAAAAGACAACTGCATATACAAGAATGCAAACAGATCCATAATTATCACCCTGCACAAAACTCAACTCCAAATGGATCATAGACCTTATTATTAAACCAGATACACTGAACCTGATAGAAGAGAAAGTGGGGTATGGCCTTGAACTCATCAGCACAGGAAAAGACTTTCTGAATAGAACACTATTAGCACAGGCACAAAGATCAACAATTAATAAATGGGGCCTTATGAAACTGAAAAGTTACTACACATCAAAGGACACTGTCACTTGGACAAGGCACAAGCCTACAGAATGGGAAAAGATTTCATCAACCACATACTGATAGAGGGCTAACATCAAAAATACATAAAGAACTCAAAAAACTAGATATCAAGAAAGCAAATAATTCAATTAAAAAATGGGATGCACTTTAATCCCAGCACTCGGGAGGCATTGCCAGGTGGATTTCTGTGAGTTCGAGGCCAGCCTGGGCTACCAAGTGAGTTCCAGGAGAGGCGCAAAGCTACACAGAGAAACCCTGTCTCGAAAAACCAAAAAAAAAAAAAAAAAAAAAAAAAAATGGGATGCAGATCTAAACAGAGAATTCTCAAAAGAGGAAACTTAAATGGCTGAGAAACACTTAAAGGAATGCTCAACATCCTTGGCTATCAGGGAAATGCAAATTAAAATTACTTTGAGCTTTGATCTTACACCCGTCAGGGTGGCTAAGATCAATAAAACAGGTGACCACTCATGAGGGTGAGGGCGAATATGTGGAGAAAGAGGAACACTCATCCACTACTGGTGGAAGTGCAAACTTGTACAGCCACTGTGGAAATCTATATTGTGGTTCCTCAGGAAGGTGAGAATCAATCTATCTCAAGAAGAAAAAGCTATACCGTACATATATCCAAAGGACTCTTCATCTTACCACAGAGGCACTCAACAATGTTTATTGCTGCTCTATTTTTAATAGCCAGAAATTGGAAACAACCTAGATATCCCCCAACAGAAGTATGGATAATAAAAATGTGGTACATTTACACAGTGCAGTATTACTCAGCTACTAAAAAAATGAAATCAGGCCAGGTGGTGGTGGCATATACCTTTAATCCCAGCACTTGGGAGGCAGAGGTAGGTGGATCTCTGTGAGTTTGAGGCCAGCCTGGTCTACAAAGAGAGTTCCAGGACAGCCAGAACTGTTATACAGAGAAACCTTGTCTCGAAAAGACAAACAAACAAATGAACAAACAAAAAGAAATCATGAGTAAATGGACTGAACAGGGAAAAAACAGAATATTTGAGTGGGATATCATAGATCCAGAAAGACAGGGTATGATATGCGTTCACTTCTATGATATTAGCTGTTAAATCAATGATAATCAGGCTACACTACATGGAACTGCAGGACTAGGTACAGAGTTAGAGATGGAAGCGGAGCATAGATTTTATTAGAAAAGGCAAATAAAATAGCTATGGATGGATGACAGGCTGGAATGAAAGGATCAATGGGGAAGGAGAGAGGAGAAGGGGACAAGGGAGGAAATATGAGGAGAGATACCGAAACTTAAGGGCCATTTGAGAGGCAGTATGGATATCTAATACAGTAGAAACCTCCTAAAATATACACATATATGAAGACTACCGAAGTGAAATAGCAAGTAATGAGGGAGACAGAGTCCCAACTAACCATCTCTTGTCATCAAATGAAGCTTCTAGTGCCAGAGTTGGTTTACGTCACCTAATTGAGCTGTTGTCGGCCAAAGGGGTGCCATGGGAACCCCAAACAACTCAGAGTGTTGCCACAAACTGATGGCAAGTCCACACAGCTGAGGACAATAGTTACATAACTCATTGAACATGGAAAAGTCAAGCTGGTGCCTACACAGAGCATCCACCCCTATGTTCCAGTGTCTTTGGTACAATAAGATATTCTGCACACTACCAGAAGAGAAACTTAAACACCAAGCCAGCCAAAACCCCTTGAATGTAGTCTTTCCTGCAAGTTATACCATGGCCATGATGGCACAAAGTTTGTGAGAGTAAGGAATCAATATGTGATTTGATTTGTCTACTCCACAAGATGGAACCTAGTCCTACCACTGGTTGAGTGATCAGGAACCTGAAACTAGACAGCCCAGGAACCTAGGGTCAAACCAAATATTACTGTTCTAAAAACACAAAAGCAAAAGCAGAAACATAGCAATGAAATGGGTCCTAACGGCATCCTGCTATATTTATAGATCAGTGTCTTGCTCAGCCATCATCAGAGGAGCTTCTTCATGCAGCAGCTGGGAACAAATACAGAGACCCACAGCCAGACACGATGCAGAGAATCAGACCTTGGGATACTCAGCCCTAAAAGGGATGTTTCCATCCAATCTCTCCCATAAAAGCTCAGAGAACCCTGTGGAAGAGAAGATGGAAAGAAACAGCGTAAAAGCCAGAGAGATAGAAGAAACTAGAAAACAAGGGCCTCTTAATCAACATGATCAAAGCTCTTATGATCCCAGAGAGAGAGGCAGCACGCACAGGGCCTGCACTCACCCAAAATGCACCAGGTCCTTGGTGCATAAATTAATTATGGCCTCCAGTTCAGTATTTTTATGGGATTCATGAGTGTGTAAACAAATATGTCTCTGTGTCGTGTGCCTTTCCTTGTGTGATGTCCTTTCTGCTTTGTCCAATTCCAACGTGCTAGTTTCTGTTTTAGCTTATCTTATTATTTTCCCTTAGAAGCCTATTTTTAAGGAGACAGGATCTGGATGGGAAAGGAGGTGGGGAGGAACTAGGATGAGTAAAGGGAGGAGAGGCCATAATCAGCACTTATTATGTGAGGAAAAAAATTCATTCTCAATAAAAGGAGGGGAAAAAGAAGACTAAGGAGACATAATAATAAATACAGGCAAAAAGTCAGAGACTAAAATGTCCAGAAAACTAAAATCAATCCCCAAATGTTATTTAAAATGGAAAATTCATAAAGAAAACTTCTTCCGATGATCCTCCCGAGATGATAATGTTCTTAGTACAAGAGTAAAAGGTTGTGTTAGATTAATTAGGATTGATGGAAGATTATCTATGGATAATATCTTAGTAGGGGAGGCATGAAATTCTTAGTATCACCATCAACAGTTCAACAAAAAGTATTTCAACATGTAGTTATAGACATAAACAGTACAAGAGGCAAAATGTCTCTAATTAGTACATTCAGGTAACAACATTTTTAAAGCCATTTTATTTGGAGGGGGTTGTTGTTGAGGTTGTAATTTTGTTGGGTTTTTTACTTTTTGGTTTTAATCACTCATTTATTTTCATTTTATGCGTTTCTGTGAGTGCCTGCATGTATGTATGTATATAATTTGCATGCCTGGTGCCCAAGGAAGCCAAAAGAAAGTACCACATCCTTTGGGATTGGCATTATAGGCAGCTGCAAACCTCCACACAGGTAGGTGTTGGAAACCCAGTGGGTGCTGGAAGCAAAACCTGGGTCCTCTGTAAGATCAGCAAGAGATCCTAACCGCTGCACCATCTCTCCAGCCCCTCTATGTTTTGAGATGGTCTCATATAGCCAAGGCTGGTCTCAAACTCAGTATGTAGCTGAGGATAATCGATAATCTTGAAGTTCTGATCTTCCTGCTTCCACCTCCCAAATCCTGGTATTACAGATATGTCCCCTGTACTAGACAGGGTTCTCTGGAGGAAGAGAACTGTTCATTCTATATATATATATATGGGATTTATGAGCGTGGCTTACAGGCTCTGGTCCAGCCAGGCCAACAATGCCTGTCTAACAACACAAAGTCTAAGAATCCAGGGGTTGTTCATTCCATGAGACTGGATGTCTCAGCTGGTCTTCAATACATGCTGGAATCTGAAGAAGTAGGCTCTCATGTCAGTGAAGGAATGAACTTGCCAGCAGAGTGAAGGAAGCAGACAAAAGGCAAGAGCTTCCTTCTTTCACATGCTATTTACAGGCTGCTATCAGATGGTGGAGCCCAGATTTAAGGTGGATCTTCTACCTTCAAAAAGAAATGGATTAAAAGTGGGTCTTCCCAATTAAAATGACTTACTTAAGAAAAATCTCTCACAGGTGTACCCAGCTGCTTGGGTTTTAGTTAGTTCCAGATGTAGTCAGGTTGACAACCAAGAAGAGCCATCACAGCCCCCATGCCAAGCTAGGTAGAAGGCTGTGTTGTGTGCGCTCACATGTTGTTTCATTGGCTTCTCTACCTATTCTTTTTTAGTCATGGTCTCTCATTGCCTGGAGCTTGACAGGTAAAGTAGGCCGAGTTGTTAGCAAGACAAGAGATCAGCCTTTTCCACTTCCCCAGTGCTGCAGTTAGAAGCATAGGCCACACCATCACACCTTGATTAGAGTGACTATGAAGATATACAATTAAAATATTTGCTATGCCTCACTGTGCTCCTGAATTCACTGGTGTTCAAAGTGTCTCATCATTGGAACAGCGGTTAAGGACACTGACTGCTCTTCCAGAGGACCTGGTTTCTAGTACTCCAGCCCCAGGGGATCTGATATTCTCTTATGGCCTCTTTGGGTACCTGCACACCTGTGTGCACACACACAACCAATAAGATATGTTTAAAATGGTAGAAAGGGAGGGTAACTGCTCCAGTAAGAGGGAAGAAGGTGAGAACAACTTAGTGACTCATGAACTAGAAGGTCCTGTGACAGCCTTTGCTATGACCTTGACTTCCTTCCCAGGTCTCAGGCATGTTCTTCCACAGGCCTTGGCGAGTTGAAGAAAGTGTGTCAACCCAGTGTCAGGCATGAGGCGACTCTCCGACCACATGCTGTGCCTGGCAATGCTGGAGACCTGCCTTCCTCTTACTCACCTGGGCTGGGCCTGTCTGTTTCTTCCTTCACAACCATCCAGGGCTCTCTCTCCTGCTCTAATAAGGCGATCAGATCGGGTTTGGAAACGGAACTTCCCACTTAAAAGAAAGAAGAAATGACACGTGGAGACTTTTTTCTTTCTTTTTTTCTTTTTTTTGACTCAGTCTCTCATGTTATTCCAGGATGTCCTGGAACTTGGTATGTAGACCAGGCTGGCCTTGAACTTACCTTGAAATGCCTGCCTCTGCCTTCCAAATGCTGGGATTAAGAATGTATACCACCATGAGCTGCCTGTGCAGATTTTTAAAACTACACTTATTTATAACAAAGGTCTATACAGCTTGTAAGCCCAGCAACTGGGGGAATGAGCCTGCCAGCCTGCACTGCATAGCAAGACCCTTGTCTCAGAAAAAAATAAATGAATAAAAAAGGAGGGGGGGTTAATCTCATTTAAATGTAGATAAGAGCTTATCACGTAAGAAGAAAGTATATATAGTGGGGGAGAACGTGAACTTAGGCTACACTGTTCTCTGCAGCTCACCAACAACGCCATTTATTTAGGCAAGTCCCGTAAGAGTCTATGCTCAGTTTTTCCATCTAAAAACTGGAAATGGTGGCACCCAAATGTAATCATAACACCTGAGGAGGGAAAGCAGGCAGAGAAGTCCAAGGCCAGCTTCAGTTTCAAGGCAAGTCCAAAGCTAGCATGAGCTACATGAGACCTGATCTCAAAAAAGCGATTAATAATAATAATAATTTGGATTGAGTTGATGATATCTATTGGATAGGGTTGCTACTGAGCTAAAATAATATATTCAACACTTTGAATACTATCTGACCTATACTAACACAAAATTGTGGGTTTTTTTTAGTTTTCATTTTTTACTTAGTAATGCTGGAGATGGAACTAGGTCCTTGAGTATGCTGGGCAAGTGCTCTACCATTGAGTTACAACCCCAGCCATGAAAATTGTTATCATCATTGTTAACTATGTTGCCTTCTTTCACATTTGGACCTCATTCTTACAGATTTGCTCAATGAAAATGACAAATTCACAGCCTGAAACTTCCACAACAAAACAGGTAAAGGAAGTGTTCATTGAGGGAAACAGAATGTGTCCACTTCTGTTTTGAATTGATTCTATTGATTCATTAGTAAGTAAATCATAAAGGCTCTCTTATTTACTTGTGTATGCATGCATGTACAGTGTATTTATGTTTTTATGAGGGTGTGTACACAAGTGTGGGTAAGCATGCATGTGTGTGTATGGGTCAGAGAGCAGTGTAAGGTGTGTTGTGTAATTGTGTAATTGAGCCCCACCTTGGTTTTTGAGACAGCATCTCTCTCTGAACCCAAAGCTCACTGAGAGGATCTCCAAGGTGTGGACAAAAGGCAGATGTGCCATGGGCCTCCTGTTTTCAACCCAAAAAAATCTCACATTATTCCTTTGGGAGAAGGAGGAACTCAGCTTCCTCTTTAAAATTCTACTGATTTAAATTTCTTTTATTTTATGCGCATGTGTCTGTCTACATGTACATTTGAGCACCACATGCATGCATAGTGCCCATGGAGGCCAGAAGAGGGCATCAGATCCATGGAACTGGAGTTATACATGGCTGTGGGCTACCTTGTTGGGTTGGGAATTGAGCCTGGGTCCTCTGCTAGTGCAGCCAGTTCTCTTAAACACCAAATTATGTCTATACCTCACCCTGTAGACTAGGCTAGCCTGGAACTCACTATGTATCTGAGGGTGACCTTGAACTCATAATGATTGTTCAGTCTCAGCCTTCTAAGTGAAGGAATGACAGCCATGGGCCACCAAGACCAGCTTCAGCTACCACAGGAAAATGGCCCTGTCTTTTCATTCAGAGTGAGGAAAGCCAACAGTGTAGAGAGCACATCCCCCTTTCACGGGGACAGATGGCCTTACCCACTGTGACGAGGTTGCTGTAGGTCTCCAACATCAAGTCCCTGTATAAGACCCTCTGAGTAGCATCCAGGCAGGCCCACTCCTCCTGAGAGAAGTCAACAGCCACATCCCTGAATGTCACTGACCCCTGAAACCACAAACACAAGTAGAGTGAAACTGGGGAAGAATTCAAGATGGAAAATCAGAGGGGAAAGGACTCAAGAACAGGAAGAAGACATGGAAATGCTCAAAGTACCTGGCTGCACGAGCTCCCCCAGTAAAGGATGACGGTACGCACCCTACGCATCTAATAAATGTGCATTTCCATTCCATCCACACCCTTCAAGTTATAGCCCACAAGAGAGAAACGTCACCAGGGTTCAGTGTAAAATACTAAGAAATAGTGTGAGTCCTTGAGTTTATTATGGTATCAGATGATATCAGTAAGACTCTTTGTCACGAGAATGACTTTTGTAAACTATGTAAGAGTCCATAAACTACATAAAAGTCCACATTACTGGCATATTAGATTCAACCTTTTATGCCCTCTTCAAAAAACAAAAAAGTAGAAAACAAAATGGCACCTACATCTCAGGTCTTCCTGGACTCTGGAGACGACAGCCCCCTCCCAATCACAGCCTGGATGACCTTTCCCTCTCATCACTGAACTCTCTCTTAAAGCCCCTCAAGCAGGTCATCTCACACACATGCACCGAGGCCATTCACTCTCAAACCCTGTGTCATCAGCCTGAAAACACCAAAGATGTCAATCAGGAGTCCCAGTGCAGTCAAAGGAGACCATCACCTCAACGTTCTGAACCCCCAAAGACCCTGCTTCCCTGTGGACTGTCACCTCCTCTGCAACGACAGTCCTCCCTGACCACAGACCAGGCAGAAAGCAGATGTGCAGGGATGCATTCAAAGAAAACTCCAGAACCAGCAGGAAAGAGCCACAGACAGGAAGTGCTCTGGTCTTCCAACCCTCACTGTAATGGGCAGACTGGGCTGGAGGACTTCAGGTCCCTGGAAAGCTTCACAAGAGAAGATAGCAAAGACTCACCTAACCTGAAAGTCACCCTATGTAAAGAGACAAAGGTCAACTTACACAGACCATGTCTTGAGAACTAGAGCTGGCCATTCTTCTTCAGGATCCTCCCCTGGGGAACAAAAAGAAAGTCTTTCAATGGATTGTGACTTGATGTTCCCAGACTGACTTAGGTCAGCATGACTTCATCGACTACTTTTATATCTCAAGCATCCCCACTCACACACTCCTCTCCCACTGCTCATAGCCTCCCACACACAAATTAGAAGCAGACAGGAGTCTACACAAAGACGATTCTGTCCTAATCCCAGACAACCCATTGTACGAAGGTCACTTTCCCACTCCTGAAATCCTCAGAAGTGAACAGAAATTGCCTACCACCTCCATTCTTCCCCTACTTTGAAAAGGGGACCTTTAAAAATCAAAAGCCACCTGGTGTGTGATATCATCGAAATAGTTATCGATTTACCAAATCGGGGTTTGAAAGCCCTAACGCTAACCTCTGGAGGTTCCTATCGATAACATCTTGGGCAAATGGAGTGATTGTAGAGAGAAGACACCAAGGATCTCTGAAATGATTATGTGAATATTAAGTGGAAAGGGAGGGGACAATGTAAGTTAAGGGCCACAGTGGTGGAGGTATCAATTGACATATTCCTCCTTCACTTACTGCAATTCTATATTCCAAAACTACTACCTCGTTCCTCACACCGAACAAAGAGCAAACTCACTCTCGAATCTTAGATGTGTAGCAATAATGTTCGCACTCTTCTCCAGGCCCTCGTTTGAATAGCGGCAGACTCGGGAGCCCGAGCAAGCAGGAGATCCCAGGCTGTGCATCCGAGTGAGCACTCTCCTTCACTTCCCACAACACCCACGATGGCTAGAGCTCCCAGAAAGTTCTGGACTCAACGAGCAGCTGCCCTCCTAGGCGACCCTCGGGGGCGCTTCCGGCCTCAAATGCTCGCCCCGAGCTCAAGTCTGGACCTCAGGGAAAGCTTCCCTCAGACTCCGTCCCTGACCTCTCGGTACTGAAGCCTGGTCCTCTGCTTCAGCCCCTGTGGCCGTGAGAGAAAGCAGGAGCAGAAAGAGGCTAGCACAGTGACCCAGACAACGCAGAGTGCTCGAGGTGTACACACACGCACGCACGTACACACAGACACGCACGCACGCGCGCGCGCGCTGCCGTCCCTACACACTCACACATATCACCATGCACCCACACCACAACCAGCCCGCTGCCTCATACCTTACTCAGTGGAGAATTTCGCCAGCGATTTCTTCCTCCAACTAGAAGCCTCTGACCTTCCGCTGTAGCAGCGCCAGGACACAGAAAGTTGATCGGTTACTTCCGGCGCGGCGACCCCTGGGAAATACAGTCATCCAGTGCAGACACACCCCCCCTAGACCCCACCCCGGAAGCCTAGCTCTTCAGAGAAATCCCAGCATACAACCTAGACCACCTCTCTGGGAGCTGCGCCCAGTGGTATGAGGGAGCTCCCAAAGGGAAGCGCGCTTAAAGCGTAAGCTCCCGGGTGTTCTCCAAATGTACTTCCGGGTTCTTCGGGTAATGTGTTTTCGCTCCTATGGAATGTACAGACGAGCCTAAGGGTTTAGGTATTTTGTTTTGTTTGGGGTTTTGGTTTTTCGAGACAGGGTTTCTCTGTGTAGCACTGTGTCCTGGAACTCACTCTGTAAACCAGGCCTTCCGCTGCCACCCGAGTGCTGGAGTTAAAGTTGTGAGCCACCAACGCCCGGCTGAACCCATGTTTAAAGTGCAGAATTGGAATAAAATCAGATCGAGACATAACTGCTTTGATCACGCTTTCCCTGAGTCCCACTGCAGAAGGATTCCACCTCTCTGTGCGATGGTAGGGACTATGATAAGTTTCAAAAGACTGAACTAAAGAATTGGTTGGTTTTAAACGAGGAGAGGACGGGCAGGTTACATCAGAGACTTCGGAGAGCCAGATGACCCTGTTTTCTAGATAGGAAAATGTGACTGAGGACCACATCGATTTGTATGGACAGAACGTTCCATTAGACAGTCATATATCATGACTATCACGTGAAAATATCCTAAACAAAAAAAGTACGTTTAGCTTTTGTAGGAAAAACCCACTTTTGTTGTAGTATGACATTATTGAACTTTCAAAATCTCTTTTGTTGTTTCTTACAGTTACACAAACTTCTTTTTATTCCAGAACGTGATAGAAAACAAATGTCAAGGGAATAGAAGATCCTTGTAATACCACTAATCGACTTAAATGTATTATAAATGATCTAAACCTAAAGTATAGATTGTCAGATTAGGTTTGAAAACAAGCAGACCCAGCAACATGTTAACTACAGAAAATATGTTAAAGGTAAGTACTCTAGCATATCAAAGTGACTCATTCTCACAATAGTCAAAAAAAGACTTAAGTCAATTTTAAAATCGAAGCAGATGTGGGATAAAGAACATTGCCAGTGATAATAAAGAGGACAATTTCATCAAAATAAACTTGGCTGGGTGTGGTAGGGCACGCCTTTCATTCCCAGCAATGGAGAGGCGGAGACAGTGGATGTCTATGAGATGGAGGCCACCTAGGACTATATAGGAAAACCTTTTTGGTTTTAAATCGAGACAAAAGGCTGAGGTGCCTGTTTAAAATATCAAAGTGGGTGCTGGCCTCCAGGTTCTTCCTGCATCCCTCAGTCCCTACCTCTTTCAGGGCCCTTCTGGATGGCATACCCTGCCCTCTACCCTAAACTTCTCCAGCCCAGGGGCTGGCTGCTCTTCCCTATAGAGCCCAGCCATTTCGGTTGCCTGCTCTCGTGGTAGCTGTGGGCCTCCTGGCTGCTGCACCCGGTCCCCTCTCTTTCTTCTCCCTTCCCTCCTCTTCTCCCTACATGGCTGGGGATCACAACCACTCTGGACTCTCCAGATGTCCCTGTCCCCGACACTGGCTATGCCTTCCCACATACCTACAAGAAGCCATTGCCTCCACCATACCTAGGTCAAGTCATATTTCTTCCTTTTCTTTCTTTTTTTTTAATTCAAAACCCTCTCTAGCCGGGCGGTGGTGGCGCACGCCTTTAATCCCAGCACTCGGGAGGCAGAGGCAGGCGGATCTCTGTGAGTTCGAGGCCAGCCTGGGCTACCAAGTGAGTTCCAGGAAAAGGCGCAAAGCTACACAGAGAAACCCTGTCTCGAAAAAACCAAAAAAAAAAAAAAAAACCCTCTCTAAAAACTAAAATAAACCCATAGTATACTACTAATAGCACAGCTTCAAAACATGATATATATATATATATATATATATATATATATATATATATATATATATATATATATATAAAATAGTAATAAGGAATGACAGCCACATCCATGATCACATGCAAATGCTTTCAATCTCAATCATTGATAGAACAAACCAGAAAAGCAACAGGGCATAGTTGATTTGGACAGCATATCAACTATGACTGCTGTCAGAATCAAAATGGAGACAGTTAAACTTTAATGAAATCAGGGGGCCTTGAAGGGAGCCCTTCCTTCCTTCCTTCCTTCCTTCCTTCCTTCCTTCCTTCCTTCCTTCCTTCCTTTTCCTTCCTTCCTTTTCCTTCCTTCCTTTTCCTTCCTTCCTTCCTTCTTTCCTTTCTTCATTCCTTCCTTTCTTTCTTTCTCTCCTTCCTTCCTTCCTCCTTCCCTCCCTCTCCTCTCCCTCTTTCTTTTGATTTCTCTGTGTAACAGCCCTGGCTGTCCTGAAATTCACTCTGTCTACCAGTCTAGCCTCAAACTCACAGAGATCTACTTGCCTCTGCCTCTCAAGTTCTGGGATTAAAGGTGTGTGCCATCACTGCCCGGCTGGAGTTCTTTCTTGTACACACAACTATGGCAGAGATGTCCATTACCTGGAGATAATTCTATTGAAAGCTTACTTTTCTTGTGCTTTTTTTTTGGGGGGGGGGGAACTAATACTTTATATATTTCTACTCCACTTTTACAAACTAAAGCACATCTCTTTTAAGATAGTCCACAGGCTGATTGTTCGAGTAGAGACTGCAGGTAGGGGTGCCCATCCAGACCCAGCTGACGGTTTCGGCAAAGCTTTCTGTTTTGCTCTTTCACTGGATTTGGGGTCATTTATAAACATTCTTAGTTTCCTGTCATGCCAGTGTCTCCCAGTCTTCCTTTCTCTCTACAGAGTCATTTCGGTTGGTCTGGTCCATCTTTCCTGTGTTCACAGTCTTTCCTTACTGCTATTGCATGTCGCTCATGGAAAAATTAGATAATTGCCTCCCCTTTTCTCTACAGCTGCTGTGTGCAATTTGGGGGAGTTGAATACATAACAATGAAGATTAGTATGTGCCATAAATATTTCATTAACTACAAATAACTTGAATTCCTGCTGCAGTTCTGCCCACCTACCTACCTCAGCTCTCAGCCCCTTTGTCTCCCATTCTGTGTGTGCATGCCGTCAGTTCTCTTCAAACAAAGATGCACCTGTATCTCTTCAAATATTCTTCTCTCCTGCTCTAAAGGTGGTTGTGGCCGTGTGTTGAGAAGTCCCTCCATTCCTTTCCACCTTGTGTTTTTGTTTATTTTGCTTTTCTTTCCCAGGCTAGCCTGGAACTCATTACATGTAACCCAGGCTTGCCTTAACTTTCTGGCAATTCTCCTGCCTCAGCCTCTCAGATTCTGGAATTAGAGGCAAAAGCCACCACACCGAGCTTCGAACTTTAAAAGAAAGGGGTCTCTGAATTGTATTGGCATGCAGAACTTTTCTTCTGGACACTAGCCCCCGCAGGGCTCTGCTGTTGTTGCTGCTGGAACAAAGGCAGAGTCGGGTGCGTCATCTCAAGTCCTCCCATTTTAACTCTCGGTGTCCTGGGCCCCAACCCCTGTAGGGAGTCCAGGACAACTTTCCTTCCAGTCACTTCCGGCAGCATCCTGGGGCAGGCTCTGGAAACTCAGTTAACTTGGACAATTAGTGTGCTGAGAAAAAGTTGTCAGGGGACTTTTCTTGTAGACCTTGTCACTGAGAGCAGAAATAACACAATGATCACAGGTCCAGAGAAGAGACAAAGTTGGGGAAGCAGAACCTATAACTGAGGGCTCATCATTCCCTCCAGTGATGAGTCTGGTAGCCCCCAAGCCTGGCTTCCTGGAACAGAGGTGTGTTCAGATTTGTGGGGGAGCATGCTTGTAACCCCAATGCTTGGGAGGTCGAGGTGATAAGATCAGTAGCTCAAAGTCATACTCGGTTAAGAGACACCATGACCACAGCAACTCTTATAAAGGAAAGCATTTTCATTGTGGCTGGCTTACAGTTTCAGAGGTTGAGTCCCTTATCATAATGGCGGGACATGGTGGCATACAGGCAGACATGGTGCTGGTCCACGGGCAGCAGAAGGACAACTGTCTGTCCCACTGACCAGACTTGAGCTTATAAAACCTCAAAGCCCACCTCCACAGTGACACACTTTCTCCAAGAAGGCCACACCTACTCCAACAAGGCCACACCTCCTAATAGTATCACTCACTATGGACAAAGCATTCAAACACCTGAGTCTATGGGGCCCAATCCTATTCAAACCTCCCTGGCCTCCATGAGCTTGTAACCATAACATAATGCAGAAATGCATTCAGTCCAACTTCAAAAGTCTCATAGTCTATAACACTCTCAACCTTGTTTACAAGTCCAGAGTTCAGTGTCTCTTCTGAGATTCATGCAATCTCTTAACTGTAACCCCCTGTAAAATCAAAATGAAAAAGCAAATCACACACTATCAACACTTAATGGCATGGGATATACATTACTATTTCAAAATGGAGTAAAGAGAGGATAGTATGGAAATAGTGGACCAAAGCAAGTCCATAAACTAGCTGGGCAAACTCCAAATTCTGCATCTCCATGTCTGATGTCATTATGCTTTTCAGATCTCCAGCTTCTTTCAGCTTTGTTGACTGCAACACACTTCTTTTTCTTGGGCTGGTTTCACTCCCTGTTAGCAGATTTCCTTGACAGGTATCCCACAGCTCTGGCATCGCTAACATCTTGGAGTCTCCAAGGCAATCCAGGCTTCACCTTCACAGCTTCACACAATGGCCTCTCTAGGCCTTCAAGCAGAGATACCCCTGCCATAAGCCTGGCCTCAGTGGCTTTCCTTAGTTGTGGAGGGAGATTCCATAACCTCTTTCTTCTATCCTTAACTCTAAAGCCAGAGCCACATGGCTGTAAATGCCAAGTTCTGCTGCTTTCTGGAGCTGGAATATTGCCCCCTCTTTCAATTACATCTTCACCAACTTTTGGTTTTCAATGGTTTCATTCACTGCCTAAATTGGGCTATCCTGGAACTCAACCTGTAGATTGTCCTTGCCTTTAACTTAGAGACCCACCAGTCCATGCCTTCTGAGTGTTGAGATTAAAGGTGTGCACCACCACACCTGGCTCTAAGCTTTTCTTTAATTCTTTTTTCATAAATTTGGAGCTTATTGGATGGGGTTTTGTCCTGAGGTCACCACTCCCTTTATTACATTTAACACCAGCTCTTCTTTAATCTGTTTATCTCCTTGAACATAAGACTTAGCTCCATTCCACTTCCTGGCACCCCTGTTCTCTTCAGTCTGTGTATTTTGTATTTTTATTTGCTCAGTGTGGTGGTTTGAATAGACATGGTCCCATAGACTCATGTGTTTGAATGCATGGCTCATAGGCAGTGGCACTATTAGGAGATGTGGCCTTGTTGGAGGAAGTGTGTCACTGTGGAGGTGGGCTTTGAGGTCCCATATGCTCAAGCTATGCCCAATATGGGACACAGGCCTCTTTTGCTGCCTGCAGATCAAGATATAGAACTCTCAGCCTACATGCTGCCATGCTACCTGCCATGATGATAAGGGACTAAGCCTCTGAAACTGTAAGCCAGGCCCAATAAAATATTTTCCTTTATAAGAGTTGCTGTATCTCTTCACAGCAATAGAAACCCTAACTAAGACACAGCTTGTTCATTTGCAGTAAAAAATCTTCATTAGAGTTAACACTAACAATCACACAACAGATTGTTTTATGGCACATGCTTCTAACCCCAGAACCCCAGGCAGAAGCAGACAGATCTCTGAGTTTGAGGACAGCCTGGTCTACAACTTAAGTTTCAGGACAGCCAGGGCTACACAGAGAAAACCTGGGTCAAAAAAAAAAACAAGGAGGAGGAGGGAGAAGGAGGACAAGAAGAAGGAGAAGAGGAGGAGGATAGAAGTAGTTCTCCTTGTTCTGCCTGTGGGCTTGATCTCTCCTACAGCCTCTGCTACACTGTGGTCTATCTATGACATTAATAACTCTTCTAATGAACTTCTTATTCTAAAATGACAATCCACCTCAGTGTTCCCTTGACCCCAAACCTACAACCTTTCAATAATGACATCATCATGACAGGAAAGATGACTCAGCAGTTAAAAGAATCAGCTGATCTTCCAGCAGACTGGAGGAGGACCCAAGCTCAGCTCCCAAGACCTATGTTGGGCAGTTTACCACCATCCACCTGTAAGGCCAGCTCCAGGGCATCTGTTCTCTCATGGCTTCAAGCAAACCAGTGCTTACATGGCTTGTGTACCTGCACAAACACAGAGGATGTGCGGGAGAGGGAGAAACAACTACCAAAAATTAAAAATCTTCTAAAAATAAAAATCTCTAAAAGCCTGGAAAAAGCCACCCCACCCCCACCACGTTGAAGACGTCTGATGGAGAGGAAGAACCACCTGCAAGGTGGACATGAACCACAATGCTGTACTGTGAGCCTGAGCACTCTGTTCCCACACTACTGACCTGTGGGGCTCTGAGGCTGGGGAATCCCCTAATTAGACTTCCAGATTTGACCAGCATGCCCTGGGAAGTTACAGAAACTTCCTTGTATATTTAATGAATGTAAAACACACCATACCCAGCCTGCATTTTTAAATTATACATTTCTATATAAAAATTAGGTAGCATCAGCTTCCTCTGTTCACTTGCTCTGGGAGAATCAGCCCACACCACTGCACTACAAAGGAGAAGGCTTCACTGGGCAGAACCGAGGCCTCTGGCTGAGAGCCAGAGCCATCTTCCATGTGTGGGACTGAGATCCTTGTGTGGGGGTCCTTCAGAACCAGTCAAGTTGTCTGGTGTCTGGAGATCTGGACAATGTCTTTGAAGCAGAACAACCCACATAAGCTACTTGTGAATACTTGACCCACTTAAAATTCGAGAGAGAAATATTTACTGCTTGAAGTGATGGGATCTTTCTATTTTAAATCTAGAAATTTGCTGTTGCATACAATGATCACTAGTTGACAACAGGAGTCCAAGGATAAAAGCAAAGAGAAAAGGAGTCCATTGCCCCTCAGTTTACATACATTTGTGTGGGTAATCCATCTGTGGTGATATATTATGTACTCCAATAAAGCTTACCTGAGGATCAGAGGACAGAACCAGCCACTAAATCAGACATAGAGATCTGACAGTGGTGGCACACACCTTTAATCCTATCACTTGGGAGGCAGAGATCCATCTGGATCTCTGTGAGTTCAAGGCCACACTGGGCTACATGAGAGAAACAGAACCAGGCAGTGGTGACACAAGCCTCTAATCCCAGGAAGTAATATGTCAGGACACAGAAAGGTATGTAAGGCATGAGGAAACAGGAATTCAGTCTTTTGAGGCTGAGGATTTTGTTTGTTTGTTTGTTTGAATTTTTTTGGTGGCAAGTGCCTTTTATTATTATTTTTTTCTATTATCAGCTTGATACATTACAAATTCTTATCCTAATAGTGAAATGTTTCACTGAAGCTTGCCCAGTGATTGAGTAAAACCAAAACTTATTATAAGCCAGTCATCCTAGGGTCCCCCATGCTACATATATAGCCTCCATGGTTCTGTGGGTTACAGTCTGATTGTCCTTTACTTTATATCTAGTATCCACTTATGAGTGAGTACATACCATGTTTGTCCTTCTGGGTTTGGGTTACCTCACTCAGGATGATATTTTCTAGTTCCATCCATTTGCCTGCAAATTTCATGCTGTCATTGTTTTTCTCTGCTGAGTAGTATTCCATTGTGTATATGTGCCACATTTTGTTAATCCATTCTTCAGTTGACGGGCATCTAGGTTGTTTCCAGGTTCTGGCTATTACAAATAGTGCTGCTATGAACATAGTTGAGCATGTATCTTTGTGGTATGATTGAGCATTCCTTGGGTATATGCCCAAGAGTGGTATGGCTGGGTCTTGAGGTAGATCCATTCCCAATTTTCTGAGAAACCACCATACTGATTTCCACAGTGGTTGTACAAGTTTGCACTTCCACCAGCTGAGTGCAAACTTGCATTTCTCTGATGGCTAAGTATGTTGAGCATTTCCTTAAATGTCTTTCAGAGGCTGAGGATTTTGTAGAGGTAAGCTAGTGGCTAGCTGTTCTGCTTCTCTGATCTTTCAGCTTTCAACCCAATATCTGACTCTGGGTTTTTTATTGTAAGACCTTTAAAGATTTGTGCTACATCTAGTGTCCAAAGTTTGTGGCACAAATTCACGAAAAGCCACTTGCCTGTGGCCTTACAGGCCCCAGCTCAGTCCTGAGCTGCACATGGCTGGAGTCTCCACCCCATGTGGGCTGGAGTTCCTAACCAGCTGGATCCAGATGGCTGGATCTTTCACTTCTTCTCTCCTGGTGGGTTGTGGGCTCTCCCTGGATCCCCCTCTTAGGCAGCTACCACCCACTTGGGCTTCTACTGCTCTATGCAGTTGGCAGAGTTGATGAGTCAATTAAGATTTCTTAAAGGGATAAATTAGTTAAAAGAGACTTTTTTCCCACATTAAAAAATGGGAAACATTTTTACAATGGTGGGTGTTTGGTCTCTGTTTGATAACACATTAGGCAGTCTGAAAATGGAACAATTAAATAAGAGGATAATTAATGTTGATGGGATAGATGTAATATCAATTATTAATATTATTTGTTTGATCATTTCTGTTTTATCATTTAAAAAGTTGGTTAATATGAGTTCCAAGATAAAAATTTTAGAAAAACTTGTTAAAACAGATCATAGAAATTCAGACCCAGACAGAGGAATTTAAAGGTGAACCAATCTCAGCATTGCATTATATGGTTACAGAGAAACAGCCTAAGGCTTTCAAAGAGCAAACCATGATCTATCCAGTAACCATACAGGAACCACCAAATGCTCAAGGCTGTGTATGAGCTGATTGGACTTCTGTGCAAATGTTAGATTTGAGGAGATTCAAAGAAGCTATAGTGTCATATGGTATGCATTCTCTGTGTTGTGAAGCAAATGTTAAACTCACAGTCAACTTGTAATAGAATCATTCCTCAAGACTGGAAATATTTTGTCACAGTGGTCTTAGAGGCTGGTCCCCAGTTACAATGGAGGACCTGGGGGAAAGATGAGGTTAAGACCATTAAACAATGATGTAGGGCAAGAAGTATGGAAATTTCCCAAGGTCAACTTCTTGGAGAAGGTGATTATATGATGACCACACCCCAATTTTATGCCAAATGGCAGCCTTGAATGCTTGGGACAGAATTGAAGAAGTAGGAAAGAAAATCAAGTCATTTACAAAAGTTATACAGGACCCAAAATAAACCTTCACGTATTTCTTACAAAGGCTGTCCTAGCAGTAAATAGAATGATACCAAAATCAGAAGCTAAACAGATAATAATTGAATCTCTGGCTTTTAAAAATGCTAATGCACAATGCAAATAGGTAATTAGGCCATTAAAGGCAAGATCAGTACCCTTGGAGGAATGGATCCGAGATACAATTAATATTGAATCTCATGACCATTATGATGCTTGGATAGGAGAGGTGATTTCCAGAGGTTTGAAGAAAAATAGTAATGTCAGATGTTTCAAATGTGGGAAACAAGGTCACCTAAAAGAGACTTTTTATAAACAAGGCATTCCTAGAAACAACGTCTCTTCAAGGAAAAATGGCAACAGAACACCCCTCCCTTTTAGATTATGCAGAAGGTGTGGCAAAGGTAAACACTGAACAAACAAATGCAGATCAACAAGGGACAGACAAGGTAATCCTTGGCCTTTGCTGTCAGGAAACATGCTGAGGGACCTCTCACAAGCCCCCATGTCAAATTCCATTCAGTTTTCCTATCATTGTAGAAGAAACTCCTTCTCAGAGCAACTAAAGAATTTAATGCCTATTGTAAAAAACCATACTGCTCTGGTTGATGGAACAGCTATGGAAGAGAGAACAAAAAATTCAGGAGAAATCATAAATCAAAATTGATAAAGATTAGATTCAGAAACTCCCCAAAGTTAGGGTTGGGGAAGGGTTTTGTTTTTGTCTTTCAGGAGAATGAAGGCTAAGAAATTTGAAGAACACTGGACAAATGAGACATCTGAACAAAAGGACAAATCATCAGAAAAAGTGTCCCCCCAAAAAAGACTAAATTGGCCTATTGGTATATCACATATCTAACAGGATAAAATTTTGTACATCTTCCTAAATGTTTGTTTCTGCTGTTCTCTATATATTACATATAATGCAAATGGTCTTTATGTTGACCCAGTTCAATTAAAAATTAAAGCTGGCTTTGGAGTTGGAGCATGGCTCTCTCCTTTTCTAAACCCAAGCAGGCTTGTTAAAAAGAAAATGCAAAATCTCTGTATCAAGTCAGAAGAGCCGCCTGATATGGGACAGAAGAAAAACCAAAGTAAGGGACTATTCTATTGCTATTAACCTCATAATTCTTTGGTTTTATTTTGACTCTTTAAAACTTTTCTTAAGGTATGAATTTTATATCAAAATTTATAAGATTTATATATATATATATTTTAAACTTTTGTCATGATGTTAATGGTCATATAGAGTGCAAACTAATTCTAGAAAAAAGGTTTCATCTAGCTTCCTGTACAAAACTTTGGGTTTGAGTCTCTATTAGTTTTCTGCAGGGAACCATGACCATGCCAACATTGACTTTGAAGTCTCCAAAAAGATGATGTGACCCCACAATGATGATGCCATCAGGATGATAATACCACCAAGATGACAAAAAACACCCAAAGATTGGTTTTGGACTACAAACTGCTAAGGGCAATTTTGAGATGGCTAGCTGAGGTGATCCATGCTCACAGACTACTTGAGAAAGGACTTGAGACAAGCCCTGCACTTTTCCATTATGCAGAGACTGGGCAAATGATACAGCTAACTCTCCTAGGACTTGACAATTAACCCCAAATTTTTTCTTTTCAGGATCCCCTATGTAGTATGGGGAATTGGGGGGGAGGTCTAAGCATAACTAGCAATCCTGGCTGATTTCTGCTGGGAATGATTAACTAAGCAGTGGACTTTGCCAAGAGTAGAAAATAGAGATGGGGAACCCTTAACTTTCTGGACAGTGGAAGGCAAACTTTCTGGACTGTGACTCTGGTTGTATAGTTTCTTTAGAGGGGAGAGTTTGTTGAGGCTTTGGTATAGGTGGAGATTTTGGTTAGGACCCAAAGGTCTGGGGACCAAGAGAGGGTGAATTATTCTGGATAGTAAATCTATCTCAAGGTTCCCTTTATGTAGGCATAGAGTCTGAGTACCCAGGTGTGCTGGTTTGAATAGGAATAGTCCCCACAGATAGGGAGTGGCACTATTAGGAGGTGTGGCCTTGTTGGAGTGGGTGTGGCCTTGTTGGAGGAAGTGTGTCACTGTGGAGGCAGGCTTTGGGGTCTCCTGTGCTCAAGCTACACCCACTGTGGCACACAGTCGCTCCTTCTACTGCCAGTGGATCAATATGTAGAACTCTCAGCTCTTTCTCCAGCACCTTGTCTGCCTGTATGCTGCCATGCCTCTCACATGATGATAATGGACTAAAGCTCTGAAACTATAAGCTAGCCTCAATTAAATGTTTTCCTTTGTAAGAGTTGCTGTGGTCATGGTGTTTCTTCACAGCACTAGATACTCTAAGACAGCAGGTTTTCCCTGTTTCCCATAGGCCAGAATTTTTTATGCCCTTGGCAGTGGAGGATAACAACTCATAGGGGAAGCCAAATACCCTCTAGGAAGGCCAAGATTCTCTGTTTTTAAATGTCCTTTCCCCCCAGCACCAAGAAACCCTCTTTCTCTACAGACAATATCATGGATATGCATGGCAGGAAGGGTATCATGACTGTCTGTCTATATGTTGGTGGACTTTCCTTTCCCCATCTGAGAGCCTGGGTAAGATCAATCAGTTTTGCTCTCTGGGCTGAGGCATCTGTCCCTAAGGTTTGGGCCCTAATCATTTCAGTTGAAGTAACTATTGCAGCCCCTACATACCTGGTTTCATCTTCAGTGAAACTGCTCCCATCTGGGTAGAGCACTGCATTAAAATCTTTCAGGAGAAGTCATTTCAAGAAAGTCATGGATGAACCTCGTGGGTCTTCATCAAGTAAGATGGTAGCAGGATTGATGACAGTGGGTTTCTTTCTTTCTTTTTTTTTTTTTTTTTTTTTTTTTTTTTGGTTTTTCGAGACAAGGTTTCTCTGTGTAGCTTTGTGCTTTCCTGGATCTCGATCTGTAGACCAGGCTGGCCTTGAACTCACAAAGATCCGCCTGGCTCTGCCTCCTAAGTGCTGGGATTAAAGGTGTGTGCCACCACCGCCCGGCACAGTGGGTTTCTAAAGCCAGACATGAGGGTGTTTCAGAAATGGGACCAGTACTTGTCATGCTGGTATGACAGCCAGAGTTCTGACACTCCTCAGAGGAGGGCCTCGACTGCTTGGGGTGCTGTGGTTATAAGATCCCGACCCAGAGTTAACTTGGTTGTTTGGGGTTTTCTGGTTTTGTTTTCAATAGACTAACAGTAGCTTCCACTGCTGTTACACAGGTGGGCCATCCTGTAGCTACAGGGTCCAATAATTAGAACTGGTATGTCACAGGATATTTTCTGTGCCCCCTAAATTTGGCTTAAAGACCCTCTTGTGATGCCTTTATTTCATGGACAGATGAGAAGGTTTTGAGATATCTGGAAGTGATTGGGCAGGAGCCAAACTCAGAGCTGTTTTTAAAGTCTCAAACTCCTATGTTTAGTCTCAGTCCATATTAGGGGCTCAGTACCCCCTTTCTATTGTTGTATAGAGGACTTGCTATTTCTGAAAACCCTGGTACCTTACAATGTCTCATCAATCAAGAAGGTGAAGGTGGCTTTTAGTTTATGCAAAAGGTCTTGTCTCCCAATCAGTTTTGTTGTTGCTATTAAACCATGTCTCTATGGAAGAACATGATTTTGCCATGTGTGGCTTGTCCTTGTGATTGTATAGAGATTGAGCTCATGTGATTCTTCTTAACCCTCAGAGTATTAATTTTCTATTGCTCTGAATAAAACTGGAAATTGTGTGAGACTTTGGTCTGCTTCATTTTTAGGCTCTGACCTCTGTTTCACACTGACAACTACAGTGGTGTAAACAAGTGGTGCCTGAATAGGCCTGAAGTCGGCTATGACATAAGAGAATGGGGAGCCTCACAGAAGGAGGTCATGAGCACAGTGGGGCAGAGATGAGGGGAAGCTTTGCTGTGTGTTGAACTTGTGTATCATTTCTTAAAGAAAGGAGGAACACAAGTATCAAAATCACAACTATTAGATTGTTTGTGTATTGTTTATGCTTATAATCCCTGGTTTCCATAAGAAGGACCTTTAGATAAAGAACTATGGGACAGAGTCCAAAAGAATATTGAAAAGCATATAAACAAAGAGGAAAGATCCCTGTTCAATTTGGGGTCACTTGGGCATTGATTCAAAGTGCTATTAAAATCTTAAGGAAGATAAGGAGGCTATTACTCATGATGAAGAAATGGCTAATTTCTTGAATGAATATAAACTGGATGGTTAAACCTTAAAATTGGTTTTAAAACAAAGGCAAAAAGGTATTTTCCCCATTCAGGCAAAATGGAAAGTAAAAACAGCCCCTCTTTTTTTTAAAGTCTCAAACTCCTATGTTTAGTCTCAGTCCATATTAGGGGCTCAGTACCCCCTTTCTATTGTTGTATAGAGGACTTGCTATTTCTGAAAACCGGGCGGTGGTGGCGCACGCCTTTAATCCCAGCACTCGGGAGGCAGAGCCAGGCGGATCTCTGTGAGTTCGAGGCCAGCCTGGGCTACCAAGTGAGTTCCAGGACAGGCGCAAAGCTACACAGAGAAACCCTGTCTCGAAAAACCAAAAAAAAAAAAAAAAAAAAAAAAAAAAAAAAACAGCCCCTCTGGCCACTCTGCAGATGCCGATGATGGTTCCCTCAGCTCTCTTCCTGGAGTTGGTTTGGGTTGTTTTGTTTGTTTATTTGTTTTAATACTTTTAACCTGAATTTTACAAATACTAAGGGTTTTACCTCACACATTAATACTGGGAGACTTCAGTACTCGACTCTCTTCAATGGACAGGTAATCCAGACAAAAATGAAACAGAAATAATGGAGCTAACTCATGTTATAAATGAAACAGATAACAGATATCTACAGAACATTTCTCACAAACACCAAAGAACATTCCTTCTTCTGAGAACCTCATGGAACATCCTCCAAAACTGACCACATACTTGGTGGTATGTGGTACATTTATACATTTATACAATGGAGTGTAACTCAGCTGTTAAAACAAGGAACCAAGAAATTTGAAGGCAAATGGATGGAACTAGAAAAAAAAATCATCCTGAGTGAGATAACCCACACCCAGAAAGACAAACACGGTATTACTCACTTATAAGTGGATATTATGTGTAAAGTAAAAGATAATCATGCTATGGTCCACAGACCAGAGAGGCTAAGGAAAAAGGAGGGTTTAAGTGAGGACACAAGGATCTCTCTGGGAAGGGGAAATAGATTTCATAGGCGGACTGGGGGTACGTGGGATTGGGAACAGGAGGGATCAGGTGGGGGAGGGGAGAAAATACTGGGAGAAATGATTAAAATTGAGGGGCATTTCAGAGTCAGGGTGGAGACCTAGTACAATAGAAACTCCATGGAATCTATGAGAGTAACCCTGGCAAAGGCTCCTAGTAATGGAGGACACAGAGCCTGAACCAGCCATCTTCTGTAACAGGGACGGTCTCAAGTGGAGTGATGAGGACATCAACCCAACCACAAAACCTTCAACCTACAGTGTTTCTTGCCTGCAGAGTGTTCTGGAACCGAACCTAGTGGAATCCTAATCAAAGAGACCAGAGAGGCTTCATCCAGCAATTGATGGGAGCAGGTGCAGAATCCCACAGCCAAACACTAGATGGAGCTTGGGAGTCATGCAGAGTAGGGAGAGGAAGGATTGGGGTAACCAGAGGGTGCATGGACACCATAAGAACACAGCCCACAGAATCAACTGACCAGGACACATGAGGGCTTACAGAAATCAGGGAGCCTGTAGGGGTCTGACCTAGGTCTTCTGCATACATGTTACAGCTGAGTATCTTGTAATCTTGTGGGATTCCTAACGGTGGGGGTGGGGGCTGTCTCTGACTCTTTTGCATACTTGTGTGACCTTTCTGTTCCTAATGGGTTGCCTCGTCCAGCTTTGATGTGATGATAAGTGCCTGGTCTTACTGTGGCTTGCTATGCTGTGTTTGGTGGATGGCCACGGGAAGCCTGCTCTTTTCAGGGGGGGGGGGCAGAGGGAGTGGGTCTGGGGGAGAGAGGAGAGAAGGGGAGAGAATGGTGAGAGGGAGGGAACGGGAAACTGTGGCTGGGATGTAACACATGAGAGAATAAAAAATTGATTTGCTTTTATGTAAAAATAACTGATGATGGCTGAAAGTATTTATTCTTCCAGAGAAATTTTCATATGAATAAAGCCTTAGATAAAAATGTTTGCAGAAAAAAGAAAATGCCATAATGACATTCATTATTATGTTTAGTTACCATACACTAATAAAAATGTGTCTATAAAGCTATACAATTAGTTTAAAAAAGAAAAGAGAAAGCTCAGCCCCAGCAGCCCACCAGCGGTAAGAATCCTGCAGGCAGGCTGTACCACCGCCATCACCACCCAATGGACTCTGTAACCTACAAGACCCACTCTGCCACCCAAGCCCACCAAACCCATCATCTTCCCCCTGGCCAAACATCCTCTGCAACATCAGCATCCCCTAGAGACACAAAGCACCAAGTGCACCAACTGGAAGAGGTGAGTGACTGGTCTCCCAGCCAAACTGCTTCAATCCCTAGGCCCTAAGTCCCAAGGCACATCCTGTGCCCTCCTCTTCCTATCTGAGCCCCAGAATAAAGAAATTGGGGTACATTTACACAACGCAGTATTACTCAGCCATAAAAAAATGACACTATGATTTGCAGGCAAATAGATGGAACTAGGAAAAAAATCATCCTGAGTGAGGTAACCCAGACCTAGAAAGACAAACACAGTATGTACTCACTCATAAGTGGATATTAGATGTAAAGCAAATGATAACCAGGCTACAATCCACAGCTAGGTAACAAGAAGGATCCTAAAAGGAATGCATGGATCACCCTGAGAAGAGGAAATAGATGAGATTTCATGGGTAAACTGGGAGTGGGGGAGGGGATAGAGAGATGGAAACATGATGGATTGGAATGGATGAGTTGGGGGAGGGATGGAGAGGGAGAGCAATGAAAGAGATAACTTGACAGAGGAGGCCATTATGTGTTTAGGGAGAAACCTGGTGTCAGGGAAACTCCCAGGAATCTACAAGGATGACCCCAGCTAAGACTCCTAGCATAATGGAGAGTATGCCTGAACTGGCCTTCTCCTGTAATCAAATTGGTGACTACACTAATTGTCATCATAGAGCCTTTATCCAGTAACTGATGTAAGCAGATACAGAGGTTCACAGCCAAGTACTGGGCCGAGCTCTGGGAGTCAAGCTTAAGAGAGGATTATATGAGCAAGTGGGGGGGGGGGTGTCAAGATCATGACAGGGAAACCCACAGAGACAGCTGACCCAAGCTCGTAGGAGCTCACAGACTCTAGACTACCAGTAGGGAGCCTGCATGGAACCAACCTAAGCCCTCTGCATGTGGGTGATAGTTGTATAGCTTCATCTGTTTGTAGCCCCTAGCAGTAGGAACAAGATCTGTCCCTGGTACATGATCTGGCTTTTTGGAACTATTCCCTATGGTGGGATGCCTTGCTCAACCTTAATGCATGGTGGAGGAGCTTGGTCCTGCCTCAACTTGATATGCCATGCTTTGTTGACTCCCATGGGAAGTCTTACCTTTTCTGAAGAATGGATGGGGAGTGGTAAAAAGGAGGTGGGGGAGGGAATGGAATGAGAGGAGGGAGGGGAAACTGTAGATGGTATGTAAAATAAATTTTAAAAATTTCATTAAAAATTTTATAAAAAGAAGGAAAATGCATTTTAAAATATATAAATGGGACTTTTGTTCCAACTAGTTCATGGATGAATACTGAATATTAATATAGAAGATTTAGCATAAATTACATTTTTATTTCAATAAAATTAAATGCTAAGAAAGGGTTTTTATATCAGTAATAGCTTTACAATGCTATTGTTAATTTTTTTTTTCCCACACAGGGTTTCTGTGTTATAGCTCTGGCTGTCCTGGAACTCACTTTGTAGACAAGACTGGCCTTGAACTCACCAAGATCCACCTGGCTCTGCTTCCAGAGTGCTGGGATTAAAGTTGTGTATCAACACTGTCCAACTTATTTCAATTTTTTTAAAATTCAGAATTTTCTGCCAAAGTCAATTGTCTGCCTTGTTTAGGTTTTTATTGCTATAAAGAGACACCATGACCATGGCAACACTTATGAACGAAAAAGTTTAATTGAGGCACTTACTTACAGTTTCAGAGTTCAGTTCATTATCATCATGGTGGGGAGTACATTGGTATTCAGGCAGATGTGGTGCTGGAGCTGAGAGTCCTACATCTTGACTCAGAGGCAACAGGAAGTGGACTGACTCACTGGGAGGGATTCTGAGCATAGGAAACCTCAAAGCCCAACCTCACAGTGACACATTTCTTCCAACAAGGCCATATCCACTCCAACAAAGCCACACCTCCTAATAGTGCCATTCCCTATGAGTTTATGGGGGCCAAATACATTCAAACTACCACACTATCATATAATGAATTTTCCATAAAATATTTTTAGCAGTCTATCATCTCAAAAAAGAAAAGAAGAAAAAAGTAAAGAAAAGAAAAGAAAGGGTTCTAGAATTGCCAAAATATCTCTTAGTCTGCTGGCTACACACAGAAGAAACTTAGAGGAATAAATTTAATCAGTTCCAGATAGCCATGGCCAATTGTTAAATATTATCAATTCTGTAACCGCGCAAGCAGAGTGTAATGAATATGCACGCACGGTGGGGGGGGGGGAACTCCTGAAAAAATAACAGTACTCACTGGGGAACCAAGGAGATTGTTTTCACTATGATTGATGCAAAGTATCCACAACAGAAACCTAGAGACCATAACTGGTGCAGGAGATTGACTGACATGGAATGTGGTCCTAAGGATGAAAAGCACAGGTCCCTCACACCCCAAACCTGATGAGCACATGTGGAGAACAACTGGCTGGCTTTAGGTTACTCTGAATTGTATGGAATATCAGCTTTCTGGCTATGCCTACCACAGAATGGTTCTATCTTAGGAAGTAGGAACTCTGACTCAAGTTACTCTACCTTGAGTTGTGCCATGAAGAAATGACTCTGCACCTTACTGATACAAGTGACCAACCACCTGAAAGCACACCAGGGGACACAACGTGATAATTCATTTGTACCAAAACGACACCTGAAAATCTATCATGTCAGACACATGAGCTTACCAGTTGTGCAAGATGGGACCACTTCCCCTGGGACCATAAAAGGACCATCCCAAGACCAAAATGCGGCAGACATACTCACTAGCCACCTTGTCACTCATCATGTGCCTCATTCTCAGGAAAATCACCACAATGAAAAACACCTGCCTCTAGCACCCGACTCTAGGTTGGGTGAAGTTTCTCTTTTCCTTGGCACAGCTCACTGCAGGCTGACCCTTGGGTGAGTTGCCATCTGGACTTGCATTTGACAACTGTCTTGGGGTTGTGGTGGGAGCCATGAATCTGGGATCAGTGCAGGAGTGTAGAGCAGATGGCTCATTGTATGGTAGAGTCCTATTGAGCTCCCTGCTGTATGACAAAGATTCTGCAAGAAAATTCCACTCTATCTCCTGTGATTCCCCAGAATGATGTCTGGTTCTGGGTCTCCCCTTTCTTGGTCTTGTTGCTGTTGCTACCCAGGGTGATTTGGGCACAGGAGAATAATGAGAGGATGGTACAGGGAAATGGAAAACAATTCCCCTGGAGAATGTGTGAAAAGATGAAACTCATGGGGAATATTATGAGAATAGACAAAAGTTCCTATGTTTCTTTCAGGCCTACTCAACATAATTTCATGACTACTGGAACTGCTGTAGAAGAAATTACTTTATCTGAAACCACTAAAGAATACTTAATGTGTCTTGTTGATTGTATTTTGAGAGGCACTGATCCCAGGAAATATTTTACAGGTAATATTAGAACTTACTGTATAATGGCTATAAGGAACTGGAGAACATCTAACTACTCAGAACAAAGCTTAAAGTCTACATTTGTGCCTAAAATAGTTGGCATAAGATCAAAAAGACACGATGAAGGTGTACTTATAATTAAACCTAGAAAACTTAATGATTATTATGCTACATGGTGCATACATCAGGCTTTTTGAAGAATGAAAGTAACGTTTAGATTTGTTTCTTAAGACTCAATGTCTGGTACCTTGTAACCACAAAGGATGACCAGCCAGAATATTTTAGTTTGTATAAAAATACTTAGTCACTTGCTAACCTCTGGGGCCAGCTGTTTCCTGCCTGACCTGCTGGGAGGGGTGGTGCTCTTGAAGTATAGAATTGATGACCTCTGAATAACCTTTTTTCCCCTGACATGGAAGGAAGAAGTGGGTAGAAGCTTGGGGAACATTGCAATGTAATCTTGAAGGTTCTTGAAAATTGATTATGTAAAACTCATGTTTCACATGCCCTACTGCACATAATGGTTTCATTAGAATGATAAATAAAAAAAGGTCATCTCTTAGCCATAGAGAGTGAGTGTTTGTCTCCATATTTCTCATGCCAACTCCATACCTCCTCCTCAGGACCTGAACCCCACTGGAGCTGGACTCTGGCAGGGTTTTATTGCTGTGAAGAGACACCATGACCACAGCAACTCTTACAAAGGAAAACATTTAATTGGGGCTGGCTTACAGTTCAGAGATTTAGTCCATTACCATCATGGTGGGTGGTACAGTGGTGTACAGGCAGACATGGTGCTAGAGTAGGAGCTGAGTGTTCTACATCTGGATCCATAGGCAGCAAAAAGTGACAGCCACACTAGGAATAGCTTGAGTCTCTGAGATCACACAGCCCACCCCCAGTGACCACTTCCTCCAACAAAGGCACACCTAATAGTGCCACTCCTTATAAACCTATGGAGGCCAGCTATTTTCTTTCAAACCACCACCACATCTCTACTCCTGAACAGCTCTATACCTGTAGTTTGTAGTGTTTTCCTGGTCTCTCTAGACTCTTCCACAGGCCTTTGTCAGCTGTGTCTGGACTTCAGCACAGCCACATTGAACTCTGAAAAATCCAAAACCCAGACATTTTGTAACCTGCACATTTGCACATTACCGTGACATACTAACGTGCAATAGAAGACTTCATATTGGTAATTAAGATTGGAATAAAAGAACCTGTGATAGTCAGCAAACAGCTATCAAGCAAAATTGGGATTACTTGACTGTTGGAGCCCACCTAGGTTTCCTAGTGGCTTTTCCCAGCAGGACTGCATTAAGAGGTTGATTGGACCATGGGCCTGACTACCAGGTGTTTGTAAGGGTCTACACTTGGCTGTATCTAGAAAGGGGGAAGGCTTTTGCCCCTCCTCTTGGCATTGTTATTAAAAGCCCTTTGGAATAAAGTTCTGGGCTAGTGGATAAGGATCCAGGCCCTCCCGAGGCTATCGTGCATTTCTACCTGTTTTTCTCCCCTCTTTATTTCTACCTAAGTTTCTTATCCCTCATTCCTCAAGAGTCCCTGGGGTAAATCAATGTGGGATCTGGTCTCCCATAGATTGTGCCAGTGAACAGGGACAAAGACAAAGGCAAAAAAGACAAAAAAACCCAAGGACTTGGCCAAAGGAATGAGGGGGCATCATGAGTGAGAGGCATGCCAATAAGGAATTGAAATATGAAGGTGATGGTATGTTATTCTCAGGTGTGTAGGTTAGGCGGTGACATGCCACAAGGCTGCAACATAGCTTTCTTTCTATCTAGGTTTTTTTTCTCTCTCTCTCTTAATTTCTAATCGATAAAAACAAGGAAAAAATGCAAAGTAGAATATAGGAAAATAGTGTAGGAAGAAATTTAGATTAAGGTAGTATACAGAAATATTGGGTTAGAAGAAAGAAAAAACTTAAAGTAAGATAAGATAAGCAACTAGACAAACTATGCCCCTAATTTTCTAACTATGAGGATATGAATGCAAAGTCCTGAGGAAGAATCAGAGGAAATATCTATCAAAGAGCTTAACAGGAAGAAAAAGATTCCTGTGGGAAGCTTTTGGTCCCAATTGGCAGAGGAAAGAATTTTCCCTGAGGCAAATTAGGGTGAAATAAAACTTTCACTCTGCTGGCACTGCCACTGTATGGAAACATCATATCAACAGAATTAGTTTCCTTCTAGCCATGAAGCCAAAGTTCAGAGAACAGAAGTTTTGGGGAAAACTTGGTGGTCTTTCACTCTCAAAAACTTAAAGTTTTCTGGGGAAAAACTTAAACTCTCTCTGAAAAACTAAAAAGCCTTTCAGGTCTTTGCTTCTCAGAGATTCTCTTTCTGTAAGGACATAATTAGATTCACCTGGAGACATCAGTATGGGAGAATCACCTGTAATGGCTTTAGAAACAACAAACGTCTTAGAATATGGCAAATCCTCTCTGCTAAGTCCTGTCTCTCTAAGCTAGAGAAAAACAGCAGCCAGAAGTTCCCTACAGTTAGAGCCTAGCAAGCAAGTGCAGGCAGAAAGCTGAAGCAGGGACAGCCTCCCCCACGGTGAAGACACAACAGAGGTGGTACGAGACCTGGGGATTAAAGGCGTGCGCCACCACCGCCCGGCGTGAAGCATTTTTTCCTCTGGTAATAAGCCACTGTCTGAGTGTGCACAGGCAGATGGACACAACTCACTCAGGGACAGGGTCAGGTGAAAGGTCTGATTAGGGAAGTACACCTGTCCTAATGCAAGCTTAGGGAGAGATCTTTTGTCCCTCCCCTTGGCATTGTTATAAAAAGGCCTTTGGAATAAAGTTCTGGTCTGGTGAATAAAGATCCAGGCCCACCAGAGGTTATCCTGCATTGAACATTTTATTGAGCATTTCTGTTTCTCTCCCCTCTTTATTTCTACCTAAGTCTCTTATCCCTCATTCTTCAAGAGTCCCTGGGTTAAATAAATGTAGGAACTGGTTGCCCACACTTGACAAACTGTAACCAGCAAGACTGACAGCAGTTGTAAATTTATTGCTCATTCAATAACTCCTGACATTGTGGAAACACACACAACCACATTGTACACACATGACCACACAGCACCATGTAAAATACACAAATGTATCTATGTTTCTATACAACACAAGCATAATCATACAGTATCTTGCAAGGTGATTGTTACCCATGGTGGTTTGAAAGAAAATGACCACCATCAACTCATAGGGAATGGCACTATTGGGTCTTGCTGGAGTGGGTGTAGTTTTGTTGGAAGAAGTGTGTCACTAGGGGGTCGGCTTTGAGGTCTCAAGTGCTTAAGCAAGCTCTCCCCAATGCCTGTGTATTTGGATGTAGGACTATCAGCCCCTTCTCCAGCACCAGGTCTGCCTGCATACTACCATGCTTCTCACCATGATGGTAATGGACTGAAACTCTGAAACTGTAAGCCAGCCCCAATTAAATGTTTTCCTTTATAAGAGTTGCTGTGGTTATGGTGTCTCTTCACAGCAATAGAAACCCTAAGACATTACCCATTACTGAATTTTCTACTAGACAACTCTCTTCACCACAATGAACTAGAATCAGAGCAACCTATCCCAAAAAGATCATTCATATGAAGGTATCATTCAAGATAGGCATTAACAAAATGGAGGTAAATTTTTGAGATGGCATTGTAACAATATACTTTAGAATCCAGTAAAATACCAAATTCAAATAACTCTAGAAAAAAATAAATGGAGGAAAATTGTGTATATTTGTGATCTTGAAGAAATATTTCTCTCTTTAGACATTACAATTATCATCATCAGGGCTAGAGAGATGGCTCAGCAATTAAGAACACATGCTGTATTTTCTTACATTAGACTCAAATTCAGTCTCCATCACCCACATGGTGACTCACAACTGTCCTAACTCCAGTTCCAGGGGCATCTGGCACCCTCTTCTGGCACCCTGAGACACCAGGGCACACAGAAAGTGCACATGCAGGCAAGACACTCATATACATAAAATAAAATGTCTGAAAACATGCAGGCAAGACATTCATATACATAAAATAAGTATATCTTAAAATATGAAACTATCTCCTATTAATTTTCATTTACTGCTGATGCCATCTTTATACTGGTTTAGGGTTTCTTCTGTAGCTTCTTGACTTGAATGCTTAACTTTTTCCAACTTTGTCAATTACTCATATGCCAGGGACAGTGCTTATATTTGGGGTTAAAATGGCAACAAAAACAAGGGTCCATTCAAAATAGTCTTGTTCCCTGCTTTCATTGAATGGTATTAATTTTGTACCATCAGTTACACCACACAACTTGAATTCTGTTGACATTATTATGTTCTTCACTCAGCATTTTGGTTTTTACTTACATTTGACCCAGTATTTAAGTAACCATAACTATAAAAATTTGAATGTAATAGTATCTCCATGTAGATTACATATCCACAACAAGCTAGACCTTTTAGTGAACCTCTGGCAGCCACCGCCTTAACCAAATGAACAAGTTTAATTTCTTAAATAATGTGGTAGCTGCCATGTAAGCACTTCTGGATATGTTAAAAGATACACAATCTTTAATGTATTCTTATCCAAAATGAGTCATCTGAACCTTAATTTCCTTAGATAGAAGGCAACAGTGGCTAAAGGCTTGTAATGTAGTTTGGTGACTGAGCGCCTATCTGCCACACACAAGGACCTAGCTTCAATCAACACTGAAAATTGAATAAAGGACAGAGCAAGGCCTAATCTTTATCTATATTGGATTCTCCTTAGGATACATAAATTTGTAAAAGCACAGTTTGAAAGCCAATGACGAATTTCTGAGTTTCTTAAAACTCTGGGTCATTTGCTGGGCATAATAGTCTCCGCTGATATCTGTGGTCTCTTAGAGTCTGCAGGACAACTGCACAGACCCTTCTAGCTTGTATTAGTCTCCAGTAAAAGGTAAGGTGTAATTCTAATAGGCCTACCTTTACATGTTACTTGTTCTTTCTCCCTTCAGCTTTTAATATTTTCTTCTGTATGTTTTGGTTTTGATTATTATGTGACAAGGGAACTTCCTTTTCAGACCCAAGCCATTTGGTGTTCTGTATGCTTCTTGTGCTTTTATAGTCATCTCCCTCTTTAGGTTAGGAAAGTTTTCTTCTACAATTTTCTTGAAAATATTTTCTAGGCCTTTGAGTTGGGGTTCTTCTCCTTCTATTTCTATTATTCTTAGATTTGGTTTTTTCATTGTCCCAGACTTCCTGGATTTTTGTTTCAGGAACTTTTTATAGGTAAACTTTCTTTGAGCAATGTATCTATTTCTTCTATCATATTTCAATGCCTGAGATTCTCTCTTCCATCTCTTGTATTTTGTTGGTGATGATTACAACTGTAGTTCCAGTTCATTTAGCTAGATTTTCAATTTTCAGAATTCCTTCAGTTTTGTTTTCTTTATTGCTATTTCTTTTTTCAGGTCTTAAAAAGTTTTTGTTTGTTTGTTGGGTTCAACTGTTTTTCTTAGCTTTCTTGAAGGGATTTATTCATTTCCTCCAATTATCTGTGTCTTTTCCTTGATTTCTTTGAGGAATTTATTCACTTCTTTTAGAACCTCTATCTTCATGAAGTTGGATTTGAGTCCTTTTTCTCATGTTTCAAATGTGTTGGAATATTCAGTGCCTACTGTATTAGGATGGCTGGGCTCTGATGGTGACACTGACCCAGTTGCTGATTGTGTTCTTATGCTGGCATCTAAGCATCTGAGTTTGGTGTGATTATAGATCTAGGTGCCAAGTTCTGGGTTTGTCTTTGTTGGATGGGTGTTTTGTTCTTTGGTTTGTTTCCTCTCTAGTCGTCTGGTTGCTAATATGGTTTCTTGTTGAGCAAGAGGTCTTGGGCCCAAGTTGGGGACTGGGACACAGTGATGAGGGGAAGGGGTTTGGGGATTGTGAGGGGGAGGAACCAAGAGTCTAGGAATTCTGCAGGCAGGGAAAGCTACCTGGAGTTCTGGAAGCCTACGTGGCCTCTGACCCAGCACCAGTCTCTGCCCCAGTTGGAGGCTAGTACACAGAGACAAGGGAGGGAGAATTGGGGGCCAGTGTTTAGGGTAGGGCACCAAGAGAATGTAGGTCAGTGGGTGGATTGCCTAGATGGAGTTCTGGTAGTGTATCCTATGGTCCATGCAGGAAGTCTCCACCTGAGCTGGAAGCTGGGATATGGCAACAAGGAGGGGAAGGGGTTGAGGGTTGGGTCCTAGGTGGGTTCACTGAGAGTGGATGTCCATGGGTGGGCAGCCACCTGATCTTCTGGGAGATATGGCCTGTGCTTAGACGGGGGTGTCTGCCAGAGTTGGGAGCTAGGACACAGCAATGAGGGTTGAGGGACAACTGAGGATTGATATGTTGGGTGCTAGAGAGTGAGAAAGGTCTTCTGGCAGGCATTACCTGTGGTTGGGCAGATGTCTACCCAAGGAGACTGAGAAAGTGAGGAAGATCCATGGGGTGGCTGGCCTACCTGGTCTTTGGGCAAGCACAGCCTGGGGTTGGGGCAGGGGGTGGGGTGGGGAGTGTCTACCCAAAAAAGAGTGTCTGGGTCATTTCTTTAATAATATGGTTCTGTAGCAGAGATGACACTCCATCTTAGCTGCTGTGGTAAATTATAAAATGGAAAGTCTAAAACTTTGTTTTTTAAAAAAGGGTCTCTAGACAGCCAAAGTTGGACTTGAAGTCACAATGTAGCTAAACTTGCGTCCAACTCTTGATTGTCCTGCCTCAGCATTCCTAGTACTGGGATTCAGACATATACTATCACACACATCTAACTCTAAAGCATATTCTTTTTTTTTTTAATTCAGAAAGGGTTTCTCTGTGTACCCACCCTAGCCCTCTGGAACTAGCTATGTACATCACTCTGGCCTTGAACTTATAGAGATCCACCTGTCTCTGCCTCCTGAGTGCTGGTTAGATTAAAGGTATGTACCACCACCATCAGGTTTTAAAAGGTATTCTTAATGGTACAGCCCCAAATACCCATATACACAGAAAAACAGAATCAACATAGTAAACTGTTGACAATTTTGAATCTAGGTGGGACATAGAAGTCTGTTGTTGATTCTTCCAACTTTTCCATATATATAAAAAAATTTCACACATGTACTTTTATAAGTAGTTTCAATTTTGGCTATTTCTGTTAATGTTTTCCCGGAAGGTCACCAGAGAAGACTATTCAGACAAGAGTTTATAGCCGACTGAAAGTCGTTATTCCAGTTTGCTGGAACATCACTCAGGTATTTGGGATCGAAGTGTAGCCCCAAGCATTCAGAGCAAAGGGCTATTAAAAGAAAAAAACTACATCCTGTTATCTTGCTCAGCTGCTGGAAAGGGAGCTTTTGCCCAAGCACACAGTTAAACAGAAGCCAGGATAAAGTAGCCAGATGATCTTGATCTCTGGCTCCTAGACTATAGCTGGGGAATATTTCCCAAGATTCTCCATCATAAGTCAAATTCTGCTCAAACTTTAAATGGCCTCAGCAAGAATATGAGATGGAGGAGCCTCTGTACTGTCTTGCCCTGTCACAAATGTATAGCTTATCTTAATATCTGGGCAGAGAGCATACATTATAGGGTTTTACCTTTTGAAATTTCTGTGTTTAACCCCTTTAAAAAAAGTACTTATTCATTAACAGTTGTGTATTTAACAACTTCACACAAATACTTAAAGAATGGATTCTCAATGAAAGTCCTTTCATGTACCTTTTCATGCATTAGATGTATACAGAACGAAGTTATTTTAAATTTATAGTGGAGAAATGCATGAGGATTTTCTAAGGTATCTGCAGTATGATTTGATTTTCATATCAGTTACAGTAATGCCTATAAAAGCGAGAACACTTTAAAAGCTACTTTACAGAATGAGGGCATGAAGCAAATACTCTTTCAAGGATTTTATATCAATTAAAACCTTGTCCCCATGACTTTGGCAGATATTGTGCTGGCCATTAACAGAAGCCATAGGATGTTAATAGTGACAAGGAAGATGCTACAAATAAACCTAGTTCCAATAACTGCTCTCCCTAAGTTGGCTGAGAAGTGATTGATATATTAAGTTTATAAAATTAACAAGATGAAAGTAAATCAAGAACATGATGTCTTCCCTATTATTTCTGACATTCAAAGACATTCTCAACAGAATACCTCCTTGGAACAACATACTTCCCACACTCTGATTCTCTAAGGGATCTTGGCATCAAGAATATATGAATACTCTGATGTTGACCAAATCTTAGGGCAGATTATTCTTCCCACATTCTTTTCAGGAACAGTCTTGACCATGAGTCCTCTGATGTTCAGTAAAACTTCCATACAAGGCTTGTCTACCTTCTTACACGCATAGAACTGATGATTATGGATTTTCAATGTCTTGTAAGCTTACCATTTACAATAAAGGCTTTCTCACATTCTTTACATTCACAGAGTTTCAAGCCTACTGGGCTCTGATGGGATTTAGGAGCTGAGCTAATTCAATAAACGTTCCTACATTCCTTGCATTCATAGGGTTTCACACCAGCATGGTTTCCTTTATGTTAAGGACTGAGCTCTACTTAAAGGTCTTTCCACATTCTTTATAGTGTTAGGGCTTCATGCCAGTATGTCTTCTCTGCTGTGCAGTGAAGGCTGAACTAAATCTAAACATTTTCCCACATTTCTGACTTTCATAGGATTTCTCACCATTATGAATTCTGATATACAGGTAGCTCAGAATTACTGCTCAAGGCTTTTCCACATTCCTTGCATCTATAAGGCTTCTTTCCAATATGAATCTTATGTGTCAAACAAACTTTCATTTTCGACTGAAGGGCTTCCAACCAAATTCTTAACATTGGTAAAGTTTCTTCTCACTAGTGTGAATTCCTTGATGTGCTTTAAGGTATCTATCACAAGTAAGGTACTTCCCACATTCTTTACATTTATAAGGATCTTTACCAGTATGAAATTGGTAATAATATCAAAAGGGTCCCCCACATTCCTTGCATTAAAAGAGCTTCTCACAAGTATGAATTAGCTGATGTTGAGTAAGCTGGTACTGAGGTGTGAAGGCTGACCCACAGTGCTCACATTAAAATTTCTCTCCAGTATGAATGCTCTGGTGCTGAGTGAGCTTTGCCAGAACAATGAAGGCCTTTCCACATTCCTTACACTGAAAGGGTCTCAAACCAGAATGAATTTTCTGATGTTGACTAAGGTTTGATCAATGATTAAAGGTTTTCCCACACTGACTACATTCATATAATTTTACACCAGTATGACTAATCCTATGTTCAACAAGGCTGGAGACTCGATTGAAGGACTTCCCACATTCCTCACATTCAAATGGTTTTTTGACCTGTATGAAGAATGTTTTTGTGGTAGTTAAACTGGCTGGGAAGATGAAAAGCCTTTCCACATTCTTTACATTCAAAGGGTCTTTCACCACCATGAAATCTCTGATGGCGAATGAGATGTATATTAACCCTAAAGACTTTCCCACATTCCTTACAAATAAAGGGTTTTTTTTCCAGTGTGAATATTCTGATGCCCAGTTAAATTTGAACGTCGACTAAAGTATTTCCCACATTCCTTGCATTGATATGGTTTCTCATCAGTATGGATTCTCTGATGTTCACTAAGTTGGGACTTTTGTCTGAAGGTTGACCCACACAGCTTGCACTTGAAAGGTTTCTCATCAGTGTGAATTTTCTGATGCTCAGAAAGGTATGCCTGAAGCCTAAAAGTCTTCCCACATACATTACATTCAAGGGGTTTCTCACCAGTATGAATTTTCTGGTGCTGCAAAAGCAATGAACCACAACTGAGTATCTTCCCACACTGCTGATTCAATGATTTCTCTCCAGTATGAATGTCCTGGTGCTTAGTGAGCTCTGCAAGAACAGTGAAGGCCTTTCCACACTCCTTACACTGAAAGGGTCTCTCATCAGAATGAATTTTCTGATGTTGCAAGAAGTTTGAGCGACGTTTAAAGGCTTTTCCACACTCATTACACTCATATGGTTTCACACCAGCATGAATAATCCTATGTTCAACAAGGTGGGAGACTCGCTTAAAGGACTTCCCACATTTCTCACATTCAAAAGGTCTCTCACCACTATGAGATTTCTGATGTCCTTTTAGTTGGTGGGGAAGTCTGAAGGCTTTCCCACATTTCTCACATTCAAAAGGTTTCTCACCACTGTGAGACTTCTGATGTCTTCTAAGCTGTTGTTGGAGTCTGAAGGCTTTCCCACATTCCTTACATTCATAGGGTTTCACACCAGCATGAACACTCCTATGTTCAACAAGGCGGGAGACTAGCTTGAAGGACTTCCCACATTCCTCACATTCAAATGGTTTTATATTTGTATGCATGGTTTTGTGGTACTTAAGCAGGCTGGGAAGATGAAAAGCCTTTCCACATTCATCACATTCAAAAGGTCTCTCAGCACTGTGAGACTTCTGATGTCTTCTAAGCTGTTGCAGGAGTCTGAAGGCTTTCCCACATTCCTTACATTCATAGGGTTTCACACCAGCATGAACACTCCTATGTTCAACAAGGTGGGAGACTAGCTTGAAGGACTTCCCACATTCCTCACATTCAAATGGTTTTACACTTGAATGAATGGTTTTGTGGTACTTAAGCATGCTGGGAAGTTGAAAAGCCTTTCCACATTCATCACATTCAAAAGGTCTCTCAGCACTGTGAGACTTCTGATGTCTTCTAAGCTGTTGCTGGAGTCTGAAGGCTTTCCCACATTCCTTACATTCATGGGGTTTCTTTACAGTATGAATACTTTGATGCTGAATAAGATCTGAACTACAACCAAAGTGTTTCCCACACTCAGTACATTCATATGTTTTTTTTGTATTATGAGTAGGAGTCTGGCAGGTGTCAGTAGGTAGTTTTTCCTTGTTTGTAATCTTTTGATTAGCATCTCCTTCTTGATTACTCTGTAGTGCCTTGGATGTAATACAGTTGGGGCCATTTCTAAAACTGGAGCCCTGGAGGTCAAAAGTTTTACTTATATGCTTTACGCTCTCTTTGGGTAAATTTATATTAGAAATACGATTGTCTGGAGATGTTTTTTGAACTTTATAATCTGACTCCAAATCTGAAAGAAACAGAGAAAGGAAGACTTTTATTTTCCTGTAAAACACACACACACACACACAACATCCATTAAATGAATGGCCAGACTCTAAAGGATTTTATGAGAAGCTGAACAGGATGGAAATGGGGAGGTACATCTGCTTTACAAGATTAAAACAAACCATACTGAAAAAAATCTGATGTGCTTCTTTACATATTATTTAAAATACATACCCAATGGTGAAAGTTTTTTAACCAAATCTGAGAAAAAAGATCTATACTATACAAATACATAATTTATCTGTCATCCTTTAAGGAAACTGGCCTGGAGAGGCAGTAGTTGGCACATCTTTAATCTCAGCACTCAGGAGGCAGAGGAAGGAGGATCTCTAATGTTCAGACAGAAGCTTCACCTCAGCCCTTCCTTCCCCATCTCTGTTTTTTCAAACCCTGCTGTCTCAGAAAACCAGCCAAAAGGCCTCTCATCTCCCAGAAATGCTCAAGATCACACCTACAGGGTTTTTAAACTGCCCCTTAGAGAATGGCCATGTGGTTTTTAGGTCTCTTCTCCCGTCTCCTCTCTGGAGGCTGAAACAATCATCCAGGAGCATTTTACTCATTAAACCTGGACTTTTAATTCTTAATTCAGTTTGATTTGGTTTGATCTGGATTACTGTGTCAGTGGAGAAGCTTAATATCAGGGTACAGAAACCTTTCATCTAAGTTCAAGGCTAGCCTGATCTACAGAGTTCCAGAACAGCCAGAGTTGCACTGAGAAATCCTGTCTCAAAAAAACAAAAAAGAAAAAGAAAACTGGCCTGGATTTGGAATTCTGAAAAAAAAAGGGGGGGGGGGGTGGGTAAGGGGGCAAAAAATCTTTGGTAGTGATAGTATACAAATGTAATCCCAGAAACAAAAAGCCAGAGGTAACAACTTCATGAGTTCCAGGCAAGCTGGGACTAGACAATGAGACCCTGTCTGAAAAAAATAAGAACAAGCTAAAAAAGAAAACAGAAAGAAAGCGGGGAAAATACATCAGAATTTTACAGAAAACTAAGGATCTCTGGCCAGGGAAACAGGTATGCTCATTGCAGATCTTTACCTATTCCCCCGTCACCTCCAAATCCATTCCCCTAGTCTCATGCCTAGATCTGCAGCAAACTACCTGCTACAGCCTGCCCTTCATCCTTGCTCCCATCTCTAGATGATCACACAGATTCATACCTCCAAACTTCCTTTTCTCCATTCACTGCTTTATCCCAACCCACAACTGGAACAGAGATTCCCTGGAAACCCAAAAGGCACTCTAGTCAGTGAAACAGGTAGACTAACTGCAGATCTTCACCTCTCCCTCCATTCCTTCAATCCCCAGTCCCATCCCCAGCTCTGTAGCAGACCATCCGCTGTGGCCTCTCCACTTTCTGACCTCATTCCTAGGGCACTAAGCAGATCCTAGTGGAGCACCTTAGTTCTCTTCTCCTGTGTGTTAGGTTTCAAACATATCAAAATGGACCTGGCCACCAGGTTCTGCCTTTATGAATATGATACACTTTAAAGAGGAAATGAAAAAAATCCCTTAAAGAAATATATGAAAACACAAACAAATTATGGAAGGAAATGAACAAAACAGATCAAAACCTGGAAGTAGAAATAGAATCAATTAAGAAAACCCAAACTGAGGGAAACCTGGAAATAAAATTCTCTGGATTTCCTTGGTGTCTATTATGTCCTCCTTTCCATCTCTAATTTTGTTAATTTGGATCTTCTCTTTGCCTTTCAGTTACTTTGGTTAAGGGTTGGTAAACCTTACTGATTTTCTCAAAGAACCAATATGTATTTCCTTTGTTGTTTCTATTTTATTGATTTTAAACCTGAGTTTAATTATTTCTGCTATCTGCTCCTTTTTGGCATAATTTTTTGCTTTCTTTTTCTATTTTTGCTTCTAGGGCTTTCAGTCATGGTATTACATTGCTAGTATGAGCTCTCTCCAATTATTTTTTTATGTAGGTACATAGTGCTATGAATTTGCCTCTTAGAACTTCAGGAGGTATCAACATCCCCAATCTCAAGTTGTACTATTGAGATATAGTAATGAAAATAGCATGGTATTGACACAAAAACTGACACATTGATCAAGAGAATCAAATTGAAGACCTAGACACAAATTCACACACCTATGGACACCTGATTGTTGAGAAAGTAGCCAGAAATACGAACTTGAAAAGAGAAAACATCTTGAACAAGTGCTGGTCAAACTGGACACCTGCAAGTACAAGAATTCAAATAGATCCATACCTACCAAGCTGCATAAAGCTTCAAGTGGAACAAAGACCTTACTATAAAACCACATACACTGAACCTGACAGAAAAGAAAGTGGGGGATGGCCTTGAACTCATTAGCACAGGAAAAGACTTTCTGAACAGAACACTATTAGCACAGGTATAGAGATTTATTAATTAATAACAATTAATAAATGGGACTTTATGAAAGTGAAAAGTTTCTGCACATCAAAGGACACTGTCATTCACACAAAGTGGCAGCCTACAAAATGGGAAAAGATTTTACCAATTTACCAATTGACGGCTAATAACCAAAATATAAAAAGAACTCAAAAAACTAAGATCAAGTAAATAACCCAATTAGAAAGTGGAGTACAGATCTAAACAGAATTCTCAAAAGAAAATTCAAATGGCTGAAAAACACTTAAAGAAATGTTCAATATCCTTAGCCATCAGGGAAATGTAAATCAAAACTACTTTGAGCTTCCATCTTACACCCATCAGAATGGTAATTCATAAAACAAGTGACCGTTCATGCTTGCAAGTATGTAGACTAATGGGAACACTCGTCCACTGTTGGTGGGTGTGCAAACTGGTACAGCTACTGTGGAAATCCTTGTGATGATTCCTCAGGAAGGTGAGATTCAATCTACCTCAAGAAGCAACTATACCACTCTTGAACATATACCCAAAGGATCCTTCATCCTACCAGAGACACTTGATTAAACATGTTCATTGATGCTCTAGTCATAATAGTCAGGAATTGGAAATAAGATAGATGTCCCTTAACAGAAGAATGCATAACGAAAATGTGGTACAAGGAGTATTACTCACCTGTTAAAAAATCATTTGAGCCAGGCAGTGGTGGCGTATGCCTTTAATACCAGCACTCGGGAGGCAGAGCCAGACAGATCTCTGTGAGTTTGAGGCCAACCTGGTCTACAGAGCAAGATCCAGGACAGGCACACAAAAAAATTGAAGTCATGAACTTTGTAGGTAAATGATGGAACCAGAAAGTTATCAGAGTAAAGTATTCTAGACCCATAAAGATAAATATGGTATGTAATCACATATATAAACATACTAGCTGTTAAATCAACGATAACCAACAACCTGTAGACCACAGAGGTTAGGTATAAAGTAAGAAACTAGGGGTCACATAGATCTTGTTAGGAAAGAGAAATACAATAGCTTTGGTTGGATAGGGGGACTAGAATGAGAAGTTGGGAAGTGTAGCTGGAGTTATTCTGTGTCCCCCCGGCTTCTACTGCTCAGACCCAAACAAACACACAGACGCTTATATTATTTAAACTGTTTGACCTAATGGCTCAGGCTTCTTGCTATCTAGTTCTGTATCTTTAATTAACCCATTTTTTTAATCTGTAAGTTGCCACGTGGCTTGTGGCTTACTAGTACTTTACATCTTGCTTTTTTTTTTTTTTTTTTTTTGGTTTTTCGAGACAGGGTTTCTCTGTGCAGCTTTGTGCCTCTCCTGGAACTCACTTGGTAGCCCAGGCTGGCCTCGAACTCACAGAGATCCTCCTGGCTCTGCCTCCCGAGTGCTGGGATTAAAGGGGTGCGCCACCACTGCCCGGCACATCTTGCTTCTTATGGTGGCGGCTGGCAGCATCTCCTCACTCAGCCTTCCACTTCCCAGAATTCTCCTCTGTGCTTATCCTGCCTATACTATACTTCCTGCCTGGCTACTGGCCAATCAGTGTTTTATTTATCAATCAATCAGAGCAGCACATTCACAGCAAACAGAAAGACATCCCCAGCAGGGAAGGGGAGGAAAAAGGGGCACTAGTAAAGGAAGTATGGGAAGAGACAGCTAAAATTAAGGGGGATTTGAGGACCAGTATGGAAACCCAATATAGTAGAAGCTTCCTAAAACATATACATATATGTAGGCAATCTAACAAATTGCCAGATAATGGGGGAGACAGTGCTCCAACTGATCATCTCTTGTCACCAAATGAAACCTCCAGTCCTGAGGCTGAATTACATCTAATTGAATTGTTGGCCAAAGGGTGCTATAGAAGCCCCAAAAGAAGGCAGTTGCCAAGACTACAGGCTGTTGTGCAAAAACTGATGGCAATGCCGCATAGCTGAAGGTAACACCTACACAACTCATTGAGCATGGATAAGTCAAACTGTTGCTGATATTCAGCCTACATCCCAATGTTCCAGTGTCTTTGGTACAGGAAGGTACTCTACACACTAGTAAAAGAGAAACATAAACACCAAGCCACTCACAAACCCCTGGATGAAACCCACAAAAAACCTTGCTTGTCCTCCCAGCAAGATATGCTACAGCCATGGTGGCACAAGGCTTGTGGTTACTAAATGAGATCTATGAGATGAAACCCATTCCTGTGTGGTGCTATTTTGTTTGTACTCTAACCAATAAAATTTGCTTGATCAGAGGACAGTGCCAGAAATTAGATTAAACATAGAGGCTAGGGAGTGGTGGCATACACCTTTATTTAATCTCAGCACTTGGGCTCTCTTGCCTTTGCTCCCAGTATTTGGGAAGCACACACACCATTAATACCAGTACTAGGAAAGGTTGAGACAGGAAGTGATATGGCTGGGCACAGAAAGGCATATAAGGCAGGAAGAGACAGAAACTCTCCCCTTTTGGCTGAGGACTCAGGGTCATTCAGTCTGAGGATTCATGGAGACAGGATCTTCCCCTTTCAGCTGAGGAGTTGGTGAGATAAGAAGTGGCTGTGGCTTGCTCCTTTTGTCTCTCTGATCTTTCAGCATATACCCCAATATCTGGCTCCAGGTTATTATAAGACCAATTAGGATTCGTGTTATATTTGGCATAAATCTTTTGGGGCACAAATTCACACAAAAGCCACATGCCTATGACTTTACAGCCACCACCAGCTCAGGTGAAAGCTGCACAAAGCCAGAGCCACTACCCCGCTGCTAGATTTTCCTTTTCTTCCCCAAGCCCTCTGAAGGAGTCTTAGATTTTTTTTCTGTCATAGCCTTTCTACAGGAGACTCCACAGACCTTTGCCTGCAAAAGTCACAAGAGTTATTTGTTTTTGAACATTCTCCAGTGCAGACAGCTGGCTCTTTGGCTTCTTCCCTGTCCCAGTGGCTTGTGGCTTTCCCTGGACCCCCTCCTCAGGCTGCTGCCACACTAGGTAGCTGCCTCACTTCACTGTCATCTGAATCGTTATTGTCAGCAAATCTGGAGATTCAACTGGGATTTCTTAAAAGGGGGAATTAGTTAAAAAACAAACAAAGAGTTTTTTCCCATACTGAAAAATGGGAAACACTATTACAATGGAGGGCGTTTAGTCTCTGTTTGATAGCATGATAGTTTGAAAATGGAACAATTAAATGAGAGAATAATTAATGTAGGTTGGATTTATATAATTTCAATTATAAGTATTATTTGTTTGATCATGTCTCTTTTATCATTAAAAAAGTTGGTTAATATGAGTGCCAAGATAAATGTTTTAGAAAAACTCATTAACACACATTATAGAGATATTCATACTCAGAGGATTTAAAGGAGAACCAATTTCAACATTGCATTATAAGGTTACAGATAAACAGTCTAAGGCACCGGGCGGTGGTGGCGCACGCCTTTAATCCCCGCACTCGGGAGGCAGAGGCAGGAGGATCTCTGTGAGTTTGAAGCCAGCCTGGTCTACAAATTGAGTTCCAGAAAAGGCGCAAAACTACACAGAGAAACCCTGTCTCAAAAAACCAAAACAACAAACAAACAAAAAGTATAAGGCTTTCAAACAGCCAACCTTAATCTATCCAGTAACCTTACAGGAACTGCCAAATGATACATATCCCCCAGACTGTGTAAGAACTGAATGGACTCCTGTGCAAATGTTAGATTTGAGGAGATTCAAGGAAGTGATAGTCTCATATGGCATGCACTCACCTTTTATGAAGCAGATGTTAAACTCATGGTCAACTTGTAATAGAATTATCCCTCAAGACTGGAGAGATTTGGTTACAGCAGTCTTGGAGGCTGGTCCCCAATTACAATGGAGGACTTGGTGGAAGGATGAGGCTACGACCATTGAACAAAAAGTAGGGTAGAGGTATTGAAATCTCCCAAGACCAACTATCGGGGAGATAGTTTATGCTAATGTAGAAAGGCAATCTTTATATGATGACCACACCCTGGCTTTATGCCATGCAGCAGCATTGAATGCTTGGGACAGAATTGAAGAAGTAGGAGAGAAAACTGAGTCATTTACAAAGTTATACAGGGCCCAAAAGAAACCTTCACTGATTTCTTACAAAGACTGACCTCAGCAGTAAATAGAATGATACCAAATTCAGAAGCTAGACAAATAATGATTGAATCTCTGGCTTTTGAAAATGCTAATGTACAATGCAAGAGGGTAATTAGGCCATTAAAGGCAAGATCAGCACCCCTAGAGGAATGGATCCAAGATACAATCAATATTGAATCTCATAACCATGACGACCCTTGGAAGAGGTGATATCCAGAGGTTTGAAGAAAAATCGAAATGGTAGGTGTTTCAATTGAGGTAAACAAGGTCACCTAAAAAGGGACTGTGGGCTGGGCGGTGGTGGCGCACGCCTTTAATCCCAGCACTCGGGAGGCAGAGCCAGGCGGATCGCTGTGAGTTCGAGGCCAGCCTGGGCTACCAAGTGAGTTTCAGGAAAAGGCGCAAAGCTACACAGAGAAACCCTGTCTCGAAAAACCAAAAAAAAAAAAAAAAAAGGGACTGTGAACAGGGCGTTCCTAAAAACAATGTTTTTGCTAATAATCCCAACAGAACACCCCTCCCTTCTCGGTATGCAGAAGATGTGGCAAAGGCAGACATTGGACTAATGAATGTAGTTCAATAAGGGACAGTCAAGGTAATCCTTTGCCATTGGAAATGCCTTGAAGAGCCTTTTGTGGGACCCCATGTCAAATGTGGTTCAGTTGTTTCCTATCATTATGGAAACAACTCCTCCCCAGAGCAACGAAAAGATTGTATTTGAACAAGAGAGACCAACTTGATTAAAAGAAGTGATAGTTCATTAAACAGAGTGACCACTCAATCTAAATTAACTTATAAAACTAATAAATGCTTTTCCTTTCATCAAATATAACTTGCCAAAAGGGAAACTCCCCAAAGTTAGGGTTGGGAAGGGTTTTGTTTTTGTCTTTTCAGGATAATAAAAACAATCATCTTGAGGAATTTACAGACCTTTGGTCATATAAAAATCCAAAGACAAAGGAAGAACTATCTGGAAAAAATTACCAAGAAAAGGAATAATCTGACCTAATGCAACCTCTGAAGTCTCCAAAAAGATGATGGGATCCAACTATGATAACGTCATTAAGTTGACAAACACTACCCAAAGATTGGCTTTGGACTACAAACAGCTCAGGACAATTCCGAGGTAGCTAGCTGAGATGATACAACCTCATAGACTACTCTAGCCAGGAATTCAGACAAACACTGTGCTTTCCCATTATGCAGAGACTGGACAACAAATGATATAGTTACCTCTCCCAGGACTTGACAAGTAACCCAAATTTTTCTTTTCAGGATCCCCTAAAGATGCCATCGCCCCCAGACAGTAGGAAGTAAATTTAAGAACACCCATATTCCCAAGAGGTGGGGTGGTTGGTTTTTGGTCATTCAATGGGTTATGGATATTAGTCATTGTTTAGGGTTGTTGATTACAAGTTGTTACTGGTAATGGTCAGGAAAAAAGGATATTAGATTCAGGGTCCTTGTTTTGAAAAGAAAAAAAAATATAGATATGAGATAAAAGGTAGATTACTAAATCTACTCTGAAAAAAAGATATAGAAATGATAGGACAAAGGGTAGATTATTGAATTTACTCTGAAAAGAAAGGGAGCATATGGATATGATAAGATTAAAAAGGTAGATTACTGAATCTACTTTTCAAACGCAACTACTAGCTTTAAATATTTTACATTGGGTTGGATTTTTGTATATTGTATACAAATTGTGTATATTGACACAAAGTTGAGATTATTTTTGTTAGAACATACTATACATACATTTCTAATCTTGTTCAAGGTATTGTACCTATACATCTCCTTTAACAATGTAATACAAATTTCTACTCCTTGAAAGTTACTATTACATACTAAATAGACTATAAAGAAATGCAGGTTAGTGGTCACCTATTACAGTCAAACTTGTAGTCAGGTTAGGTATGTTTTCAAGGTCAAACAGATATATTTTAGATAGACAAAGAGTCTTCCAAAACTTCAGAGATCTACTGAATATGACATTTAAGATGTTTTAATAACAGGTTCTATTTTTTTTTTTTTTTAATGACAATGAGACTGTTCCTGTTCCTGGCAGCACCAATCTACCTCAGAGAAGATGATGGGCATGGAAGAAATGCCACATGGAGTTTACTTTCTTTGTGGCAAAAGTTAGCCACTGGGCAAGGAAAAGCCCTTCCCTTGACTGCTGACAATATGCTGTGCAAATGGGACAAGTAGGACACAAAAGGACTGCTGAACCTTGCCAAGACAAGGGAGGACAGTCCTTCAGAAAATCCTGCTTCAGAGATAAGTCTGTTAGATATGCTAGGTCTGTACGATGAAGACGGATGCCCCAAGGTTGCAGAGGAACCTTGGGTGACTGTCCAGGCAGCCAGATGTTTCTGTCATTTCTCAAATTTTTTGGAAGTTGCTTGATTGCACTTCCCACTTACTCAGGTAATATTATTTCCTTCTCGGGTCTCTGAGGGAGTTCAAGACTAGACAGTTATAGTTTTCCTTGTTAACAAATTCAGAAAAGAAACTCACTAAAGAGGTGTAAAGTGTGTAAGTTTGAAAGACATCAAAAGATAGTTTTCGGCCGGGCGGTGGTGGCGCACGCCTTTAATCCCAGCACTCGGGAGGCAGAGCCAGGCGGATCTCTGTGAGTTCGAGGCCAGCCTGGGCTACCAAGTGAGTTCCAGGAAAGGCGCAAAGCTACACAGAGAAACCCTGTCTCGAAAAACCAAAAAAAAAAAAAAAAAAAAAAAAAAAAAAGATAGTTTTCGGGGCTGGAGAGATGGCTCAGAGGTTAAGAGCACTGACTGCTCTTCCAGAGGTCCTGAGTTCAATTCCCAGCACCCACATGGTGGCTCACAACCATCTTTAATGAGATCTGACACCCTCTTCTGTATATATAATAAATAAATAAATCTTTAAAAAAAAAAGTGATTTGCTAAAAAAAAAAGATAGTTTTCAATTGGTAATACAAGTTAGGATAGAAAGTGAATCAGGTACAACACTTTGGACTCACCAAAATAGGATAAATAACGGACTATTTTCTTGGAATCTGTCAAATGTTAATGAGCTGGACATTGTTAATGTAATTCTTGACTGTATATATTGTATATATGTATTGTACTTACTGTGTACACTTTTTCTTATATTAGTTATAATCTTTTATAATTTTAGACAAAAAGGGAGAAATGTGGTGATATTTTGTTTGTACTCTAACCAACAAAAATTTGCCTGAAGATCAGAGGACAGTGCCAGTCACTACATTAAACATAGAGGATAGGCAGTGGTGGCACACACCTTTAATCTCAGCACTTGGGATCTCATGCCTTTGCCCCCAGTATTTGGTAAGCATACACGCCATTTAATACCAGTACTAGGAAGGTTGAGACAGGAAGGATATGGTTGGGCAGCGAAAGGCATATAAGGTGGGAGGAGACAGGAACTCTCCCCTTTCTGCTGAGGAGTTGGCGAGGTGAGAAGTGGCTGTGGCTTGTTTCCTCTGATCTTTCAGCATTTACCCCAATATCTGGCTCCAGGTTTTTATTATAAGACCAATTAGGATTCGTGCAACATTCCTGACACTAGATGAGTGACCAAGACTTGAGAGTAGACAGCCAGGGTAAAACCAAATACTACTGTGTTAAAAATCAAAAAGAAAAACGAAGTAATAAAAATGGGTCCTAATGGCATCCTGCTATACTTAGTAGATCATTGTCTGGCTCAGCCATCATCAGAGAAGCTTCCTCATGCAGCAGCTGGGAACAAATGCAGAGACCCACAGCCAGACACTATGCAGAGAATGAGACCTTGGGATGCTCAGCACTAAAAGGGATGTTTCCATCAAATCCCTCCCCATAGTGCCCAGGGAACTTCGTGGAAGAGGAGATGGAAAGAAACAGTGTAAAAGCCAGAGAGATGGAAGATACCAAGAAAACAAAGGCCTCTTTTTTTTTTTTTTTTTTTTGTTTTGTTTTGGTTTGGTTTTTCGAGACAGGGTTTCTCTGTGTAGCTTTGCGCCTTTTCCTGGAACTCACTTGGTAGACCAGGCTGGCCTCGAACTCACAGAGATCCGCCTGGCTCTGCCTCCCGAGTGCTGGGATTAAAGGCGTGCGCCACCACCACCCGGCTCCAAAGGCCTCTTAATCAACATGATCAAAGCACTTATGATTTCAAGGAGACTGAGGCAGCATGCACAGGACTTGCACTACCCAACCTGCACCAGGTCCTTTGTGCATAAGTTGATTATGGCCGCCAGTTTAGTGTTTATATGGGACTTATGAGTGTGCAACCAAGTGAGTTTCTAATTCTTGTGCTTTCTCTTGGGTGATTTCACTTTGGTTTTTTTGTCCAGTTCCAATGTGGGAGTTTGGTTTCAGCTTATTTTATTTTATTATTATCCCTTAGAAACCTGTTTGTTTTCTAAAAGAGGCAGAAAGGGAGTGGATCTAGATGAGAGGGGCAAGGGAAAATAGGGAAGATATAGAAGGAGGGGAAGCCATAGTAAGGATACATTATTGGTGAAAAAAAAATCTATTCTCAATAAAAGGAGGGGGGAAGAAGATTAAGGAAACCTAATAGTGAATACATTCAAAAAGTCTGATGCTGAAATGTCCACAAAACTAAAGTCAAACCAAAAATGTTCATCAAAATGGGAAAACCCATAGCAAAAACTGAACTTGTGAGCATCCTTGTGAGACCGTAATTTTCTTAGGATAATAGTAATAGTTGTTTACATTAACGAGGATTGATAGAAGGTTGTTAGTGGATAATATTCTACCAATGGATACATGAAATACTTAGAATCAAGTGTCATATTAGTGACTTACCATCAAATAGGTCAAGAGAAAATGTTTAAAATGTAGTTGCTGACATAGACACGGAACATGACATCAAATGTTATCAATTAGTATATTTAGATGACTGTACTTCTTTTTGATGCTTTATTTAAAAATATTTTGTTGTTGCCTGCATTTTTTTGGTTTATTTTGAATGATTCATTTATTTTATTTTATGTGTTTCTGTGAGTGCCTGCATATATGTATGTATATCATTTGCATGCCTGGTACCCAAGGAAGCCAAAAGAGAGCATCAGATCCTGTGGAATTGGACTTATAGATGACTGAAAGCCTCCATTGGGTGTTGAAAATCCATTGGGTATTGGGAGCGAAACCTGGATCCTCTGTAAGATCAGCAAGTGCTCTTAACCACTGCACCATCTCTCCAGCCCATGTTTTGATACGGTCTCATGTAGCTAAGGCTGGCCTCAAACTCAATACGTAGCTGAGGATAACCTTGAAGTTCTGATCTTCCTGCTTCTACCTCCCAAACTCTGTTATTACAGATATATCTCCTGTATTAGACAGGGTTCTCTAGAGGAAGAGAACTGTTCATTCTATATATATATATATATATATATATATATATATATATATATATATATATATATATATATATATATATATATATATATGGGATTTATGAGCGTGGCTTACAGGCTGTCATCCAACCAGGCCAACAATGCCTGTCTAACAACACAGAGTCTAAGAATCCAGGGGTTGTTCACTCCATGAGACTGGATGTCTCAGCTGGTCTTCAATACATGCTGGAATCTGAAGAAGTAGGCTCTCATGCCAGTGAAGGAATGGACTTGCCAGCAGAATGAGGGGGAGCAGACAAAATGAAAGAGCTTTCTTCTTTCACATGCTATTTACAGGCTGCTATCAGATGGTGGAGCCCAGATTTAAGGTGGATCTATACCTCAAAAGATGGATTAAAGGTGGTACTTCCCACTTCAAATGACCTAATTAAGAAAAATCTCTCACAGGTGTACCCAGCTGCTTGGGTTTTAGTTAGTTCCAGATGTAGTCAGGTTGACAACCAAGAAGAGCCATCACAGCCCCCATGCCAAGCTAGGTAGAAGGCTGTGTTGTGTGCGCTCACATGTTGTTTCATTGGCTTCTCTACCTATTCTTTTTTAGTCATGGTCTCTCATTGCCTGGAGCTTGACAGGCAAACTAGGCTAAATTGTCAACAAGACAAGGGATCAGCCTTTTCCACTTCCCCAGTGCTGCAGTTAGAAGCATAGGTCACACCATCACATGTTGATTAGAGTGACTATGAAGATATACAATTAAAATATTTGCTATGCCTCACTGTGCTCCTGAATTCACTGGTGTTCAAATTGTCTTATCATTGGGTCAGTGGTTAAAGACACTGACTGCTCTTCCAGAGGACCTGGGTTCTAGTACCAGCAGCCACCTGTAACTCCAGCCCCAGGGGATCTGACACTCTTTTATGGCCTCTTTGGGTACCTGCATACATGTGTACACACACACACACACACACAACCAGTAATACAATACATTTAAAATGGTAGAAAGAGGGTAACTACTCCAATAAGAGGGAAAAAGGTGAGAACAACTTAGTGACTCATGAACTATAAGGCCCTGTGACAGCCTTTGCTATGATGACCTTAACTTCCTTCCCAGGTCTCAGGCATGTTCTTCCACAGGCGTTAGCGATTTGAAGAAAGTGTGTCAACCCAGTGTCAGGCATGAGGCGACTCTCCGACCACATGCTGTGCCTGGCAATTCTGGAGCCCTGTCTTCCTGTGGTGATATTTTGTTTGTGCTCTAACAAATAATGCTTGCCTGGAGATCAGAGTGCAGAGCTAACCATTACAGGTGAGGCAGTGGTGGCACACACCTTTAATCCCAGCACTTGGGATCTCATGCCTTTGATCCCAGTACTTGGGAGGCACATGCCTTTAATCCTAGCACTTGGGAAGAGGAAACAGGAAGTGATATGGTTGGGTAGAAAGAGGAAGTAATAAGATAGGGTGGAGACAGGAGCTTGGCCCCTTTCAGTCTCAGCATTCCTAGAGGTAAGAAGTCTTTCTAGTGGCTGGCTGCTCTGCTTCTCTGATCTTTCAGCTTTCACCTTGATATCTGACTCCAGGTTTTTATTATTAATACCAATTATAAATCGAGATACACCTTCCTCTTACTCACCTGGGCTGGGCTTGGCTGTTTGTTTCTTCACAACCATCCAGGGCTCTCTCTTCTGCTCTAATAAGGTGATCAGATCGGGTTTGGAAACGGAACTTCCCACTTAAAAGAAAGAAGAAAGACACGTGGAGACTTTTCTTTTTTTGAGACTCAGTCTCTCTTGTTATTCCAGGATGACCTGGAACTTGATATGATAACCAGCATGTCCTAGAACTTACATGATCTGCCTGCCTCTGCCTCTCAAATGTTAGGATTAATGGTGTGTGCCACCATGAGTTACCTGTGTAGACTTTTAAAACTGCAGACTTATTTATTATAAAGGTCTATAGAGGTTGGCAGGTGGACCATGCCTGTCAGCCCAGCAGGTGGGGAATGAGCCGGGCAGCCATAACAAGACCCTTGAAATGCAAAAAGAGATTTAAAAAAAAAAGCCTAAATAATCCTGAGGAAAGATTTTAGAGAAGACAGAGATGAACCAGCTGGGTGACAAACCAGCTGTTTCAGAAAAGGGTTTAATGTCATTTAAATGCAGACAGGGGCTTGTCATTTAAGGGGAAGTACATATAGTGGGGGAGAACATGAACCCTTATGCTACACCGTCTAGTGTAAACTCCATCTCTGCAGCTCACTAACAATGCCATTAAAAATTCTCCTAAGATTCCATGTGCAATTTTCCTATATAAAACCTGGGCATGGTGGCACACACATGAAATCGCAACACCTGAGAGTGGAAGCAGGAGATGAGAAGTTCAAGGCCAGCCTTAGTTTCATAAGAACTCCAAAGCCAGTCTATGCTACATGAGACCTGACATCAAAAAAACAAATAACAACAACAACAACAATAATAATAATTGTGCTGATATCAATTGGATAGGGCTGATACTAAGACTAAGTAGTATATTCAAGTACTTGGAATACTGTCTGACCTACAGTAACACTATCATTTTTTTAAATTTCCATTCATTTATTTTCTAATGCTGGGGATTGAACTAGGACCTTGAGTATGCTGTGTAAATGCTCTACCACTGAGTTATATCGCCAGCCATGAAAACTGTTATCATTTTGTTAATTATGTTGCCTTCTTTCATACTTGGACCTCATTTTTACAGATTTGCTCAATGAAAAATTCACAGCCTCAAACTTCCACAACAAAGTAGGTAAAGGAAGTGTTTGTTGAGGGAAACAGAATGTGTCCACTGTGTCCATTTCTGTTTTGAATTAATTCTATTGATTCATTAGTAAGTAAATCATAAAGGCTCTTTTATTTAGTTGTGTATGCATGCATGTACAGTGTATTTATGTTTTTATGAGGGTGTATGCACAAGTGTGTATAAGCATGCATGTGTGTCTGTGTACAGATCAGAGAGCAGTGTGAAGTTTCTCTTCATTTGCTCCCCACTTTGGTTTTTTTTTTTTTTTTGTTTTTTGTTTTTTTTTTTAAGATTTATTTTATTTATCATGTATACAGTGTTCTGTCTGCATATATGTCTGCAGGCCAGAAGAGGGCGCCAGATCTCATTCTAGATGGTTGTGAGCCACCATGTGGTTGCTGGGAATTGAACTCAGGACCTCTGGAAGAGCAGCCAGTGCTCTTAACCTCTGAGCCATCTCTCCAGCCCCCCACTTTGGTTTTTGAGACAGAATCTCTCCCTGAACCCAGAGCTCATTGAGAGGATCTCCAAGGTGTGGACTAAAAGCAGGTGCTTCATGAAGCTCCTCCTTTCAACCAAGGAAATCTCACAATATTCCTTTGGGAAGGAGGAGGAACTCAGCTACCTCTTTAAAATTCTATTGACTTAAATTTCTTTTATGTGAGGATCTGTCTACAAGTATGCACCACATGCATGTATGTGCACATAGAGGACAAAAGAAGGCATCAGATCGCTATGGAAATGGAGTTACAGATGGCTGTCAGTCACCTTCTTGTGGTAAGAATTAACCCAGGTACTCTGCAAGAGCAGACCACCAAGCTGTCTCTCTACTCCCTAATTATATTTACTGACTTATTTATTTGCTTACTTACTGCATTTTGTTTGTTTGTTTTGTTTGAAAAAAATGGCCTCACCCTGTTAGCTTTGAATTCTCTATGTACCTGAGAGTGACCTTGAACTCACAACAATATTCCTGCCTTAGCCTTATGAGTAAAGGAATGACAGGCATGGCCACCAAGACCAGCTTCAGCTACCACAGGAAAATGGCCCTGTCTTTTCATTCAGAGAGAGGAAAGCCAACAGTGTAGAGAGCACATCCCCCTTTCATGGGGACAGATGGCCTTACCCACTGTGACGAGGTTGCTGTAGGTCTCCAACATTATGTCCCTGTATAAGACCCTCTGAGAAGCATCCAGGTAGGCCCACTCCCCCCGAGAGAAGACAACAGCCACATCTCTGAAAGTCACTGACCCCTGAAACCACAAACACAAATTAGAGTCAAATTGTGGAAGTGTTCAAGATGGAAAAGCAGAAGTGAAAGGACTCAAGAACAGGAAGAAGACATGGAAATGTTCAAAGTACCTGACTGCACACCCTCCCCCAGTAAAGGATGACGGTACCCACTCTACACATCTAATAAATATGCATTTCAATTCCATCCACACCCTTCAAGTTATAGCCCAGAAGAGAGAAATGTCACCCAGGTTCAGTGTAAACTACCTAAGAAATAGTGTGAGTCCTTGAGTTTATTATGGTATCAGATGATATCAGTAAGATTTTTTTTGTCACAAGAATGATTTTTGCAACTATGTAAGAGTCTGTAAACTATGTAAGGGTTCATATTACTGGCATATTAGGTTTAATGGGTTTTCCTTAAAAACAAAAAACAAAAACTTTCGAGGTGAACAGTGTGTCTCAGGTCTTCCTGGACTCTGGAGACGACAGCCCCCTCCCAATCACAGCCTGGATGACCTTTCCCTCTCATCACTGAACTCTCTCTTAAAGCCCCTCAAGCAGGTCATCTCACACACATGCACCGAGGCCATTCACTCTCAAACCCTGTGTCATCAGCCTGAAAACACCAAAGATGTCAATCAGGAGTCCCAGTGCAGTCAAAGGAGACCATCACCTCAACGTTCTGAAACCCCCAAAGACCCTGCTTCCCTGTGGACTGTCACCTCCTCTGCAACGACAGTCCTCCCTGACCACAGACCAGGCAGAAAGCAGATGTGCAGGGTTGCATTCAAAGAAAACTCCAGAACCAGCAGGAAAGAGCCACAGACAGGAAGTGCTCTGGTCTTGCAACCCTCACTGTAATGGGCAGACTGGGCTGGAGGACTTCAGGTCCTTGGGAAGCTTCACAAGAGAAGACAGCAAAGACTCACCTAACCTGAAAGTCACCCTATGTAAAGAGACAAAGGTCAACTTACACAGACCATGTCTTGAGAACTAGAGCTGGCCATCCTTCTTCAGGATCCTCCCCTGGGGGACAAAAAGAAAGCCTTTCAATGGATTGTGACTTGATGTTCCCAGACTGACTTAGGTCAGCATGACTTCATTGACTACTTTTATATCTCAAGCATCCCCACTCACACACTCCTCTCCCACTGCTCATAGCCTCCCACACACAAATTAGAAGCAGACAGGAGTCTACACAAAGACGATTCTGTTTTGTTTTTGTGTTTTTTGAGACAGGTTTCTCTGTGTAGTCCTGGCTGTCCTGGAACTTGAATGGTAGACCAGGCTGGCCTGGAACTCAAGAGATCTGGCTGCTCCTGCATCTAAACTATGATCCTTTATAATTAGTTACAAAACATGCTGTAACAGGAGGAATAATTTATTTCCCTCTTTCAATAATTTCCAAAATATACCAATATTTTTTATAACATCATGTTAAATTCATTCTATGTGTTCTAAGTCTTGAGTCTAGCACTGGGTTTCTAAACCTCAACACTGCTGACATACTTATTCTGTTTTGAGGTGTATGGGAGGACTATGTTGTGCTCTGTACAACCTTCAGCAGCATCAACCTCTACTCAAGATCTGAGTAGCACACACATCCTCAGAACTCCCTACAATGTTGGCCTAGGGAGCAGGCATCACTAAATGTGGAACCAGTGCTCTACCCAACAGGTCTAGCTAAGCCTTGGTTCAATACACTTTGGGATTGTTAGTTTAATTACTTCTTTGCCTATACTAGACTGGCCCTGAACTCCTAATGCTCTTTTCTCCATCTCTCATGCAGGGATTACAGGCATGCACAACCATGCCCAACTCTCAAATATATATCTGATAATCTTAAGAAATTATACATTTTTGTCTCCCCACAAAATTCAAATACAAATTTTCTTTCTTTTCTTTCTTTCCTTCCTTCCTTCCTTCCTTCCTTCCTTCCTTCCTTCCTTCCTTCCTTCTTTCTTTCTTTCTTTCTTTCTTTCTTTCTTTCTTTCTTTCTTTCTTTTTCTTTCCTCCCTCCTGCCTCTGCATACACCAGGCTAGCTAGCCTTCCAGGAATTCTCTTGTCTCTCCCTCCCATCTTGCAGTAGAACACCTGGGATTAGAGACATGCATTGCTGCATCTAGCATTGCATAGTTTCATGCTTGGAAGCACTGTACCCACTGAGCCATCACCCCAGCCCACATGTCTGTGATAGTTCAGTGTGTGACTTCATGACATTTATGACTGCCTTTGTTTCATGAAGCTTGTGATCCCAAAAGCCATAAATGAAAGTGCAGGAAGTCCTTCTAGATGTGGTAGCATAGGTCTATACTGCCAGCACTGGAGAGGCAGATGCAAGAGGCTTCTTCAGTGTCCTAGACGAGCTTGGCCCACGGGTTCCACATTAACCTTTGCAATCAGTGGCACTGGCAAACTCAATTTTAACATGCAGTAGAATGACACTAGACCTTCATTCACACCATATGCAAAAGTCAACTCAAAACAGATTAAAATTTAAGGACTTAAACTGATACTACTAGAAAAAAAATAAACAGGAAAGCCTCAATGACACTGGACATTTTGGATAAAAACACAAGGAACAAAAGAAAATGGACAAATGGGATTTACATCAAACTAAAAACTTTACACAGCAGAGGAAACAATCAAGAGTAGAAGGATGATCTAGAGAATGGGAGAGAAGATTTGTAAACTACATATCTGACATGGAGTTAACATCTAAACTCTTCCTGCACAGCGACTTTACAAGGAATGCAGAAAATTCAGTGACAAGGACACATGCTAATAAGGAAAAAGGAAAACACACAGACATTTCCCCACAAGGAACATCAATGTAGCCGATTAGAGGTACATGAAAAATAAGCATCAGAGAGATACACATTAAAATCACAATGAGAGGCCTCCTCATGCCTGATAAGACAGTCAATTACCAGGGGGGCTGGAGAGATAGCCCAGTATTTTGAGAGTACTTTATGCTCTTGTACAGAACCTGAGTTCCATTTCCAGCACCCACATGGTGGCTCACAAACATCCCTATCTCCAATTTCAGGGAACTTCACACTCTCTTCCGGCCTCCTCAGGCAGCAGGCATGGACATGGTGCAAATACATTCATGTATGCCAAACACTCACAAATACTAAAAAAAAAAAAAAATCTTTTTAAAAACAGTGTCCATTATCAGAAAGAAAACACAATTTAGAGAATGTGGAGGAAAAACCACTGGAGAAAATGTTAATTAATATAGTCACTGTTGGAAACAATATAGTGGATTCTCAAAAACTACAAACAGAACTGTCACATGATCCATCAATCCCACTACTGAGTAGAGACATACAAGGGTAATCAAATCAGTACCTCAGAGACACTCTCACATTTATTCCAGAATAATTTACATATCTGTGATATGCCATCCTACCAAAGGATGAATGGACAAAGAAAATCCAGAATGAGGTTCACAGACACAGTGCAACAATATCCAACCGTTTACTACAATATGGGTGAACATGGAGGAAAACAAGGGAAGTAAGCTAAAGACAAAAAGACAAATGGTGGGGCTGGAGAGATGGCTCAGAGGCTAAGAGCTGGTATGGCTTTTCCAGGGTCAGGAGTTCAATTCCCCTACAACTCACAATGCCTGTAACTCCAGCTCCAGTGGATCCTATTCATCTGGTCTCTGAGGGTACCTGTGCTCATGTACGTATAACTCCACACACAGAATTTAAAATGAAAATAATTAATCTTTAACAAAAAGACAAACACCCACCACCTCACTCATGCTGAATCTGAAAACATTATCTCATAGGAACAAGTAAAATGGTGGATAATGGGGGTGTGAGTGGCTGAGGTAATGAGGGTGTGAATGGCTGAGGTAATGGAGGTGTGAGTGGCTGAGGTAATGGGGGTGTGAGTGGCTGAGGTAATGGAGGTGTGAGTGGCTGAGGTAATGGAGGTGTGAGTGGCTGAGGTAATGGAGTGTGAGTGGCTGAGGTAATGGAGGTGTGAGTGGCTGAGGTAATGGAGGTGTGAGTGGCTGAGGTAATGGAGTGTGAGTGGCTGAGGTAATGGAGGTGTGAGTGGCTGAGGTAATGGAGGTGTGAGTGGTTGAGGTAATGGAGTGTGAGTGGCTGAAGCGGGATGTGCAACATCATGGTTGAGAGTGGGAAATGTAGATCCATAAGGGAGTTGTGAAGATGCTGATCAAGAACTACACAAGTTCAGCTGCACAAGTTCTAGATACATCATGCAACACAGTGACTATGATTAATAGGTTTTTTTTTTTTTTTTTGGTTTTTCGAGACAGGGTTTCTCTGTGTAGTTTTGCGCCTTTCCTGGAACTCACTCTGTAGACCAGGCTGGCCTCAAACTCACAGAGATCCGCCTGCTTCTGCCTCCTGAGTGCTGGGATTAAAGGCGTGCACCACCAATGCCTGGCGATTAATAGTTCTTAAAGGCTCAGAGGGTAGACATTAAGTGTGCTCACTAAAAAATGTGACACATAGATTTAGTCATCCCAAAGGACATAAAGATTCCAAATTATCATGTTGGACACAATACCAAAAATTTGATCTAAAAAATGAAAAAAAAAATATCTTCTACATTAGTACATTCATTTTCGTTTCATTGTTTTGAGGCAGGGTCTCACTGTGTCCCCCAGCTAGCTTGGAACTTATTGTATGGACTAAGCTGACCATGAACATACAGAAATTCTCCTGTTTCTGTCTCTCAAGTGCTGAGAATAAAGGGTATACCATAAAGTCTACTTTTTTCTTTTCTTGAGTAATTTTCTTAAAAATACAACCAGTACTCATATTATTTCTAACACACCCTTGTATTACAGAGAGCTGAAGAGAATGAATCCAAAGCAACAGCTAAAACACATCAGGTGCTTACTATATGGCTGGCACTGCACTAACAGGCTTTACTACGGTCATTCTGAGGTACATGACAAGCCTAGAGATCCGGAAAAAGACAAAACTTAGACTCCAACCCAGACACTACAGATCCACATCTCCAATTCAACCACATCACTGTACATCTGGATCTGGCAAATATTACCCATTTCCACACACAGATACCCTAAAAATTACTAAAAATGACTCTCAAAGATGTCAAATTTAGTGCTATCACTTTCCCACTCCTAAAATCCTCATTAGTAAACAGAAATCACCTATCACTTCTATTCTTTCCCGCTTTGAAAAGAAGACCTTGCCGGGCGGTGGTGGTGCACGCCTTTAATCCCAACACTCGGGAGGCAGAGCCAGGCGGATCTCTGTGAGTTCGAGGCCAGCCTGGTCTCCAAAGCGAGTTCCAGGAAAGGCGCAAAGCTACACAGAGAAACCCTGTCTCAAAAAGCAAAAAAAAAAAAAAAAAAAAAAAAAGAAAAAAAAAGAAAAGAAGACCTTTAAAAATAAAAAGTCACGGGCTGGAGAGATGGCTCAAAGGTTAAGAGCACTGGTTATTTTTCCAGAGGCCCTGAGTTCAATTCCCAGCAACCACATGGTGGCTCACAACCATCCATAATGAGATCTGGTACCCTCTTCTGGCCTGCAAGCTGAACACTGTATACATAATAAATAAATAAAATCTTTAAAAAAAATAAAAATAGGGGTTGGGGATTTAGCTCAGTGGTAGAGTGCATGCCAAGCAAGCGCAAGGCCCTGGGTTCGGTCCTCAGCTCCAGAAAAAAAAATAATAAAATAAAAATAAAATAAATAATATAAATAAATAAAAAGTCACCTAATGTGTGATGCCATCAGAATACTAATCAATTTAGCAAACCGATGTTCGAAAGCCCTAACGCTAACCTCTGGAGGTTCCTATCGATAACATCTTGGGCAAATGGAGTGATTGTAGAGAGAAGACGTCAAGGATCTCTGAAACGATTATGTGAATATTAAGTGGAAAGGGAGGGGACAATGTAAGTTAAGGGCCACAGTGGTGGAGGTATCAATTGACATATTCCTCCTTCACTTACTGCAATTCTATATTCCAAAACTACAACTCGTTCCTCACACCGAACGAAAGAGCAAACTCACTCTCGAATCTTAGATGTGTAGCAATAATGTTCGCACTCTTCTCCAGGCCCTCGTTTGAATAGCGGCAGACTCGGGAGCCCGAGCAAGCAGGAGATCCCAGGCTGTGCATCCGAGTGAGCACTCTCCTTCACTTCCCACAACACCCACGATGGCTAGAGCTCCCAGAAAGTTCTGGACTCAACGAGCAGCTGCCCTCCTAGGCGACCCTCGGGGGCGCTTCCGGCCTCAAATGCTCGCCCCGAGCTCAAGTCTGGACCTCAGGGAAAGCTTCCCTCAGACTCCGTCCCTGACCTCTCGGTACCGAAGCCTGGTCCTCTGCTTCAGCCCCTGTGGCCGTGAGAGAAAGCAGGAGCAGAGAGAAGCTAGCACAGTGACCCAGACAACGCAGAGTGCTCGAGGTGTAGCCCGCGCGCCCGCACCACCGTCCCTACACACTCACACACTTCACCATCCACTCATCCCACCCCACCCTCCACACCCACACCCAGCCCGCTGGCTCCGCCTTACTCAGTGGAGAATTAGGCCAGTTACAATTTCTTACTCACACCAGAAAGCACTGACCATCCGCGATACCTCAGCCAGGACACCGGAAGGTGAGGCTTTTGTCCAGCGCGGTGCCTCATGGGAAATGTAGTTCCGGCGTCCAGAAGTACAGGAAGCCTAGCTTCTCGACGAGAAATCCCAGCATGCATTTGGGCCAGCTCGTTGGGAGCTCCGCCCAGTGGTTTTTTGGGAGTTCCCACAGAGATGCGCACTTAAACAGGAGGCTTCTGGTGTGATCAAAAGTTACTTCCGGGTTCCTCAGTAGCTTTTTTTCCTTCTTACTGGGTGTACGGACAAGCAGGAGTTTAAAGTGCAAATTAGAATAAAATCAGATAATTGCTTTGATTACGCTTTCCCTGAGACCCTCTGCAGAAGGATTCCACCTCGCTGTGCGATGGTAGGGACTATGATACATTTCAACAGATGAAACTAAAGAATTGGTTGGTTTTAAACGTGGAGAGGATGGGCAGGTTACATCAGAGATTTCGGAGAGTAAGAAGTTCTGAACCCGTCCAGGGTTGGTTCACTCATTGTTCCTGTTACCTAGATAGGAAAGTGTTACTGAGGGCCACATCAGTATGTGACAACAGAACTGTGTCTGTGTTGAAGGATGAATGATTAACATGTGAAGGTATCGTAAACAAGTACAAAAGAACGCTTCGTGTTTGTAGGAAAAATCTACTTTTGTGGTAACACGACACTGTTGAACTTTCAAGGTCACTTTTGTTGTTTCATATATTTACACAAAATTTTTGTTCATTCCAGAACGTGATAGGAAACAAATTTCAAGACAATGACATGCCTAAGAACCACTAATCCTATTAAATGAGTTATAAATGGCCCTAAACGCCTAAAGTATAAATTGTCAGATTAGATTCGAAAACAAGTCAGACCCAACCACTCATGTTAACTACAGAAAATATGTTTAAGATTAAAGTGATCATCTTTACAATAGTCAAAAGACTCAAGTCGACTTTAAAATTGAGGCAGATGGGGGACAAAGAACATTGCCAGTGATAATAAGGAGGGCAATTCCTCTAGTGAAAATAACTTGGCTAATGTGGTAGCACATGCCTTTCATTCCCAGCAATGGGGAGGCAAAGCCGGGTGGATGTCTGTGAGATGGAGGTCAGGTAGGAGGAGTTCAGTTAGGACTGTTATGCCCAGATCACGGGGACCCCCAAAAGACCACCACAGAGACCGCATCCTGCTTGTAAAAGCAAAGAGCCTTTATTATCTTCAAGCTCTGAGCTTGGTCTGTCTGTCTTTCTGATGCAGTGCTGAGGGCAGAGAGCCCTGAGCTCAGGTGGGGCAGAGTTTTTATCATAGCAGAGGTTGAGGTGAGGGGATTTCCAGGGTCCAGGACACCCTGATTGGCTGACAATTGCTTAGGGGTATCAGTAAAACAAAAATAGGTGTGTGCTAGACTCAAGGATATCTGGCCACCTTATCTAATGGTTGGAATGTTTGGGATGTCAGGTACTTCCTTATCCCTGGGTGGATCCCTGGGTAGTATCAGCTTAAGGCTTTTCCTGGCTCTGTGTGTTGCCTGCCAGTAAGCCTGTCACAGAAGCTGTGTCTAGGTCCCTAAGCCTGTCATGGCTGCTGTATGGTCAAGCTGTTTTGGGGCCCTCCACATTCCCCTCTTCCAAGAACCAATGACAGAACTCAATCATGAGTCCTACCTCTCCTAAGAACCATTAGCTAACAGATTTTTCTAGGGTAGCAACATCTGTATCTATTGCCATTTTTAAGGCCCTGTAGTTCTGATCTTTGAGTACAACCAGATTATGATCTTATATAATACCTCTTTGGTTCTGCTCAAATAAGGTCAAGTGTCTTATCTTATTGCAGAACCATTTCAGTTAATAAATTTATTTTATTATTTGTCAAATCTATTGACACCTCTGAACCTATTTTCATGGTATGTCAATGGGCATTATAGTTGGCCATCTTGCCTTTATGCCACAAAGTTTCCTTTTGACCCAGCATTTCAGCCTTTTCTGAACAGGGAACATGGGATGATGTATTCTCTTCTGGAAATGCATCAAGCTGGCATTGGGGCACCATTGTCAGGGCCCCTAAAAAGTCTGAAAGGCTAGTCAAAGGCTGGACAATGGGGCATCTGTCAGAAGCTGCAGAGACAGGGAATAATCACATAGGCTGGGCCAGTCCATGTCAGCTTTTATCAAGTCCAGAGCTCATAGTCGTCCAAAGCAGTGTAGTCAGGAACTGAAGCTTGGAAGTGTCTGCCAGCCAAGTGGAAATCTGTTGAGATAAACTTAAACTAGGAACAGAAGTTAAAATTTATCAACTTATTTGGAAGCCTTAGGCCCACCTTCTTAGTAACTGGGAAGGGCAGGAGTTCCAAGACCAGGAGAGAGAAAAATATCATCCTTTGGAATAGACAAGTGGGGAAAATTCAAGCTGTACTGCTACAGGTGGCAGGAATATATATATTATAAGAACTCAGCTGGTTATGGCAAAACCACTACCTGAAGGGATCAAGGAATTCCTTCAGAGGAAGCCAAATTCCAGGGAGCTTTTGGTGTTATTTGGCTTGTTATATATCAGCTGTCTTCTGTTGTGGAAATCATGTGTGCCTTTATAGTTTTACCAATTGATTTTTCCCTAAGAATTGCTAACAGTGTGAACTGATCACTCTTTGGACATGTACGTTCAAGGTATTTGGAGAACAGCCTCAGGAAAGGCTTCCTTGCCCCCAGCCCATCCATTTTTTGCCTTTCAGCACTGGAATCAGATATCTCCCTTAGCCACATTCAAGGACTAACAGTAATAACAGTCCAGACCACCACATGCTAGTCCCCGGATTTAAGGTAAATTCCACAAGGAGACACCACCTAGGCCAGGTGGACATTAAGTAATAGCTTTACACAATTTAGCCCGGACTCTCCTTTCTTACAGCCTTACTAACTTTATAGACCCCTAACTTCTTACCTAACCACTTCTGGCAATGTAGACTGAGCACACAGATCCCCGTTTTTCATATACTAACTGGTCATTAGCACGCAGTTGACCTCCTCTTTTACCACTCCCATTTTGGATTGTAAAAGAAAGCCTGGTGGTCACTGCCTGAGGAAAATTCTTACCTGCCTTTATGACCCCATAGAATTCAAGCCTGGTGACCTTGCTCGACCAGGGGATTGCTATTGCTTAGGTTTATAACTGGATTCTGGGAGACTTTGGAGGAATGTAGAGAACTGAGAGAATAAGGATATGGAGAAGAGAAAAGAGAATGGAAGAACTAGATGGGTAAGAACTGGAGAGGAACGAACTGAGATGGATAAGAACTGTTATGCCCAGATTGGGACTCCAAAGATACCACCACAGACCTTAGGTACAGAATGCAATAGCATGGTTTGTTTCTGTTTGTTTACAAGCCGCGGGCAGGGAAGCTCGATCCAAAGCACTCACTCGTAGTAACCGTGAGGCCAGGAGGAACTTGCTTTTTCTTTGTGTGGCTAGCTTTTTAAAGGCAAAATCCACAAGCCCTTCAGGGGCGTTGGGGGAGTTTTGCACGGGTGCAACTCAGATTGGTTTATTTTTATCTCTGTTCTCTTTTAATTGGGTGAGGGTATGTAACCTTTGAATTTACTGGTTGGTGATTACAATTTATTACTTTGGGGGCAGTCCAGCACAAGTCCCAGGCTTTGTCCTTAAGCCACCATGGGGGCTGGCTGGCCAAGCACGTACTGCACATAACTCTAAGTTGGTAAGGGGCCCCAGAGAGTAAACATCCGGCTGAACTTTGAGCAGTCAGAGTACATGCAGAAAGGGAGCTACTGCAAGGACTATGTCTTTTGTTCATGGCCCTCCCAGAAACTGCTTGCTCAAGTCTCAGGAAACTGAAATTGAGGCCTGATCTCTGAGAGAAGACTGAGCAGCCTGTTATGGCATCTGCTTGGTCCTTTCATTCCCCCCTTGAGTTGTATATCATCTCCAATCATGGAGATGTTGCTTTTGGTAAAAGACTTTATCACCAGGGTAGTAGATCATATCAGAGACTAATTGGACCAGAACATAAGAGTTTTTCCATTATCAATGGCAAAGTGAGCTTTCCCTTATTCAGTTTTTGCCATCTTCAAGTGTGTCATAGGTTCAGAGGTGGATATTGGAATTCTAGCATCCTCAGTTTAGTGGTACCCAGACAGGAATCTTCATTTAGTTAAGACACCAGTGATATAAGAGCCAACAGCAATTAGCAGAAGCACAAGGGCCAAAAGCCTTGTGATGGCTGACAGAGTTCCTTATCCTCAAGGAACTTGGAACTTTATCTCAGGTTCCCTATGACAAGAAATTCCCTTTTGAGCTAACATTCCAGGGGGTGGGGGGAACAAGGGCGATGTTTTCTCTTCTGTTACTTCCTGCTGACATTGGGACGTTGTTGTCAGGGCCCTGGAAAGCCAGAATGTTAGTCAAAGACAAGAGGGAATGTTTTATTGACCAGCTGAAGAGATGGTATGCGTATCGGCTGAATTGGTCCATATCAGCTTTCAGCAAGTTCAGGGCTCACAGTCATTTGCAGTAGGTTGTCACCAGCAAATGATGCTTGGATGTATCTGTCGGCCAAGTGGAAACCTGTGGAGACAGATACAAACTAGGAACAGAAGTTAAAACTTATGAACTTATTTGGAACTTTTAGACCCATAGTCTTAGTAATTGTAGTATTATCAATTTGCCCTGAAATCCATAGTGTCTTTTCTATCTAGAGAGCCAAGTATAGATTGGACTGAAATTTCTTTGGCCCAATGAAAAGCATCTGTAAGTCTATATTTAGAACCTGTTTATCTTTTTGAAAGAGACTTATTAGCTTTAATTAATTAATCCATTGATCAATCAATTACTAAGCTGACAAAGGTATAGCTAGCCCAGTCATCAGTGTTATCAAAGATCTGAGAAGGATAAACTTTACCTGAGTGCAGACTTTTAAATCTATTTAAAAAACAACAGAGACTATCCATTACCCAGACTGCCATCATCCCAGGCTCCTGTAGTCTTCATAGTGTTGGCAGGACAGGTGTCAGGACAGCATCAGTCTTGGCTGCTGGGCCCATAATGTGAAATTCTCCCTGTGGAGGAGAAAGACTGACCTTATCTTGTCAGTGTCTCATTTTTCCTTTTTTTATGCCGGATCCCTGGCAGCAGGTGTTGAGTCAGAGCGTCTTGCCCAGTGGTTGGTGTTGTCCGCAATTCAGTTGGCATCTTCTTGTCGTTGTTCCCTATCTTCTTTGGAGACCTTGGGAGTCATTGCTAGGAGCTGGGGAGCTCAGTCTCTGTTTGCTATAGTAAGCTTTTTATCAAATAATGTAAATGCCATATTCATCAGATCTTTGACAGGTTTGAGGACCACTATCTATTAAATGTATCTGAGCCAAACAAATCTAGGCCTAATCTTGAAAATATCTCTAAGTTTGGTAACAATAACCAGGCCAAATTGTTCTCCTAAAGATATATTAGTCAAATATACCTCTCAGGTTTTTTTATTTAAATAGAACAGTTTATGCTTTAAACTAGTATCTGAATAGCCAGATGACTAGTATTAACTTGTATTCCTTAACATAAAGGACATGCAAACTCAGACATTCAAAACCAAACATACATGTGGCCACATTTTTCATTTATACCTGTAGAGTAGACAGACATTTTTACAACTATGACCCTTTGGAGTCTCAATGTAACAGCAGAATAGCAAGACAAAGAAATCTGAAACATGTTTCATTTTTTTTTATATATCTCAAGTCATTTTTTAAAATCATTATTTAAGCCTTTTTATCCTCAGACCTTTATACCTTGCTTTTACGTATTCTAATAACTTGCATTTTATATATTTTTGAACATTTTTTTATTTTTATATCTAAAGCCTTTATATCTTATATCCTATATAAATTTTATTTAAATCTCATAATTTATTTAAACTTTAAAGTTCTATGTTTTTATATCTCAAACTATTTATTTAGACCCAAAATATCATATATTTAAACCCTCATGACATGCTTAAGCCTTTAAATTTTTATATCTTAAACTGCTTTCTAAAACCAAAAAATCATTTATTTAAACTTTTATCTTCATATCTCAAGCCTTCGTATTTTTATAAAAACATTATATTTTAAAACATTTTTTTTATCTTAACCAACAATAATTTGAAACCAATTCTCTTAAATGATGGCAAATATTTGTAACCCATTGAACTCAAATGACCAAAACCCATGTAAATTTTTATTTTTCCTGTGGAAACAAAAGCATAATTTTCCCAGTATCTTGAACTGGTAATTTAACATTTCTTTTCAAGCAATACCAGGACAGAGAAGGGTTAACAAGAGAAGCAACTGGCCGGCAGAAGAGACCTTGAAGTTATCACAGTAATATTGTCCAGGAATAATGAGGGATAATGACCTAGATAAGATGGAACTACAATCAATACAAACAATATCAAGCAAGAAACACATACTAAAATCCAGGGAAGTCTAGAGCATGGGTAAATGGCATGTTACAAAGATCATTCCAAAAGGTGTCCTATCCTAAAGAACCTTAATCTAATACTTAATATATTCTATCTAAGATATTATATATATATACTAAGTTGTAGCTATAACTGCTAGTCTTCAATCTCATCAAAGACCTGAGAAGGAATATAATGGTACCTGAGACATGGGAGATGGATACAAGCAACTTTCAGGAATCTTACAAGAGTAGACAGAGACAGCTGGCAGCCTGGACAGTCACCTAATGTTTCTCAGCATTGTTGGTGCATTCAAATTGCCTACAGGCCTAGAGTATCTGACAGACCATTTTCAGAAGCAGGAATCCTGAAAGACCATCTTACCTGTCTTGGCAGAGTTCAGAAGTCACTTTTCTTTGTGTCCCGCTTGTCCAGAAGGACAGCACTCTTATTGTCAGGAGTTGAGATAAGAGCAGTTCTTTGCCCAATAGGCCATTTTGTGCCAAGAAGACAAACTTCCAAATGGAAATGTCTTAGAAGCCCAACATTTTCTCAGGATCAAATTGGTTCTGCCAGGAGCAATTGTGTCTCACGTCAACAGAATTCTACCAGGAGCAATTGTGTCTCACGTCAACAGAATTCTAAGTTATTTAAATGCCATGTTCTCTAGGTCTATGAAGTGTTTGAAGATTACCTGTCCATCTGACCTATGTATCTGTAAATCTGGATAACCTAACTAACGTAACTATAGAGATGACAAGCATAGGTGACTATAAATCTATAAGTCTTATCTACCTAAATAACCTAAGGACTAAGGCTTCCTGTAAACAAGGTAAACAGTCTATAAGCGAATGTATGGTAAAGGACAATGACTTCAAATTTGTGACAATACACAAGATATTTATAACAGAGGTAGGAATGTATAGTGCAATATGCAATATGACAATAATCTTAAATATATATCAGTATACAGATATCCTAAACAGAAGTAGAACATACATACAGTATGACAGATATAAATTTATATTTGTATCAATATACAAATATTTCAAATAAGAGTAAAAATATGTGTACATTATAACAAATATAGTTCTGTCTTTGTATCAATATACAAATTATCTTAAACAGGAACATAAAAATAGTTTATATTTGTATCAACATATAAGAATTCATAACAGTGCAAATTACAGTACAAATTATCTAAGGCTGCTATTTTACTAAATTTGTTTACTAGTGTATACAATAATCTACCATAATATCTTATACCTATCCATTCCATTTCTTCTTTTCCTCTTTTTTTTGAGATATTTTTTCTTTTCTTAAGGAGAATACTGAGTTTAATAGTTTCTTCCACCCCCAACCCTATAACTATCATCCATAACCCTGAGAAATATGAAACCTTAGGGAGAAGGGGTGTCGTTTCCTTAGAACTGCTTCCTGCTGTTTTGGGGATGATGGTGTCTCTGTTGGGTACCGTAAGAAAGCTCAGATAGTTAAATCTCAATTAGACTAACTGTAGATTCTGCAGCAAGTCTCAGAGTAATGGGTAAGATTGTCTGAAATTCTGGCAAGAAGTGTAGTATGATGATGATTACTATGACATCATTCTGGATTGGGTAGAGTTGTTGTTGTTGGGGCCCCATCTTCCTTCTGGAGACTTTGAAGATTGCTATTGGGAAAACTTATTTTTTATCAAAATGGAAAAGTTGGATTTAAACATCACATAACATGTAAGAAAGGATTCTGAGAATTCAAGAGTAAGCATGGAGAGAATTAGAATCTTGAAGACAATGGTCCCTTTTTATTGGTTTCCTTCTGTCCCACACCCGAGGGCTCTTCTGATATGGGACTGAAGAATCTCTCAACCTTTTCTTTTAGCAATATGCTTGGATTTAGAGAAGGAGTGAGCCAATTCCATCTCCAAAGCCAGCTTGGTTTATAATTGAATTGGAACCACAACTTTTCTAGATTGATAGAGATATAGATGTTAGACAGTGAGATTTTACCCTGTGTAGATTGGTAACAATAGATTCTTTCTTACTGCTGTAAACATCCAGATATCCAAGGCCTTATGATTTCTGGAAGAAACGTATTTCCATTATCCTGGAAAGACAAAAACATAACCCTACCCCAAACTTTGATAGTTAAATTTTTATTACAACTTGTAGAGATGTCACATTGGTGGATGAGCTTTTACTTCTCCTCATCAAGGGGTTTCTCCTGTTCAAATCGAATTTTTATTAATTTTCTTGGTATCCAGAGCTTTTATTGTCCTGCAGAAACAAAAGCAAAACCCTTCCCCAATGTAGGACATATCCAGGTTTCCATTCTGAGGTCAGCACATCCTTGAAATAAACTGGTTGGTTTAGCTCATGAGTTTTGTCTGTCGTCCAATGTCTCTCTGCAGCTGTTGTTCCTTTCTCATCAGCATTGAGAAAATTCAAGGTTAATAAAGCACCATGCAATCTATTTCTAGGAGTCATTGTTACCTGTTGCTGTTTATTTAGCATATCCTTTAAAGTTCGATTGGATCTTTCTATGACGGCTTGGCCTGTGGGATTGTGTGGTATACCTGTAACATGCTTTATATTGTAATAAGCAAAGAACTGTCTCATTTTATTGTAGACATATGCTGGGGCATTGTCTGTCTTAATTTGTACAGGTATTCCCATGATGGCCATAACTTCTAATAGGTGGGTAATCACAGAATCAGCCTTTTCAGAACTCATAGGAGTTGGCCACTGAAATCCTGAATAGGTGTCAATGGTATGGTGTACATACTTTAATCTTCCAAATTCTGCAAAATGAAACACATCCACCTGCCAAATTTCATTTCTTTGTATACCTTTTGGATTGCTCCTTGCAGGTAATGGAGTTTGGTTATAGAAGGAACAAGTAGGACATTTTTTCACAATATCCTTAGCTTGTTGCCAAGTGATGGAGAAATCCTTCTTCAAACCTTTGTTATTTACATGGTGTTTCTTATGAAATTCTGAGGCTTCTAGCACATTACCTATTAGTAACTGATAAGTCTCATCATCACTACCTTGTGCTAGAGGTCCTGGCAGACCTGTATGGAATCTGATATGTGTTATTATATATATATACATATATATATGTATATATATATGTATATGTATATATATAGGATGTTCCCTTTTTCTGATGATTTCCTGCAGTTGTATGAATAATGAAGTTAATTCTGTACTATCAGGAACAAATTCAGCAGTTTCAATATGTAAAACAACTCTCTCTGCATATTGAGAGCCAGTGACTATATTGAGGGGTTCTGTGAAGTCCATCAGTACCATAAGAATGGCATACAGTTCTGCCTTTTGTATAGAGTTGTATGGACTTTTTACCACTTTACTTAAGTCTCCTGATTTGTATCCTGCTTTCCCTGATTTATTTGCATCAGTATAGAATGTGAGGACTCCAGAAATTGGCTTTTGTCGTACAATATGAGGAATGACCCATTCAGTCTTCTTTATGAATTCTATTCTCTTGCTTTTGGGATAATGGTTATTAATCTCTCCCAAAAAGTTACTGCAGGCTCTCTGCCAGTATTCATTATCTTTCCATAATGATGAAGTTTCCTCATTAGTTAAAGATACTACAATTTCTGCTGGGTCTATTCCTGTCAACTGGCAAAGTCTTAATTTATCTTTTTGAATCAAATCAGAGATCTTTTCTATATGAGTCTTTAATTTCTTATTTGGTTTACATGGTAGGAATATCCATTCCAATATAATATCTTCCCTCTGCATCAAAATACCTGTGGGGGAATGTCTAGAGGGGAATATGACAAGAATGCATTTAAGTTCTGGATCCACATGATCCACATATGCTTATCGAATTGACTTTTCTACTAGAGCCAATTCCATCTCAGCTTCGACTGATAATTCTCTTGGACTATTTAATTCTTGGTCCCCTTCTAGAGTATTAGCCAAATTTTGTACTGCATCTTTGGGTATTCCCATGATAGCCAGTAAGTTGGAATTGCTTCCTAACAACTTTTGAAAATCATTAAGAGTCTTCAATTGATCTCTCTTTCGTTGTACGTTTTGGAGTCTAATTTTTTGTAGCTCTATCTTATAGTCTAAGTAAGTAATAGGATCTCCTCTTTGTATTTTTTCAGGAGCAATTTGCAGTCTCTAGCGAGGCAAAATTTTCTTTACTTCTTCAAACATGCTTTCTAATGTGTCTGACTTTGTATCAGATAATAGGATATCATCCATATAGTGATAAATTATGGATTGTGGAAACTTTACACGAATTATCTCCAATGGTTTTTGCACAAAGTATTGGCACAAGTTTGGGCTGTTTAACATTTCCTGTGGGAGGACCTTCCATTGATATCTCTTGACTGGTTGGAAATTGTTATAATTAGGTACTGTGAAGGCAAATTTTTCTCTATCATTTTCTTGTAAGGGTATGGTAAAGAAACATTCTTTTAAGTCAGTAACTATTATAGACCATTCTTTGGGTAGCAGAGAGGGCAAGGGCATTCCAGTCTGTAGGGAGCCCATCGGCTGAATTACTTTATTAATAGCTCTCAGATCTGTTAGCATTCTCCAATTACCAGACTTTTTTTTAATAACAAATACAGGAGAATTCCAAGGGCTGGTAGATTCTTCAATGTGTTGAGCATTTAACTGTTCTTGAACCAGCTGTTCTAAAGCTTGTAGCTTCTCTTTTGTCAAAGGCCATTGTCCAACCCAGACAGGTTTATTAGTTAGCCATTTTAAAGTTAAGACAGTTGGTACTTCTGAGAGTTCAACAGCAATTGTGCTCTGTTTGTGTACAGCCTGAATGGTTGGTGACTGTTTTTTATAGCATGTTATGATATTATTCCTAGAAACATGCGTTGATCTGTATTCCTTTTCTGGGAGTGTAGGAATTTTAATCTGGGTATTCCACTGTTGTAACAGATCTCGGCCCCAAAGATTTACTGCTACATTTACTACATATGTCTTTTTAGCCTTCCTCTCTGTCCTTCTGGCCCTATGCATTCAACCCATCTCAAACTCTGTTTTATCTGAGATAGGGTGCCAATCCCTAAAAGTTGGACATCTACCTCTTGAAGAGGCCAATTCGGATGCCATGATTTTGGTGTAATTGTAGTCACATCCGCACCTGTGTCTACCAGGCCTTCCCGAACCAGGCCATTCATTCGAATTCTAAGCTTTGGTCTTTTTCCATTTGTGGAAGACTGTCAAAATATTTGTTTTATTGTGTTCTTTGTAAACTGTGATTCATCTATCAGAGCTATTTTGTCATCCATTGCAGTATCGGTTTTTACATTAGGCATTGGTTTATTCAGTTGTCCTGGAGAGGAATTTCTTCCACAGTGGTTGGGAATGTTTCTACCACATTTGATTTGGGGGCCTGCAAGAGGCCCCCTGAGGCATTTCCCCCCAGTAAAGGGTTGCCTCATATATCTATTTTTGATCTGCACTCACTGGTCCAATGTAGGCCTTTGCCACATCTTCTACATAATCCAGGAGGTAGATGGGGGTCTCCTGTTTAGGCTATTCCTAGGAGTATTACTTCTAGGAGTACCCCATGTACAGTTTTCACTTATATGACCTGTTGTACCACATTTAAAACATTTGGTAACACGGGGCCTTCTTTCACCTCTGGGATTTGTCTCTCCTATCCAAGCCTCAATACTGTAGTTAAGAGACTCAACACCATTAGTATATTGAATCCATTCTTCCAAAGGAGCTGATCTGATCTTTAATGGTGTTAAGTATTCTTTTGCATTCTGCATTAGCATTGTCGAATGCCAAGGACTCAGTTAATACTTTTCTTAATTCTTTATCTGACACAGCTTTTGTTATAGTTGTGTTCAGCCTTTGTAAAAAATCAGTGAAGGGTTCGTGCAGTCCCTGAAATATCTTTGTGTATACCTCAGTTGGTTTTCCAGGTTCTGGAATTTTTCCCCAAGCATTTAGAGCGGCTGTACGGCATAGGGATATTGTATGCTCATCATAAGTGACTTGTACATTTCTGTCAGCGAAACATCCCTCACCAAGTACTTGATCTTGGGAGATCACAAAACCTCTGAGTTTACCTTGTTCTAAATTTTTTTGCCTCTTCTCTCAACCAGCTTTTCCACTGTAACTGCTGGCTATATTCTAGAACAGCTAAAATTAACTGATGCCAGTCATCTGGAATGATTCTATGTGAGGTAGACCACGAATTTAACATCTGTCTTACATATGTGGAGTATATCCCATATGTAACTACTGCTTCCTTTATATATTTAAAGTCCCTTATTGAAATTGGTTGTAATGTATATGGTGTGCGTCATCTGCTGGCTTCTCATGGGTGATAACAGGATAAGCCATTGTATGAGAGCCATTTGGACATGTTACAACCTGTATAGTCTTGCCCTTCTGCTTATTAGGTCCCTTGTCATGTTTATTGAGAGTTTCCTCCAGGGCTTGCAAATGAGCACCTAGAGTGTGTTCTAGGGAGTAAACCTCCTCTCTTGCAAGGGATTCCAGATTTCTCATGGAATCATGAAAGTTTTTATGTTCTTCTGAAACACATTATTCCATGGACCTTATCTTATCAATTAATGATAATCTTTCTTCCTTATATAGTGTCTGAGTAGCCACAACTTCACTCTGGAGAGTTAGTGTTCTATCCATTAAATATTCATATTTATTATCAATAAAATAAATTTTGGGTACAAGCCTGTTTTGTAAATTCTGGTTAGCAGATTCCAGAGAAAGAATATTTTTATGTAACCCTTCATTGCTATCTTTGAAAACCTGTAAATCCTGGTTAGCAGATTCCAGAGAGAGAATCTTTTTATTAAGCTTTCATTGCTATTTTTTAAAGCCTGTATCAGTCCCAATAATGACTCATCTTTGTTCTTATTATTAAACCAGCATTTGAACACTGTGTGAATTATTACAATGAATGCCAAAATAGTACAGGCCAGATATGCCTTAGGAAGTTCATATATTTCCAGGAAAATGTCATTCATCATACAGACAAAAGGGTTTTTAAATTCTTGTGAGGTAATGTTGTCGGCCATATTACAAGAATTACTAAATTTGTTAGTCAAATTTAAGGTGTAAAATTATCAAGTACTTTTACTTGATAAGACGCTTGTTTGCCTATCTTACCTTTCCATGGTTTGGGGGAGTATAGTAGCACTTTTCAGCCAGCAGGAGGCATTGGTATAGCTTCAAAGCAGGTCCTGTTGAATGCCTTGGCTGGCTGCAGAGTGAGCACAGGCAGGAGGCCAGGGTTAGGCAGTTGTTTTGGTGATTCCCTGGAGCTTCAGAGCGTGGAGAGTTCCAGGCCGCTCTAAGCTCCTCTTTGCCTCTGCAGACAAAAGGTCTGCCAGCAGGCATGGCTCCAAGCCCTCTCTGTGCCTAAGTAGGGTGCTTGTCTATTTTAAGTAGGTGAAACTGTGGAAGACTCAGGCTAGGGTGGGGAGCCAGCACTCAGGGAGGAGGGGGAACACCTCATTCTGGGGTTTGGCTGGTCTGGGGGCTAAACTTGCTGTGGAACTGAGACCAGATTAGCTCCTTTTCAGGAATGAAACCGTGTAGGTTTTTCCTGGTTTTAAGAAGCTGTAGTACCCTGCAGCTTCAGGTACCTGCCAGCCGGGGAGGAAGCTGAGGGTGGGAGCCACCCAGGCCTTTGGAATTTGCCCCACATGAGTGCCAGATATTGGTGAAATTATTAAGGCCACTCCACATAGTTAAAAGGGAGGTTTATTTTGTGTGGTAACTTACAAGTGAATGGATAGTTTACAGAGTCTGGGAAAGGCGTGGCACAGTCCAGCAGTGTTCTCTGGAGAACTCTGCTCGGTCTACCTTCAGCATCTAGGGTCCAGACACTAAGAGAGCCTGAGCATCTGGAACCCAGGTCTTCAGCATCCTCTCTCAGCCCCGCCTTGTAGGCATGACCATTACTGAAGCCTCAATGGGGGTTGGAGCTTCCAGGTCAAAGCTGGAATGGCTACCCACTACAATAGCCTGTCACACTCTCAAAATTGTTTCAAAGTACAAAGTTCAATGTTTCTTCTGAGACATATGACAATCTATTCACTGTAATCTCCCTGTAAAAATCAAAATCAAAAAGCAGATCACATACTTCTAACATATAATAGTACAGGATATACATTACCATTCCAAAATGCAGGGAAGGGAGAATAGTGAGGAAATACTGGACAAAAACAAGACTGAAAATCAGCTGGACAAACTCAAAACTCTGCAGCTCCATGTCTGATGTCAAAGTGCTCTCCCTATCTCCAACTCTGTTCAGCTTTGTTGACTACAACACACTTCTTTTTCTTGGCCTGGTTCTACTCCCTGTTAGCAGCTTTCCTCAGCAGGTATCCCATGGCTCTGGCATCTCCACCATCTTGAATTCTCCAAGGCAATCCAGGCTTCAACTTAACATCTTCACAAAATGGCCTCTTTACTAGGCCTCCATTCAGGGACACCCCGACACATGCCTGGCCTCAGCATCTTTATTCCATAACTCCTTTTCTGTCTTTAACTCTAAATCCAGAACCACATGGCCAAAGCTGCCAAGTTCTATTGCTTCCTGGGGCTGCAACATGGCCCCCTTGTTTAATTACATCTTCACCAGATTTCTGTTTTCCTTCACTACCTCAACTTGGCTATCCTTGAACTTGCTCTATAGACAAGGCTGGCCTCAAACTCAGATCTATCAGCCTCTGCCTTCCCAATGCTGGGATTAAAGGTGTGCCCCTATCACAATGGGCTCTAAGCTTTTCTTTAGTTCCTTTCCACAAGTTGGAAACAGCTGGTTGGGATCTTACCCTGAGGTCACCACTCCCTTTATTTCATTTCTTAATCTGTTTATCCACTTCCTGGTGCTCATTTTCTCCTCAACTTTTTTCATTTTGTAATTTATCCTGCTCCACTTCATAATCTAGATCCAGATGAAAAGAAGTGCACACTGAGACACCTAGTCAGATGCCAAGGTAAGGGCCCACTCAAGGGAGCACCCCAGGCTGCAGAATGACCACTGTGCTTATTGCAAGGAAGTAGGTCATTGGGCCCCAGAAAGTCTAAACAAAAGGACTATAATTCAGGACACATTTCATACTATGTGTTGGTTGCAGAATCAGGTGTTGCTAGAGTTTTCCTGCCTGGCCCACAGTCAGGATAAATCTCTGCCACCTGCCAGTCCCACAACCATTCAGACCCGACCAAGTAAACACAGAGACTTATATTGGTTACAAACTGTATGGCCGTGGCAGGCTTCTTGCTAACTGTTCTTACAGCTTAAATTAATCCATTTTCATAAATCTATACCTTGCCACATGGCTCATGGCTTACCGGCATCTTTACATGCTGTTTCTCATCATGGCGGCTGGCAGTGTCCCTCTGACTCAGCCTTTCACTTCCCAGCGTTATTCTCCTCCTTGTCCTGCCTACACTTCCTGCCTAGCCAATGGCCAATCAGTGTTTTATTTATTGACTAATCAGCAACACATTTGCCATACAGAACATCCCACAGCACTTCCCCCATTTTTTTTTTCAAAAAGGAAGGTTTTAACCTTAACAAAGTAAAATTACATATAATTTGGGAATTTGGGCATAGCTTCTCTTACTACTTCCTGCTGGAGGGGGGCGCTGTATCTTATGGGGAAACAAAGAAAATTTTAGGATCATGGAGTAGTCCGTGAGGCTGTATCGTCTGAGCCAGTTGCCTTGAAACCATTCTGGATGTTGAATCATCTGGGCCATGGTGTCATTGGAGACCTTTCAGGGGGTCTTGGCTGGTCAAACCTGATGTATCTTAATCTGGAACAAATCCATAGCCTCTGGCTTTCTGTGGGAACAAAAGCAGAATCTCCTTTCCAAAGCAACATATCCTTATATCCAAATTTTGAAGTCAAGGTACCTTTAAAATATACATTTTGGCATAACTCAACAGCTTTTACAATCAAATGTTTTTCTGCAGTTAAGAATCCCAAAGACAACACAATCCAGATTCTCTGTGTATTATCCATTTTTACATGGCCTATTTTTTATACTACCTTTACTGTCTCTTTAAAGACTTTATTTTTTAAAACTATGTATTTGTTTCTATAACTCTATATATCACTTTTGTCTCTTTCAAGCCTACGTATCTTTTACACACATTGTAAACTATTATATCTGAATCTGTCTTATTGTGAATCTATTGCCTTAAACTGCAGCAGCTGTGGCTGCTGGCTCCGCCCACCTCAGCTTCCCAACATGGCGGCGGTAGTTTATCACCAGCTCTGGGAGCTATCGTGGGTCTCTATGCTTTTATCCAAGCAGTGTGTAGCCCAAAATACTCTTTTTGTTGTTGTTGTTGTTTTGTGCTAGCAAAGTCTAAATCCACCATGCAGCTTAATGTGCCACTTGCAGAGGCCTCATTCCCGCCATACGGCGGCAGGTCGAGCACGCACGCTAGGAACCCGCCAGTAGCTCAAACCGGTGGCTGCCGCTCATTTGAGAGAGACAATTAGGAAGCTGTTTATAGCTCCGTTTTAGAATCTTTTCTCAGTTTTTAGGTGGAAACTCTTGCCACCACGTTGGACGCCATTTGTTGCTAGAGTTTTCCTGCCTGGCCCACAGTCAGGACAAATCTCTCTCACCTGCCAGTCCCAAGCCGCTCAAACCCGACCAAGTAAACACAGAGACTTATATTGGTTACAAACTGTATGGCCGTGGCAGGCTTCTTGCTAACTGTTCTTACAGCTTAAATTAATCCATTTTCATAAATCTATACCTTGCCACATGGCTCATGGCTTACCGGCATCTTTACATGCTGTTTCTCATCATGGCAGCTGGCAGTGTCCCTCTGACTCAGCCTTTCACTTCCCAGCGTTATTCTCCTCCTTGTCCTGCCTACACTTCCTGCCTAGCCAATGGCCAATCAGTGTTTTATTTATTGACTAATCAGCAACACATTTGCCATACAGAACATCCCACAGCAATCAGGCAACCTCAATGACTAGGGGAGACTGGGTTCAGACCCCCTCCTCGAGCCCAGGGTAACTCTCAGAGTGGACAGGAAGCTTACAGATTTCATAGTAGATACTGAAGTTCAACATTCTGTCTTAACCAAACCCCAAGGGAACCTCTCTCAAAAAAAGTCCTGGGTGCACAGAGCCACAGGTATGAGCCAATATTCATGGACTACCCAAAGAAGAGTGGATCTCAGAATGGGCTGGGTATCCCACTCATTCCTGTTCATACCTCACTGCCCCTACCCCTTATTAGGAAGAGAATTATTCACTAAGGTTGAAGGTCAGATCACATTCAATAAGAATGGAGTCTAAATTACAAATTAAGAAGGACAGCTGATCCAAATCCTCACCCTCCAGCTTGAAGATGAATAGAGATTACACCAGGAGCTGTCACCTGACCCTCAGGACATGGCCACATGGCTAGCCCAGTATCCAGAGGCATTTTCAGAGACTGGGGGAATGGGCTTGGTGAAACATTGAGCTCCAGTGCTCACTGAGCTCTAGCCTGATGCCACCCCGCCTGGGTGTGGCAATAATCCATGTCCTGGAGGCAAAGAGGGAATCACCCCTCACATAAGGTACCTCATGGAACTAGGAATTTTGGTCCCTTGCCAGTCAACCTGGAATACTCCCCTGCTCCCCATTAAAAAGCCAAACTCAAATGATTACCAGCCCATGCAGGACCTCAGGGAGGTCAATTGCAGGGTTATGGATGTTCACCCCACCATGCCAAATCCTTACAAACTTTTGAGCTCACTTCCTCCCATCCAGGCCTGGTATATGGTATTGGATCTCAAAGATGCTTCTTCAGCCTGCCCTTAGCTCCAAATAACCAGTCCTTGTTTGTCTTTGAATAGCATGACCATGTAAAAAGATACAATGGACAACTGACTTGGACTAGGTTGCCCCAAGGGTTCAAAAACTCCCCAATCATCTTTGACGAGGCCCTACATGAAGACCTCAGATAGTACCAAAAGGGACATCACAGGTCACTCCCCTACAGTATATGAACAATCTCCTGATAGCAGCTGACATTGACGAAGACTACAAGGTAAGCAGTGGCAATTTGCTTACTGCCTTGGGAACCCTAGAGTACCACGCATCAGCTAAAAAGGTCCAAATTTGCCAAACTAAAGTGACTTATCTGGGATATATACTCAAGGTGGGGACAGCGTTGGCACTCTGAAACCCGTAAAGAGACTGTGCTCAAAATATCTGCCCCAACTTCCAGGAGGGAAGTTAGAGAACTCCTTGGGTCAGCTGGCTTCTGTTGCCTCTGGATCCCTGGATTTGCTGAGCTGGCCAAGTCACTGTATGAGGCAACCAAAGAAAATCAGCGGATTCAATGAACTGAGGCTGAGGACAAGGACTTTAATAAGATAAAAAGGACCTCCTCTCGGCACCTGCACTGGGATTGCCAGATATCACCAAACCCTTTCATCTATATGTAGATGAAAGGAAAGGCATAGCCAAAGGGGTCCTGACTCAGACTTTAGGACCTTGGAGTAGGCCATTGGTCTACCTGTCAAAGAGACTTGACCTAGCAGCAGACGGGCCCCCCATGCCTAAGGATCATTGCAGCCACTGTTGGTTAAAGATGCTGATAAGTTAACTTTGGGCCAAGAGCTCCTCAGAGCCACCCATCACACCATTGAGGGAATACCCAAACAACCACTTGATCAATGGCTGAGTAATGCTCACAAGGCTCACTACCAAAGCCGCCTCCTTAACCCCCCTTGCATCTGATTTCTTCCAAGTATTGCCTTCAATCCTACATCCTTGCTCCCCGATCCAGATCTGGACACCCCACTACATGACTGTGTAGGAATCCTGAGCCAGGTACATGGACTGAGAAAAGACCTATGAGACCAGCCCTTGCTGGATGCCAAGCTCACCTGGTATATAGATGGGGCAGCTTTATACAAGATGACCAAAGGTATGCAGGGGCAGCTGTGCTGACAGGAGGACACTGTTTGGGCAACAGCCCTCCCATCTGGGATGTTCTCCCAGAGAACTGAACTAATAACCTTGACTAAAGTGCTGGAGATGGCAAAAGGAAAGAGGCTAAACCTGTATAGGGACAGCTGCTGTGCCTTTGCCACAGCCCATGTCCACAGGGCCATCTAACAAGAGTTCAGGCTCATTACTACTGAAAGAAAGACATCAAAAACAAACAGGGGATTTTAGACCTGCTGGCAGCCTTATGGCTGCCAACCAAATTGGCCATTATCCATTGTCCTGGGCATCAAAAAACTGATATCACAACAGCTAGCAGGAACAAGAGGGCAGATTGGGCAGCAAAGGAAGACTCAGAGCAGATGACAGATGTCTTGGCCCTGACACTACTGGGAATCCTGACCTCCCTGGGAATCCATCCTATACCCCTGCCAACTTGTACATGATACAGTGCTTACCGTGGGCATGGCAGCCCCAATGGCAGGAGAGCTGATGGATGACCAGCAGTGGAAACTCATCATGCCAGGGAAGCTGGCTGAAGCCTTCCTTCATCACATTCACGGCTCTACCCACCTCGGCACCTGAAAAACAGAAGACCTGATCAGGCAGTCCCATTTAAAAATCTTTGACCTTTGGCAAAATATCAAACAAATAGCTGAAAATGCCTGGCTTGCTGACTCACCAATGCAGAAAATCAACCTAAAAATTCTGGAACCAGACTAAGAGGCACCAAACCCAGTTCCCACTGGGTGATGGACTTCACTGAGGTAAAACCTGGCAAATATGGTTACAAATATCTTTTAGTATTTATAGATACATTCTCTGGATGAAAGAGGCCTTTTCCCAAGACATGAAACTGCTCAGATGATTGCCAAAAAGCTATTTGAGGACATAATTCTGAGGTATGGTATCCCTACCCTCTTGAGTTCAGACAATGGACCAGCTTTCATCTCTCAGGTAAATTGTAGATTACATTGTACTTTATAGGACCCAGAGTTCAAGTCAGGTTGAGTGCATGAACAGGAACCTAAAAGGGACCCTTACCAAATTAACCATGGAAACTAGCAGTGACTGGATGGCTCTCCTCCCCTTCACCCTCTATAGAGTTTGTAACTCACCTTATACCTTGGAGCTAATTGCTTTGATATCATGTTTGAGAGGCACCTTCCTATTTTGCCAAACCTGAAGTCTGAGCTTCTTGTTGAGTTTGATGATGTTAACCTGGCTACTTCCCTCAAGGAAGAGACCATACACTGTGATCCTGACAACTCCAATGGCCCTGAAGGTAGATGGCATCATCACCTGAATTCATCACACCCACACCGGGCCAACAGATCCAGAGATAGAGAACCCCAAAGAACTGTAGAACTGTCTCCAAAAAAAGACACTTTGGGCTGGAGAACTGAGTGTCAAGATAACCCATTCAAGCTCAAACTTCACCGTCAACCTCCATCATGAAGATCCTGTTTTTGCTGGCACTGCTCATCCTTTGCCACCCCACATTTCCTGCTAATCCACATCACCCTGCAGAACTCACTTGAACTGACACAGACACGTACTCCAGAGAAATTCTCAAACAAGAATCAGCTACAGCTCCCCCAGGGACCTGGTTCCCACCTCTGGAATTTGAGGCACAGGATTTATTTCTGTTCAACAGAGACCTGCGCCAGCTGAGAAAGAGTAGTTTTATGTCTGACAGGGACAGAAGACCAAGAAATCCTGGCATCAGCAATGTTGGGGAACTGAGTCTTACTTCTGTGCCTCTTGGAAACATGTGAGTACTGGACCTATCTGGTGGACACTACCAGTAAGAGGTGATTTGATCACTATCTCCTATGCTCAAGCTGGAGCACACAGTTTCTCCTTCTGTTGCCTGTGGGTCAAGATGTAGAACTCTCAGCACCTTCTCCAGCACCATGTCTGCCTGCATGCTGCCATGCTTCTCACATGAAGATAATGGACTAAACTTCTGAAAGTGTAGGCCAGCCCCAATTTAATGTTTTCCTTTATAAAAGTTGCTGTGGTCATGTTGTTTCTTCATAGCAATAGAAACTCTAAGACACCAGGTTTTCCCTGTTTCCCATAGGCCAGAATTTTTTTTGTCCTTGGCAGTGGAGGATAGCAACTCATAGGGAAAGTCAAATACCCTCTAGGAAGGCCAAGATTCTCTTTTTGTTTTTAATGTCTTTTCCCCCAACAATGAGAAGCTCTCTTTCTCTATAGGTAATATCATGGATATGCATGGTTGGAAGGGTATAATGACTGTCTGTCTATATGTTGGTGGACTTTCCTTTGCCCATCTGAGAGCCTAGGTAAGATCAATCACTTTTGCTCTCTGGGCTAAGGCACCTGTCCCTAAGGCTTAGGCCCTAATCATTTTAGTTGAAGTAACTATTGCAGCCCCTACATACCTGGTTTCATCTTCAATGAAACTGCTCCCATCTAGGTAGTGCACTGCATTAAAATCTTTCAGGAGAAGTCATCTCTAGACAGTCATGAATGAACATTTGTAGGTCTTCATCAGGCAAGAGGGTAGCAGGATTGATGACAGTGGATTTCTCAAGACAGACATGAGGATGTTCCAGAAATAGGGCCAGTACTCATCATGCTAGTATTAGACAGCCAGAATTCAGGCACTCCTCAGAGGAGGGCCTTGACTGCTTGAGGTGATGAGATTATAAGATCCTGACCCAGAGTTAACTTGGTTATTTGGAGTTTTCTGGTTTTATTTTCAATAGACTAACAGTAGCTTCCACTGCTGTTACACAGGTGGGCCATCCTGTAGCTACAGGTTCAATCATTAGGACAGGTATGTCACAGGATATGTTCTGTGGCCCCTAAATTTAGGTTAAAGCTCCTTTTTCAGGGAGACTAGCTCCCTTTTTTCCTCCCAGGGTACTCTTGAGCAGGGAGAAATAAGGAATATATAGATAGAAATATAGAGGAGACAGACAGAAAATACAGAATAGCCTCAGGAGGACCTTGGTCAAACCCCACCAGCCCCTTCTCTCACTACTAAAGGGCTTTTAAAGGAATGCCAAGGGGTAGAGCAAAAGTCCTCCCCACAACATAGCCAAGTGTAGACCATCCCAACCACCTGGTGACCATGCACATGGTCAAGCCATCCCCTAATGCAGCCCTGCTCTGTAAAGCAAGCTCAGATCTCACTAGAAAACCTTTGTTGGCTCCCACAGGTCCCTCCTCTTAATTTTTTAATGAGCCACTCAGACCCCATCAGATAGAATGAGGTCTGTCTTAGGTCATTCTCCATAATTATTTCTTCCATTACCTGTCATGGAAATATGCTTTGCATCAAGCTGGAAGCTATCTAGAGAAAGTTGCCCATCCTTGACTCTCAGCCTATGGTAGGAGGGAGTACTGAGCTTAACTTAGATTTGGCCAGGTTCCTCTTGAGCTTACAACCATTCACAGCAATCTCTATGGCTGCCACACCTCCCAGTATAGTAGTAGAGGATAATAGATATGGCATGTCTTTTTTGGAATGGTTCTTAAGATGTGTATAACAACCTTAGCTATGCCAAGCCCTTTTTAAATCAATAAACTCTTGATGCAAATCAAACTTAAAGATTCCCTTAGCTTTTACCAAACTCTGGTTCATTAACATCAACTTAATTCTAGTATAAACATTACATATTTACAACTCTCTTAACTGAACTATAATCACTATACATATTTATACTTTTTGCAAGTTACATTAAACTGTTTAGACTCACACTGAACATTTACACTTTTCACAAACTCACATTCAACATATACTTATTTATACTTCTTAGAAGCTTATATTCTTAAGGAAACTCTATAGGACTACCTTAGCAAGTACACTTCTTAGAACTATTAGAGTCTCTTAACAGAACTTAACAAACATCTATAAGATATTTTTAGCACCTACAAGAGATTTGTTAACTAAACTATTAATAAGACAAGAAGTAGCCTTTAATCCCAGCACTCGGGAGGCAGAGCCAGGCGGATCTCTGTGAGTTCGAGGCCAGCCAGGACTACAGAGTGAGCTCCAGGGAAGGCGCAAAACTACACAGAGAAACCCTGTCTCGAAAAAAATAAAACAGTAAGACAAGAAGTATGTAAATTATTTCTAAAGTTCAGAGTTTATAGTCAGTCAGCTTTGATATCATTCTGAAAGTTTTCCTGACAGTTGGAAACAAGAGCCTAGTTTATCAATGACTCTCTCAATCCTGGATTTAGCGAGTGTTGTTGCTAAACAGTACTTTATGCATTCCAGATCTTTTATAAAAATTCTATTAAGAGCTACCTCAGTTTTCAGCAAACACAAAAAGGAAGAAAAGAGATGAGGAGAAAACCCTCCTAAGGAACATTCTGTTTCTGAATTGCTCAGCTGGAAACTCCACAACAGTCAATTTCCTATCACCAGAAGATAACTGTCTAAGTTGGAATGGGGTTCCAGACCTGCAGCCTTCAGTAGGTTCCCCTGTATACCAAAAACATTGCTGAAACTTCATTCCAAACTCCTCAATAGTCTGGAGGCCTCCTTATTCTCCTACTATTCCCAGACTACAAGGTGGAACCTTAATATCAGGAACATTGATTTAGCTGCTTTTCACTCCTGTTCCTCTAGAGGAGTGTCATTGGCACTGACATTCCTCTGTTCCACACTCATCACCAAACTCTCAGACAATTTCCCCCCTTCTTAATTTTTTTAAAGCTGTATTTACCATGAGTTCTTCTAACAATGCTGATGTTTCTGATAGATTTTTTATTAGCCCAATATTTCTGGAAAGGTTAATTGTTCACCAGAGCTGCTACTATTCAAATGAATCAAGAACATAGATGTTGTTTCATAAAACATATTCTTTATTAGCTTATTCTGAGGGAGGCCTGCTCTTTTCTGAGGGGAGGCAGAAGGCGTGGATCTGGGGAAGAGGGGAGATGAGGATCACCCAGGGTGATTTGGGGAGAGGAGGGGAAAGAATGGTGGGAGGGAAGGAATGGGAAACTAGGGCCAGGAAGTAATATATGAAAGAATAAAAAATTAATTTGTTTTTATGTAAAAATACCTGATGATGGCTCTTATTTCTTCTTCCAGAGAAATTTTCATATGAATAGAGTCTTAGATAAAATGTTTGCAGAAAAAAAAAGAAAATGACATAATGGCATCCATTATTATGTATAGTTACTATATACTAACAAAAATGTGTCTATAAAGCTATACAATCATTAAAAAAAAAAAGCTCAGCCCCAGCAGCCCTCCAGCAGGTAAGAGTTCTGTGGGCAGGGCACTCCATCGCCACTGCCACCCATTAGACTCTTTAAGCTACAAGACCCACTCCACCACTCAAACACACCAAACTCACCATCCTCCCCATAGACAACCATCCCCCACAACATCAGCAGCCCCTAGAGGCACAAGTACCACCTGCACCAATAGGAAGAACAGGCACGGGCAAAACCTATATCAGTTGGAAAAACAGACTCCACAGGCACAGGCATAGCCCAGAGACCCCATAGGCATGAGTAAAACTTGTGCCAGCCCGAAGAATTGGATGATTCACTGGATCTAGGCACCCAAAACCCCACAAGCCTCACCAGAGACAACCCTACTTGACCTGACAACCAGCCAATTACCGGAACCCTTGACCATTCAGGCCAAAAGCCAGTAAAGGAAACAGATAATAAAGGAGCAAAGACTCATCCAACAAAGACATTACAAGAAACAATATAACTATCCCAAACCCAGATGGGTAAACAGCAGTGTAAGAGTACATTCAACAACATAAAGAGCAATATGGCACAACCAGAACCTTAGTGGTTCTACGACAGTAAGAACTGAACATCCAACACATGTGAAGCAGAAGAAAATGACCTTAAAAATAACTTTATGAAGATGATAGGGGCCCTTAAAAAGGAAATGAAAAATTCCCTGAAAAGAAATTGAGGAAAAGACAAACAAAAAATTGGAAGAAATCAATAAATCCCACCAAGAAAGCCAAGAAGAAAACAATCAAACAGGTGAAGGAAACAGTTCAAGACTTGAAAATTGAAATAGAGTCAGTAAAGAAAAGACAAATCAAGGGAATTCTGGAAATGGAAAATCTGGGTAAGCAAACAGGAACTACAGATGTAAGCATAACCAACAGAATATAAGAGATGGAAAAAAGAATCTCAGGCTCTGAAGATACACTAGAAGAAATAGATTCATTGGTCAAAGAAAATGTTAAATCTAAAATATTCTTAACACAAAACATCCAAGAAGTCTGGAACACCTTGAAAAGACCAAACCTAAGAATAATAGGATAGAAGAAAGAGAAGAATTTCAGCTCAAAGGCACAGAAAATATATTCAGCAAAACTGTAGAAGAAAAGTTTCCCAACCTAAAGAAGGACATGCCTATAAAGGTACAAGAAGCTTACAGCACACAAAATAGACTGGACCAAAAAAAAAAGTCCCCTCACCACATAATAATCAAAACACTAATCATGCAGAATAAAGAAAGAATATTAATAGCTGCAAAGGAAAAAGGCCAAGTAACATATAAAGGCAGACCTATCAGAATTATACCCTACTCAAATGAGACTCTTAAAGCCAGAAGGTCCTAGACAGACATTTTGCAAACACTAAGAGACCACAGATGCCAGCTCAGACTACTATACCCAGCAAAACTTTCCATCACCACAGATGGAAAAAATAAGATATTCCATGAGAAAACCAGATTCAACAATACCTATCCACAAATCCAGCCCTACAGAAAGCACTAGAAGGAAATCTCCAACCCAAGGAGTTAACTGCACCTACAAAAACACAGGCAATAGATAATCTCACACCAGCGTATCCCAAAGAAGAGAAACACACAACACTACCAACAACAACAACAAAACAAAAAAATTAACAAGAATTAACAATCACTGACATTAATATCTCTTAATATCAATGGACTCAACTCACCGATAAAAAGACATGGGCTAACAGAATGTGTATAAAAACAGGATCCATCCTCCTGCTGCATACAGAAAATACACCTCAACTTCAAAGACAGACACTACCTCAAGAGTAAAGGGTTGGGAAAAGATTTTCCAATAAAATGGACCTAAGAAATGAGCTGCTATAGTTATCCTAATATCTAACAAAATAAACTTCAAACTAAAATTAATCAAAAGAGATAGAGGACATTTCATATTCATCACAGGAAAAATCCATCGAGATGAAGTCTCAATTCTGATGCCCCAAATACAAGAATATCCACATTTGTAAAAGAAACATTACTAAGGTATAAATCACACATCAAACCCCACACATTAATAGTGATAGACTTGAACATCCCACTTTCACCAATGGACAGGTCTGCCAGTCAGAAACTTAACAAAGAAATAAGGGAACTAACAGACATTATTAGTCCAATGGACTTAACAGACATCTATAGAACATTTCACCCAAACACAAAAGAATATACCTTCTTCTCAGCACCTCATGGGACCTTCTCTAAAACTGACCACATATTCAGTCACAAAGCAACTCTCAACCGATACAAAAAAAATATGTTGGAATAACCCCCTGTATCTTATCAGATCACCATGGCTTAAAGTTAGAATTCAACAACAACACAAACTACTGAAAGCCTACAATCTCATGGAAATTGAACAACTCTCAACTGAATTACCACTGGGTCTAGGAAGAAATAAAGAAAGATATTAAACTTTTCCTAGATTTCAATGTAAATGAATGCACAGCATACCCAAAATAATGGGACACTATGAAAGCAAGGCTAAGAGGAAAGTTCATAGCATTAGGTGCCTGCATAAAGAATTTGGAGAAATCTCACATTAGCAACTTAACAGCACACCTGAAAGCTCTAAAACAAAAAAGAAACAAACTCACTCACGAGGAGTAGACGGCAGGAAATAATCAAATTGAGGGCTGAAATCAACAACAACAGAAACAAAGAGCACAATACAAAGAATCAATGAAACAAAGAGTTGGTTCTTTGAAAAAAAATCAGCAAGATAGACAAACCCTAACCCAAATTAACCAAAAAGCAGAGAGAGACTACCCAAATTAACAAAACCAGAAATAAAAAGGGGGTCAAAACAACAGATACTGAGGAAATCCAGAGAATCATCAGGTCATATTTAAAACCTGTACTCCACAAAATTGGAAAATCAAAATAAATGGACAATTTTCTAGATAGGTATCACATACCAAAATTAAATCAAGACCAGATAAAAAATTTAAATAGACCTATAACCCCTAAGAAAATAGAAACAGTCATTAAAAGTCTCCCAACCAAATAAATCACAGGGCCAGATGGTTTCAGCACAGAATTCTACCAGAATTTCAAAGAAGAGCAAACATCAATACTCCTCAAATTGTTCCACACAATAGAAAGAGAAGGAACATTGCCAAACTCTTTTTATGAGGCTACAGTTACCCTGATATCCAAACCACGCAAAGATGCAACAGAGAAAGACAATTACAGACCAATCTCCCTCATGAACATTGATGCAAAAATACTCAATAAAATATTGGCAAACTTAATCCAAGAACACATAAAAAAATCATCCACCATGATCAAGCAGACTTCATCCCAGAGATGTAGGGATGGTTTGACATACAAAAATCTGTCAATGTAATACACCATATAAAAAAACTGAAAGAAAAAAACCCACATGATCATCTTATTAAATGCTGAAAAAGCCCTTGACAAAATCCAACACCCCTTCATGATAAAGGTCTTGGAAAGATCAGGAATACAAGGAACATTTCTAAAGATAATAAAGGCAATTTACAGCAAGCCAATAGCCAACATCATATTAAATGGAGAGAAACTCAAAGCAATTCCACTAAAATCAGCAACAAAACAAGGCTGTACACTCTCTCCATATTGATTCAATATAGTACTCAAAGTTCTAGCTAGAACAGTTATGACAACAAAAGGAGATCCAAGGGATAGAAATTGGAAAGAAAGAAGTCAAACCTTCACTATTTGCAAAGGACATGATTGTATACTTAAGAGACCCCAAAATTTCTACCAGGGACTCCTATAGCTGATAAACACCTTCAGTAATGTGGTGGGATATAAGATTGACTAAAAAAAAAATCAGTAGCCTTCCTATATACAAATGATAAATAGGCTGAGAAAGAAATCAGAGAAACAACACCCTTTACAATAGCCACAATTATTATAAAATATCTTGGGGTAACTCTAACCAAACAGGTTAAAGATCTATATGACAAAAATTTTAAGCCTTTGAAGAAAGAAATTGAAGAAGATATCAGAAAATGGAAAGATCTCTCATGCTCTTGAATAGGTAGGATTAACATAGTAAAAATGGCAATCTTTCCAAAAGCAGATTCATGCAAACCCAATCAAAATCCCAAAACAATTCTTCAGAGACCTTGAAAGAACAATACTCAACTTCATATGGAAAAACAAAAACCTAGGATAGATAAAACAATCCTGTACAATAAAGGAACTTCTGGAGGCATCACTACCCCTGACTTCAAGCTCTATTATAGAGCTATAGTAATAAAAAATCGCTTGGGCCGGGCGGTGGTGGCGCACGCCTTTAATCCCAGCACTCGGGAGGCAGAGCCAGGCGGATCTCTGTGAGTTCGAGGCCAGCCTGGGCTACCAAGTGAGTTCCAGGAAAGGCGCAAAGCTACAGAGAAACCCTGTCTCGAAAAACCAAAAAAAAAAAAAAAAAAAACCAAAAAAAAAAAAAAAAAAATCGCTTGGTATTGGCATAAAAACAGACACATGGATCAGTGGAATTGAATTGAAGACCCTGGTATAATTCCACACACCTATGAACACCTGATGTTTGACAAAGAAGCCAAAATTGTACAGCAGAAAAAGAAAGACAGTATCTTCAACAAATGGTTGATCATGGATGCTGACATGTAGAAGAATGCAAATAGATCCATATCTGTGATCATGCACAAAACTCAAGTCCAAATGGATCAAAGATCTTAACGTAAATCCAGTTACACTGAACATGATAGAAAAGAAAATGGGAAATAGCCTTGAACACATTAGCACAGGAGAATACTTCTTGAATATAACACCAGTAGCACAGACACTGAGATCAATAATTAATAAATGGGACCTCCTGAAACTGAAAAGCTTCTGTAAGGCAAAGGACATGGTCAATAAAACAGCAGCCTACAGAATGGGAAAAAAACCTTTACCAACTCCATGTCTGACAGAGGGCTGATCTCCAAAATATATAAAGAACTCAAAAAACTAGGCATCAAAGTACCAAATAATCCAATTAAAAAATGGGGTACAAATCTAAACAGAGAATTCTCAATAGAAGACTCTTAAATGGCTGAAAGGCATTCAAGGAATTGTTCAATATCCTTAGTCATCGGGGAAATGCAAGTCAAAACGATTCTGAGATACTATCTTATGCCTATCAGAATGGCGAAGAACAAAAACACTAATGACAGGTTATGTTGGAGAGGATGTGGAGTAAGGGGAACACTTCTCCACTGCTGGTAAGAGTGCAAACTTGTACAGCTTCCTTGGATATCAATATGGCAGTTTCTCAGAAAAATGGGAATTAATCATCCTCAAGACTCAACTATACCAGTCTTGGATATATACCAAAAGGATGCTCAATCATACTACAAGGACACTTGCTCACATATGTTTATTAGCAGCATTATTCATAATAGCCAGGACCTGGAAACAACCTAGGTGCCCTGTCAGGGACAAGGATAGAATCTCTAGTTAGTGGAAAAGTACAGACCCCCATAAGACAGGGAACTAGATCATCTTACAGTCAGGTTGCCTAGCAACAGGACATTGAGGCAGAGCCCTTGACCCTTTCACCCTGTAAACTTATACAAACATCCTGATAGCTTGCCCCACCTTATGCAGATGACAGCTTCTTGCTCCCCCCACCCTGCAGAAACTATATAAACCCTCTTGGAGAAAAATAAAGTTACACCTTGATCAGAATCTAGACTTGGTGTGTTTCCTTGTATCTCCTGTCTCTATCATTCCGTCCTTAGGGTGGTCAAGAACTCGTTGAAGCCCTGCAGGCGGGGCAGTGCCCCTCAACCAAACAATGGATAAAGAAAATGTGGTACATTTACACAGTGGAGTATTGCTCAGCAGTAAAAAACAAAAACAAAAAACAACAATGACGTCATGAAATTTGCAGGCAAATGGATGGAACCATAAAAAAGTCATGCTGAGTGAGTTAATCCAAACCTAGAAAGACAAACATGGGATTTACTCACTAATAAGTAAATATTAAATGTAAAGCAACTGCAGCCCCAGAGAAGCTAGGTAACAAGGAGGACCCCAAGAGGGACACATGGATTTCCCTGGGAAGAGGAAATAGATGAGATCTCCTAGGTAAACTGGGAGCAGTGGGGTAGAGGGGAGGGGATGGGGATGAGAACATGAGGGATTAAGCAGGTTGAGTTGGGGGCAGGACAAAGGAGGAGAATAATGAAAGGGATATCTTGATAGAGGGGGCTATTTGGGGGTTAGGGAGAAACCTGGTGCCAGAGAAACTCCCAGGAATCCACAAGGATGACCCCAGCTAAGACACTAGCAATAGTGGAGAAGTTGCCTGAACTGGCCTTCTCCTGTAATTAGATTGGTGACTACCCTAATTGTCATCATAGAACCTTCATGCAGTTGATGGAAACAGATGCAGAGATCCACAGCCAAGTACTGGGCTGAGCTCCAGGAATCAAGCTGAAGAGAGGGAGGAGGGATTGTATGAACAAGGTGGGGTGGCCAAGATCATCATGGGGAAACCCACAGAGACAGATGACCCAAGCTCATGGAAACTTGCTGACTCTCGGCTAGGGAGCCTGCACAGGAGCAACCTAAATCCTCTTCATGTGGGTGATACCGTGTAACTTGGTCTGTTTGTGGCCCCTAGCAGTGGTACCATGATCTGTCCCTGGTGCATGAGCCGGCTTTTTGCAACCTATTCCCTATGGTAGGATGCCTCTCTCAACTTTGATACAGGGGGGAAGAACTTGTTCTTGCCTCAACTTGGTATGCCATGCTTTGTTGACTCCCATGCCTTACCCTTTCTGAGGAGTGGATGGGGGAATGGTAGAAGAGAGGTGGGGAAGGAAATGGGATGAGAGCCGGAAGGGGAAACTGTGGTTGGTATGTAAAATAAATTTAAAAATTTTAAAAATTTTTAAAAGAAACAAAAAGGAAGGAAAATGCATTTTTAAATATATAAATGGGGCTTCTGTTCCAATTAGTTCATGGATAAATACTGAATGCTAAGACAGAGTTAGTGTCAACTATATATTTATTTTAATAAAAGTAAATGCTAAGAAAGGGTTTTTATATCAGTAAGATAGTTTTACAGTGCTATTGTCAATTATTTTTTCCAGGAAAAGGGTTTCTCTGTCCTGAAACTCACTTTGTAAACCAAACTGGCCTTGAACTCACCAAAATCCATCTGACTCTGCCTCCCAAGTGCTGGGATTAAAGTTGTGCACCACCACTGCCCAACTTATTGTCAATTTTTTTAGATTCAGAATTTTCCACCAAACTGTTAATTGTCTTCCTTGGGTTTTTATGGCTATGAAAAGACACCGTGACCATGGCAACTCCTATGAATGGAAAAGTTTAATTGAGGCACTTACTTACTGATGGATTCACAACAAGCCCCCACGGTTGGGCATGTTTGTACATGCCTGACAGACCTAGACACTTCCGCCTAGCCAGTTCCAGGTCAAAATAGCCATTTCCGGGTCAAGGCATCTCGCGTGACCAGGACCCCACCATGGCTTTGCACGGTTGCGTAAGAGCAAGCAATGCAACCATGTGATCTGCGCATGTGTGGAGTAGCTACATCGACCTGTGTACGTGCGCCACCCAGCCTTTACAAGCCGGCGCCATATTCCCGGCCTTCTCCTTCTTCTTCCCCACACACGTGTCTCTCCGCAGGCCTGAGCACTCGTCTGTCTCTTTCATCTTAATAAAACTCTTGTTAGTGGATTCTGTCGTGTTTTGTGACATTTCCTCACAGGGTAAGAGTGCCACTAAATAACTAACACTTACAGTTTCAGAGGTTCAGTTCATTATCATCATTGTGGGGAGTACATTGGTATTCAGGGAGATGTGGTGCTGGAGCTGAGAGTCCTACATCTTGACTCAGAGGCAACAGGAAGTACACTGACTCACTGGGCAGTATTCTAAGCATAGGAAACCTCAAAGTCTGCCCCCCACAGTGACACATTTCCTCCAACAAGGACATACCCACTCCAACAAAGCCACACCTCCTAATAGTGCCATTCCCTATGGTGCAGGAGATTGACTGACATGGAATGTGGTCCTGAGGATGAAAAGCACAGGTCCCTCACACCCCAAACCTGATGAGCACATGTGGAGAACAACTGGCTGGCTTATGGTTGCTCTGAATTGTATGGAATATCAGCTTTCTGGCTATGCCCACTGTCACAAAGTGTCACAGCATGGGTGTGCAGGTTCATGTGGATTCATGGAAAGAAAACTCAGAGGCACCTTAAGAATGAATTTAGCCATTCGTGGCTACAAGGGATCTAGTTTCTAAGGACTGAAACACTTTCCCTTTGCCCAGAGCATTTTTATTTTTCTCCATATTTACACTTCAGCCAGTTGATTTCCAAATGTTCAAAACAACCTGAAAGAAGCTCCCAAAAATACAATGCCAAGTGCAAATTCCTCAACTCATCAGATACCACAGCTTTCTGGGTTTCCTGAACCAAGGTTTGCATAGGCCTTTGTATCCTTGGCGGACTCTCAGACAAGATTCACATAGAGGGCACAAAAGGTACCTGCTAAACAAAAGATGGATTAGGGCTAGGTGCTACTTTCTGTAGGCAGGCCAGGTGTAGCCCAGCAGGAATGCTACCACAGCCTACCATTGAATGATTCCATCTTAGAAATCAAACTTGAGTTACTCCGCCTTGAGTTGTGCCATGAAGAAATGACTCTGCACCTTACTGATACAAGTGACCAACCACCTGAAAGCACACCAGGGGGCACAACGTGATAATTCATTTGTACCAAAATGACACCTGAAAATCTATCATGTCAGACACACGAGCTTACCAGTTGTGCAAGATGGGACCACTTCACCTGGGACCATAAAAGGACCATCCCAAGACCAAAATGTGGCAGACATACTTACTAGCTGTTGTGCCTAGATCGTGACCCCCAGAGAGACCACCAAGGACGAGCATACCAGAATGCAAAAGCAAGGTTTATTTCTGTTACAAGTCATGACAGGGAACTCATCTCAAGCATTCACTGGCCGCAGCGCAGTGAGGCAGGGAGGAGTTGCTCTTTCTTGGGGAAGTTAGTTTTTACAGGCAAAACCCATAAAATGTCTTAGAGGGGAGGGGGTTAGTACGGGTCCATCCTTGATTGGTCCAGTCTTTCCCGGGCCTGGACTTTGTCTTATTTTACCTTATCTGTTTGCCCTGTTAGGAGTTTTACAACCCATCTCCAGGGTCTGGTCATGTTATCTCCAGAGAGGGGCATCTCATGGTTAATCAGTTACCACCAGACATCCTGACTTTGTTCTTTTGAAAACACCTGACTTCACCCTCTCCAAGAAGGGGGAACTGACTCATTTTTAAGATATCTCTTCCCTCAGCTCTTTTGGGTTTCTGGGGGAACTGTGTCTGGGTCTTTCACTAGCCACCTTGTCACTCATCATGTGCCTCGTTCTCAGGAAAATCACCACAATGAAAAACACCTGCCTCTAGCACCCGACTCTAGGTTGGGTGAAGTTTCTCTTTTCCTTGGCACAGCTCACTGCAGGCTGACCCTTGGGTGAGTTGCCATCTGGACTTGCATTTGACAACTGTCTTGGGGTTGTGGTGGGAGCCATGAATCTGGGATCAGCGCAGGAGTGTAGAGCAGATGGCTCATTGTATGATGGAGTCCCGTTGAGCTTCCTGCTGTATGACAAAGATTCTGCAAGAAAATTCCACTCTATCTCCTGTGATTCCCCAGAATGATGTCTGGTTCTGGGTCTCCCCTTTCTTGGTCTTGTTGCTGTTGCTACCCAGGGTGATTTGGGCACAGGAGTATAATGAGAGGATGGTACAGGGAAATGGAGAACAATTCCCCTGGAGAATGTGTGAAAAGATGAAACTCATGGGGAATACTCTGAGAATAGATAAAAGTTCCTATGTTTCTTTTAATCCTGCTCAGCATAATTTTATGACCACTCCAACTGCTGTAGAAGAAATTACTTTATCTGAAACCACTAAAGAATACTTAATGTGTCCTGTTGATTGTATTTTGAGAGGCACTGATCTCAGGAAATATTTTACAGGTGATAATAGAACTTACTGTACATTGGCTACAGGAAACTTGAAAACATATGACTACCCACAGCAAGGTTTAAAGTCTACATTTGTGCCTAAAATAGCTGGCATAAGATCAAAGGGACATGGGGAAGGTGTACTTATAATTAAACCTAGAAAACTTAATGCTTATTATACTACTTGGTCCCAACACTACATCAGACCTCTTGAAGTATGAAAGTAAATCTTTTAGATTTGTTTCTTAAGACTCAGTGTCTGACACCTTGTGACCACAAAGGGTGGTCAGAATATTTTAGTTAGTATAAAAAGACTTAGTCACTTGGTAACCTCGGGGGGGGGGGGGGGGGGCCGGCTGCTTCCTGCCTAACCTGCTGGGAGGGCTGGTTATTAGAATTCCTAGCCACTCCCCCAGCTACATGACTGCACATATGCTGTCCAGTAGCCAGGCAAGATGCTTAGTCATCCCAGGGCTTTATGTCCTATGTAATCTGTGTGCTACATGATCAGATAGTTTGTGCACAGCATGACAAACTATGTATGACATATGACTTTGTCATACATAGTTTGACACGTACTCTATGCACATGTATGGCATAGCTACATAAACCCATATGTGTACGTGGGGGGAACCTATAAAAGCAGGTTCCACCTATTCCTCCCCTCTCTTCCTGCACAGTCATTGCATAGGCCTATGCACATCCTTTCTGTTCCCTTTCCCTAATAAACTCTTATAGTGGGTTTTGTTGTACCTCGTGGCTTTTCTCACATGGTAAACAGTGCCACTTGATGAATAACATTGTGCTGCTTAATAAATAACATTGGCGCCAAGACAAAGCAAGCCCTCCCGGTGCTCTGTGCCTAGGACCCTGTACCAAGGTTTACTCTATCTACAACTGCCCACTTTTCCATTTGCCCTGCCCTGGGACTGCTTTGCACAACACCACCTGCTTCAGTTGGTGTGTTTTCCCTTTCCAGCCAACATAAACAGTCCCCTGGACCTGTGGGAAAGACCATAGATTGTCCGGTGTCCTTCTGTTGTCCCCAGGATTGGGGGAACCCTGGTCCACAGCCTTCCTTGGCTACAGTCAGCCCCCATCACAGGCTTCAATCTCTAGCCATTTCCCACGACTGCAGTCGGAGATATCGTTCTCGCTGTCTAATCCCTGTCCTTGGGCTTTCTCTTGCTTGAGGAAGCATTGAATGACTTGTGCCTGCAGCTATTCGACCTACATCCTCAGGCTGTGTACGTCCTGGACCTCATTCTCTGGCTTGACAAAGCATTGAATGACTTGTGCCAATCACTAATCCTTACTTGATCTTTGGGAATGCCTGAGATTGTAGTCTTGGATCATTTTTGGTTTTTTTTTTTATTTTTTTACTTTTTTCTCTCTGCCACAGTCATGGGAAATAAAGCTTCCAACCCTATTAGACCTACCTCTCCCCTGGGATGTCTTCTGGAAACTCATAAACCTCTCAGCTTAATGCCTTACTTAAAGACCTCTAAGCTTGTCTGCCTTTGCACTAAGAAATGGCCTAAATATCCCTTAGATAACAATAAAAAATAGCCACCTAATGGCTCCTTGGAACCCGATATTTCACGGGAATTATCTAACTTCTACCAGCAAATGGGCAAATGGAAAGAGTCACCTTATATTCAAGCTTTTTTTAACCTCAGCTCCAAACCCTGCCTTCTTGATTCCTCTCTGCTGCCCACGTGCTCCTAGACATGCAACCTGAACCTGAGGAATCTCTGGCTACCGCTCTGGACCCTGAAAATGAACCTCAGCCTATCCCACATCCTGTTCTTTGGGTATCTGCCCCTTTGGCTCCTCCTCTAGCTCCCCTCCTCCTCTCCAATATTGGCCGCTCCAACCGCCCAACTCTGCCTCCAACCTTTGCCCCTCCTATCACTCATTCTTGAACTGCTAAGAGATCTGACTCCGGCCATGCCAACCCGGCAACTATTCTCCCTTTGTGGCCAGGGTGGATGGACTGGTTAAGGTTCATGTCCCTTTCTCCCTCGCAGAACTTTCTCAGATAGAAAACTGAGCTCTTACACCTCTAATTCTGCTTCCTTTATTAAACAATTCCAATACATTACCAATCTTATAGCCTCACCTTTCATTTTATATATATATACTTCTGATAACCTACTTCCTGGGGAGCACAGATGAGTTTGGGAGCAGGCTAGGACACATGAAGATGAGGTTCATTAAACTAATGCTGCCCATACACCTGGGGCCGAGGTAGTTCCTGATCAGGACCCACATTGGGATTACAATACCCCAGGTGGCTCTCTAGCTAGGGACTGCTTTATAACCTGCCTCCTGGCAGGTCTTCATAAGGCTGCTCTCAAACCAGTAAACTATGAAAAGCTAAAAAAACATAATTTAAGATACGGAAGAAAATCCATCTCATTTTTTAGAAGCTCCTTATGACCCACTTCGTCTCGCAGAGCTTCCCTGACATCAGGGCTAAACTTAAGCATCTGGAGAAAGGGCCTCAGACCCCACAGGCAGAAGTCTCAGCAATGGCATTTAAGGTACACCATGGGAGAGATGAGAAAGTCTGTAGCTGTGTGGTCGCTACACGAGTGTGTGGGTTCACGAGGATCCGTGGAATGAAGACACAGAGGCATCTTAAGAATGAATTTAGCCTATCATGGCTGCAGGGGGGTCCAGCCTCGAAGGACTGAAGCACTCTTCCCTTCACTTAGGACATATTTATTTTCTCTTTTTTATAGTTTAGATAGTTAATTTCCGTACCTTCAAAGCAAACCAAAAGGAGCTCCCAGAGACGAAATGCCAGGTGCAAATTACTTGATTTCTCAGGTACCTCGGTTTTCCAGGTTTCCTGAACCAAGTTTTGCATAGGCCTTTGATCCTTGGGGGACTCTCTGATCCTTGACTCTCAGACAAGATTCACATAGGGCGATAAGAGAAACAAAAGGTGTGTTTAAACAAAGGAAGGATTAGGGCTAGGTTCTCATCTCTGGAGCCAAGCCAGGAGCTCAGCAGGAATGCCACTACAAAAGTCCATAAACAGAATTCCCAAATCCTGGCACACACTGTCTAACCAGCTGCCTGAAGGCCTCCATGTCTCTGTTTTAAGTGTGGTAGAGAAGGCCACTGAGCTCATGCCTGCCCTGCCCCATGTGGGCCACCATCTGGGCCTTGTCCAACGTGCCACCAAGAGGGACATTGGTCAGCTGACTGCCCCCATGCACCTCGTGGCATGGGGACATCAGATATCACCCTCCAGCTGATCTCCTAGGCTTGGTGATGGAGAGTTGAAGGGAACGTAGGGTAGCCATTACAAGTTTCAGGGTGATCCATTTCCTTCCTTTTGGACACCAGAGCCACTTACTCAGTCCTGAGGGAGTTTTGGGGTCCCACCCCTCCTTCTCGTCTCCCTATTGTTGGGGTAGGGAGACAGCCTTACCTACCTCACCAGACCCTACCACTTAATAATATTTTCAGGGGTATCCCTTTCACCCACACATTTTTAGTTGTGCCAATCTGCCCTGTGCCCCTAATGGGAACAGATTTTCTAGCTAAGGTATGAGCTCTTATTTCATTTGCTCTCCTCATTTGCCTTACTCAAGACTCACCAGCATCTCTTCTCCTCCTCGTCCTCCTCCTCCTCCTAGCCACCCAACCTACTAGCTCTAACATTTCATTTCCCTTGGCAGCCTCTCAGGTGGACCCCAAAGTCTGGAACACCCAGAACCCTTCTATTGCTAGGCACCATCCCCCATTATTATCCAGTTGAGGGACACTACTAGATACATTATCCAAGCCCAGTACCTCTCTCACTCCACAGCCTTAGAGGACTTAAGTCTATCACTTCTGACCTTCTCAGAAAAAAAGCTGCTCCACCCAACCTCTTCACCTTTTAACACCCCCATACTTGCAGTTAAAAAGTCTAAGGGAACCTACCACCTGGTTCAAGATACACTCCTATCTCTACTGACTAGATTCTGCTTCATTAGTTTCCCTAACGTGTCTCTAATAACATATTCAAACTTCTAGTTAACTACTCAGCTAATTGTTACAGGACCACCATAGAGCCAGAGGCCAAGGACCATCAAATGTATTCAGGCAGTAAGGAACAGGAACAGTTCAGAGGTATTTACATCCCCAGACTCAAAAGTGTCTGGACTCTGCAAAAAACAGACTTTAATGTAACAATCTATTACTATTAAATATCCTCAGTAATTGATCACCTGTGTCTCCTTGATGCTAAACTATCAAAGAAAACAGGTGCCTTGAGGTTTGTCTTAGATAATAAGGCTTATCTCAAGTGAAAATTAAAAGCATGTTCCAGGTTTCTCTCTCTCTCTCTCTTTCTTGCTAACACTAACCAATAAAATTCTGATAGCAGAGTACTAAACATTATAATATCATGGCTGCCAGCTCAAGATTTTAAATTCCTTGTGCTGCTTCTAAATATGTTTAAAAATTCTTCCAAGCAGCAGAGCCAGCTTGAATCCACCTGGACAGGTCAGATCCACTTCAGATAAGTATAATTCAAACTTTCCTGGTCTCAGGACCCCCCCTCATCCTAGACCCTTTGGGGACCCCCCAAGGTAAATTTTTTTCTAAACTTCCTCTTCTGCCTCACCAACACCTTGTCAGACCCAAACAGTCACAGAGCCTAAAGCAGCAGAAGGCGATGGACAATTCTCAAAGCAGCGGAGGATATTCCACTACCTCAGGGCATCCAGCCACCCCAAAATCCCTCTTCCCTACCCCCAAATTTAACTGAAGCCCACTGAGTCAGCTGGAAGCAGTTTCAGGAGACATGGCGCCCCCATTCCCATTCACTCACCATTTTTATAAAAAAACAAAGAGTCTGGAATGTTAGAATTCCTAGCCACTCCCCAAGCTACACGACCATACATGCACTGCCAGTAGCTAGGCAAGATGCTTAGTCATCTCAGGGGCTTACATCCTACATAATCCGTGCACTGTGTGATCATGTAATCTATGGACATGTATGGTGTAGGAACGTAAGCCCGTATGGGGGAAACCTACAAAAGCAGGTTCCATCTTTTCCTCCCCTCTTCCTGCATGGTCATTGCATAGGCCTATGCACATCCTTCCTGTTCCCTCCCCTTAATAAACTCTTATAGTGGGTTTTGTTGTACTTCAAGGCTTTTCTCACATGGTAAACAGTGCCACTTGATGGATAACATTGTGCTGCTTAATAAATAACAGTGGTGCTCTTGAAGTATAGAATTGATAACATCTGACTTTTTTTTCCCTGATATGGAAGGAAGAAGTGGGTTGAGGGCTTGTGATGTAATCTTAAAGGTTTTTGAAAACTGATTATGTAGAACCCATGTTTTACATGTCCTGCTGCACTAATGGTTTCATTATTAGAGTGAAAAATTAAAAAGGTCCTCTCTTAGAGAGCCATAGAGAGTCGTTGTCTCCGTTCTTCCCATGCCAACTCCATACCTCCTCCTCCTCAGGACTTGAACTCTGCTGGAGATGGATTCTGGCAGGGTTTTATTGCTGTGAAAAAATACCATGACCATTGCTTATTCAATAACTTTTGACATTGTAGAAACACACACTTCCACATTGTACACACATGACCACATAGCACCATGTAATATACACACATGTGTACCTATGTTTCTACATAACACAAGCATGATCATATAGTATCCTGCAAGACTATCTATTTGGTGGAAACAATAAAATGTTCAACAATACCTGTGGTAGTTTGAAAGAAAATGGCCACTATCAGCTTATAGGGAATGGCACTATTAAGAGGCATGGCCTTGCTGGAGTGGGTGTAGTTTTGTTGGAGGCAGTATGTCACTAGGAGGTGGACTTTGAGGTCTCAAATGCTTAAGCAACCTCCCTGCCTGATGCCTGTGAATCTGGACGTAGGACTCTCAGCTCTTTCTCCAGCACCATGTCTGCCTGCATGCCACCATGCTTCTCACCATGATAATAATGTACTGAAACTCTGAACTATAAGCCAGCCCCAATTAAATGTTTTCCTTTATAAGAGTTGCTGTGGTCATGGTGTCTCTTCACAGCAATAGAAACCCTAAGACATTGGCCATTACTGAATATTCTACTAAACAACTCTCCTTACTACAATGAACTAGAATCAGAGCAATCTATCCCAAAAAGATCATAAACATGAAGGTATTATTCATGATAGGCAATAACAAAATGGAGGTAAATTTTTGAGATGGCATTGTATACTTTAGAATGCAGTAAATTACCAAATTCAAATAATAGTAGATAAATAAATGGTGGAAAGATCAGTGTAAATATGTGATCTTGAAGAAATATCTCTCTTGTGAGATTACAATTATCATCATCAGGGCTGGAGAGATGGCTCAGCAATTAAGAGCATGTGCTGTATTTTCTTGCAGAAGACCCAAATTCAGTATCACCCACACAGTGACTCACAACTGTCCTAACTCTAGTTCCAGGGGCATCTGGCACCCTCTTCTGGGACCCTAAGGCACCAGGGCACACAGAAAGTGCACTTACAGGCAAGACATTTATATACATAAAATAAGTATGTCTTAAAATATGAAACTATCTCCTACTAATTTTCATTTACTGCTGATGGCATCTTTATAAAATGTCTGAAAACATGCTGGCAAGACACTCATATACATGAAATAAGTATGCCTTAAAATATGAAACTATCTCCTATTAATTTTCATTTACTGCTGATGGCATCTTTATACTGGTTTAGGATTTATTCTGTTTCTTATGTAGTTTCTTGACTTGAATGCTTAACTTTTTAAAACTATGTCAACTACTCATGTACTAGGGACAGTGCTTATATTTGGGGCTAAAGTGCCAACAAAAACAAGGTTCCATTCAAAACAGTCTTGGCGTCCTGCTTTGGCTGAACGGTATTTTCTACTGAGTCCAGCATCAGTCACACCACACGACTTGAATTCTGTTGACATTATTATGCTCTTCACTCAGAATGTAGTGGGTAGCTTATGTTTGACCCAGTATGTAGTGGGTAGCTGTTCCAGCTTTGACCTGGAAGTACTACTCCCGTTGAGGCTTCCGGTAACTGTCATGCCTATGAGGCGGGGCCCAGATGGGAGCCCTTAAGACCCGAGATCCAGATGTGTGGCTCTCTTGGTTCCTGGATCCTGGATGCTGGATGTAGACCGAGCAGGGTTCTCCAGAGAACACCACTGGACTGCACTTCACCTCTCCTGGACCCTGTAACCTATCCCTTTACTTGTAAGTTACCCTACAAAATAAGCCTCCCTTTTAACTACGTGGAGTTGCTTTAATACTTCCACCAGTACCATTATTTAAGTATCCATATCTATAAATATTTGGAAGTAATAGTATCTCCATGTAGATTACTTATCCACAACAAACTAGACCTTTCAGTGGACCTCTGGCAGCCACCCTTTACCCAAAGGACCAAGCTTAATTTCATCGATAATGTGATAGCTACCACCTAAGCATTTCTGGACATGGTGCAACAAGATACACAATCTGCAATGACAAGATTGCTTTTGGTAAGATTGCCATTTTTACTGTTAATCCTACCTATCTGTGAACATGGGAGATCTTTCCATTTTTCTGGTATCTTCTTCAATTTCTTTCTTCAAAGACTTAAAGTTCTTGTCATATAGATCTTTCATTTGTTTAGTTAGAGTTACCCCCAAGATGTTTTATATTATTAGTGGCTATTGTAAAGGGTGATGTTTCTCTAATTTCTTTGTCAGTCTATTTATCATATATATATATATATTTATCATATATATATATATATATATAGGAGGGTAACTGGTTTTTTTAAATTCTTTTGTGTTTGGGTGAAATGTTCTGTAGATGTCTGTTAAGTCCATTTGACTCATAACATCTGTTAGTTCCCTTACTTCTCTGTTAAGTTTCTGTCTGGCAGACCTGTCCATTGGTGAGAGTGAGATGTTGAAGTCTCTCACTATTAATGTATAGGGTTTGATATGTGATTTAAGCTTTAGTAATGTTTCTTTTACAAATGTGGATGCCCTTGTATTTGGGACATAAATGTTCAGAATTGAGACTTCATCTTGATGGATTTTTTTCTGTGATGAATATGAAATGTCCTTCTCCATCTCTTGTGAGTAATTTTACTTTGAAGTCTATTTTGTTACGTATTAGGATAGCTATACCAGCTTGCTTCTTAGGTCCATTTTATTGGAAAATCTTTTCCCAACCCTTTACTCCTAGGTAATATCTGTCTTTGAAGTTGAGCTGTGTTTCTTGTATGCAACAGAAGGATGGATCCTGGTTTTTTATCCATTCTGTTAGCCTGTGTCTTTTTGTAGGTGAATTGAGTCCATTGATACATTGATATTAATGACCAGTGATGGTTAATGCCTAATATTTTATTGGTTTTGGTGGTGGTGGTGGTAGTGTGTGTGTTTTCCTTCTTTGGGTTTTGCTGGTATAAGATTATCTATTGCCTGTATTTTCATGGGTGGAGCTAACTTACTTGGGTTGGAGTTTTCCTTCTAGTACTTTCTATAGGGCTGGATTTGTGGATAGGTATTGTTTAAAATTGTTTTTGTCGTGGAATATCTTGTTTTCTCTGTCTATGGTGACTGAAAATTTTGTTGGGTATAGTAGTCTGAGCTGGCATCTATGGTCTCTTAGTGTCTGCAAAATATCTGTCCTTCTGGCTTTCAGAGTCTCCATTGAGAAGTCAGGTATCTGATAGGCCTGCCCTTATATGTTATTTCACCTTTTTCCTTTGCAGCGTTTAATATTCTTTCTTTATTTTGTATGCTTAATGTTCTGATTATTATGTGGTGAGGGGACTTTTTTTTCTGGTCCAGTCTATTTGGAGTTCTGTAAGCTTCTTGTATCCTCATAGGCACGTCCTTCTTTAGTTTGGAGAAGTTTTCTTCTATGATTTTGTTGAATATATTTTCTGTGCCTTTGAGCTGGTATTCTTCTCCTTCTTCTATCCCTATTATTCTTAGGTTTGGTCTTTTCATGGTGTTCCAGTTTTCCTAGATGTTTTGTATTAAGAATTTTTTGGATTTAACATTTTCTTTCACTGATGAATCTATTTCCTCTATCGTATCTTCAACACTTTAGATTCTCTCTTCCATCTCTTGTATTCTGCTGGAGATTCTTGCATCCGTGGTTCCTGTTCACTTACCCAGATTTTTTTAAAGATTTTATTTATTTATTATGTACACAGAAGAGGGCGCCAGATCTCATTACAGATGGTTGTGAGCCACCATGTGGGTGCTAGGAATTGAACTCAGGACCTCTGGAAGAGCAGTCGGTGCTCTTAACCTCTGAGCCATCTCTCCAGCCCATTACTCTGATTTTTAATTTCCTTGATTACATCTATTTCAATTTGCAAGTCTTGAACTGTGTTCTTTACCTGTTTGATTGTTTTTTCTTGGCTTTCCCTAAGGAATTTATTGATTGATTTCTTCCAAATTTTGTTTGTCTTTTCCTCTTTAAGGGCCTCTATCATCTTCATAAAGTTATTTTTAAGGTTGTTTTCTTCTGCTTCTTCTGCATTGGGATGTTGAGGTCTTGCTGTTGTAATACCACTGGGTTCTGGTGGCACAATATTGCCCTTTACATTGTTGAATGTATTCTTACACGGGCATTTACCCATCTCTTCTTACAACTGGTGTAGGTGGTGCTCGTGCCTACAGGGGCTGCTGTACTTCCAATTGGCATGGGTAGCGCTTGTGCCTATAAGATCTGCTGATGTTGCCAGAGAGTGCTGTTCACAGGGAGGAACTGGGGTAAGTGTTGTTGGGCAAAGGAGTCGGTCTTGTGGGAAAGGAGTCCAGTGGGTGTGTAGTGGTGGTGCAGCTTGCCTGCAGGTCTCTCATCCACTGGCCTGCTGCTGGGGTCTGCACCAGAGCAGTGGGATTCCATCAGAGTTGGGGACAGGGCCCAGCTGCCCTGCTGGGGCTGAGATGGGAGGAGGAGGAACACTGCCTCTGCCCTGCGGCTTAGGGCCTGGAGGTCAGGGCAGTTCAGCTGGGAGACCAGTCACTCACCTGTTCTTCCAACTGCTGTGGGTGGTGCTTGTGTATATAGGTCTGCTGACTGTGTGGGAGAGGACTGCTCTGAGGGAGGACGCTGGGGTAGGTGGGGTGGGGTAGAGTGGGTCTTGTAGGACTGAGTCCAGTGGGTGGCAGCGGTGGTAGTGCAGTAGGCCTCTCACATGATTGCTGCCTGCTCGGGCCTTCCCAGTTTCTTCAAGTTTTTATCTCCCTTGAAAAAAGGTTGATGTGCCTGTTGTTCAGATCTTAGATGGTCTTGTAATAAAAAACTCGGAGCCAGATATTGGGGTGAGAGCTGAAAGATCAAAAAAGCAGAGCAAAGCCATAGACAACTTCCCTTGCCAACTCCTCAGCTGATCCTATTTCCATGAATCCTCAGACTAAAAGCCTCTGAATCCTCACCCAAAAGGGTCTCAGTTGAACTGCCTTTTTCCTATCTCCTCATGACTTATATACCTTTCTCCGCCCAGCCATGTCACTTCCTGGGATTAAAGGCATGTGTGCCACTACTGCCTGGCTCTGTCTCCAGTTTGGCCTTGAACTCACAGAGATTCAGATGGATCTCTGCCTCCTGAGTGATAGGATTAAGGGTGTGTGCCACCACTGCCTGACCTCTATGTGTAATCTAGTGGCTGGCTCTGTCCTCTGATCCTCAGGCAAGTTTACTAGGGTTCACAATATATCACCACATTTCCCTTTTTGTCTAAAATAATAAAAGGTTATAACTAATATAAATAAACTATATACAATGAGTACAATAAGTATATACAATATATACAGTCAAGAATTACATTGATGATGTCCAGTCCATCAACATTTGACAAATTCAGAGAAAATATTCCATTATTTATCCTATTTTGGTGAGTCCCAAATGTACCTAATTGACTTTCTATCCTAACTTGTATTACCAACACAAAGCTATCTTTTGATGTCTTTTAATCTTATACACTTTAAAAAACCTCTTTAGTGAGTTTCTTTTCTGAATTTGTTAACAAGGAAAACTATATCTATAACTATCTAATCTTCAACTCAGTCAGAGACCTGAGAAGGAAGTAATATTAACTAAGTAAGCAGGAAGTGCAAACAACTGACTTCCAAAAAAAATGTGAGAAATGACAGAAACAGCTGGCTGCCTGAACAGTCACCCAAGATTTCTCTGCAATGTTGGGGCATTCATCTTCTGCCTACAAGCCTAGCATATCTGACAGACTCATCTGTGAAGTAGGATTTTCTGAAGGGCTGTCCTACTTTGTCTTGGCAAGGTTTGGCAGTCCTTTCTTTTGTGTCCTACTTGTCAACTTTGGACAGCATAATGTCAGCAGTTGAGGCAAGGGCATTTTCTTGCCCAGTGGCTAACATTTGCCACAGTGAAAGTAAACTTGATATGGAGTTTCTTCAATGCCCATCATCTTCTCTGAAGTAGATTGGTGCTGCCAGGAGCAGACACGTCTCATTGTCATAAAAAAAAAATCTGTGTTATTAAAACATCTTAAATGCCATATTCTGTAGATCTCTGAAGTGTTTGAAGATGACATATATATCTAAAATATATTTCTGTTTGACCTTGAAAACATACCTATATGACTGCAAGTTTGATTGTAATAGGTGACTAACTACTAACTTGTATTTTTTTATATCCTAATTAGTTGATAATAATAACTTGCAAGGACTAGTAATTTGCATTTCATTGTTAAATGATCTGTATAGGTACAATACCTTGAACAAGATTAGAAATATATATATATATATATATATATATATATATATATATATATATAGTATTTTCTAACAAATCAATCTCAAATTTGTATCAATATACATAATTTGTATATAATATACAAAAATCCAATCCAATGTAAAATATTTAAAACTAATAGTTGCTTTTTAACATTAGATTCAGTAATCTACATTTTTATCTTATCATACCCATATCCTCCCCTTTTTCTTTCAGAGTAGATTCAATAATCTACCCTTTTCTCTATCATTTCTATATCCTCTTTTTTTCAGAGTAGATTCAATAATCTACCTCTTATCTATATCCTTTTTTTCTTTTCTTTTTTTTCAAACAAGAACCCTGAATCTAATTTCCTTTCTTTAGATTTTTTTCCTGAACATTCACAATTAACAACTTGTAAACAACCATCCTAAACAATCACAATTATCCATGACCCATTGAATGACCAAAAACCACCCAACCCCACCTCTTGGGAATGTGGGCATCATGTTCTTAAAATTACTTCCTTTTGTCTGGGGGATAAAAGCAATTTTAGGGGATCCTGAAAAGAAATTTTTGGGTTAAATGTCAAGTCCTGGGGGAGACAGCTGTATCATTTATTGTCAGGTCTCCGCATAATGGGAAAGTGCAGGGCTTGTCTCAAGTCCTTGCTTGAATAGTCTGTGAGGCTGGATCATCTTGAAATTGTCCTAAGCAGTTTGTAATCCAGAGCTGATCTTTAGGTTGTGTTCATCAGCTTAATGGCATTATCATAGTCCATGTGGAATCATCGTTGTGGGATCCCAACATCTTTTTGGAGACTTCAAAGATCAAATTGGATCAGATTATTCCTTTTCTTGGTAATTTTTCCAGGTAGTTCTTTTTTCTTTGATGCTTATTCATCCAAAGGTCTTTAAATTCCTCAAGATGGTTGTTTTTATTTTCCTGAAAAGACAAAAACAAAACCCTTCCCCAACCCTAACTTTGGGGAGTTTCCAAATCTAATCTTTATCAATTTTGATTCATGGTTTCTCTTTAAATTTTTGTTTTATTTTCTAAAGTTGTTCTATCATCCAGAGTAGTCTGGTTTTTTGTTTTGTTTTGTTTTGTTTTGTTTTGTTTTGTTTTTTACAATGGGCATTGGGTACTTTAATTGCTCTGGGAAGGGGTTTCTTCCATCACCGCAGGAAAGAACTAAACCAAATTTGTCATGGGGGCCTGCAAGAGGCCCCTCAGGGAATCTCCCTGTGGCAAAGGCAAAGGATTACCTTGTCTGTCCCTTGTTGACCTGCATTCATTAGTCCAGTGTCTGTCTTTGGCACACCTTCTGCATAATCCAGAAGGGAGGGGTGGTCTGTCACCATTGTTCCTTGAAAAAACATTGTTTCTAGGAACACACTGTTTATATATAGCCCCTTTTTAGGTGACCTTGTTTACTGAAATTGAAACATCTGACATTACTATTTTTCTTCAAACCTCTGGAAATCACCTCTCCTATCCAAACATCATCATGGTCATGAGATTCAACATTCATTGTATCTCAGATCCATTCCTCCAAGGGTGCTGATCTTGCCTTTAATGGCCTAATTACCCTTTTGCATTGTGCATTAGTATTTTCAAAAGCCAGAGATTCAATTATTATCTGTTTAGCTTCTGAATTTGGTATCATTCTGTTTATTGCTGAAGACAGCCTTTGTAAGAAATCCATAAAGGTTTCTTTTGGGCCCTGTATAACTTTTGTAAATGACTCAGTTTTCTTTCCTATTTCTTCAATTCTGTCCCAAGCATTCAAGGCTGCCATTTGGCATAAAGCCAGGGTGTGGTCATCATATAGAGATTTCCTTTCTACATTAGCATAATCTCCCTCTCCAAGAAGTTGATCTTCGGAGATTTCCATACCTCTAGCCCTACTTCATTGTTGTTCAATGGTCTTAGCCTCATCTTTCCACCAGGTCCTTCACTGAAATTGAGGGTCGGGCTCCAAGAGTGCTATAATCAAGTCTCCCCAGTGTTGAGGGATAATTCTATTACAAGTTGACCACGAGTTTAACATCTGCTTCACAAACAGGGAATGCCTACCATATAAGACTATAGCTTCTTTGAATCTCCTCAAATCTAACATTTGCACAGGAGTCCAGTCAGCTCTTACACCACCTTGAGCATTTGGCAGTTCCTGTAAGGTTACTGGATAGATTAAGGTTGGCTGTTTGAAAGCCTTAGGCTGTTTCTCTGCAACCTTATAATGCAATGTTGAGATTGGTTCACCTTTAAATTCCTCTGTCTGGGTCTGAATATCTCTATGATCTGTTTTAACAGGTTTTTCTACAACTTTTATCTTAGCACTCATATTAATCAACTTTTTAAATGATAAAACAAAAATGATCAAACAAATAACATTTATAAATGACATTACATAAGTCCTGTCTACATTAATTATCCTCTCATTTAATTTTTCCGTTTTCAGACTGTCAGTTGTATTATCAAACAGAGACCAAATTTCTTCTATTGTAAAAATGTTTCCCATTTTTTAATGTGGGAAAAAATCTCTTAACTAATTTCTCCCTTTAAGAAATCCCAATTGTTTCACCAAATCTGCCAACAATGATGACTCAGATGTGAAACTGACTGCTTCTGCACAGAACATAGAAGTCCCAGCAAGTTTCAAGGCAGCTACCTACTAGCAGCCTGAGATGGGGATCCAGGGAGAACCCACAACCCACCAGGCAAGAAGAAGCCAACGATCCAGCCTCTGCATGGGGGAAGTGTGTGAAAGTGGCTAACTCTCTGGTTTGGGAGCCAAAAAAAAAAACTATGGAATTTGCTACAGAGAGGCTGCAACAAAAACTTAGCCAGCAGGTTCAGAAATCCAGCCCAGCCAGGAGGAAGATTCCAGCCATGAGCAAGCAGCTCAGCCCTGAGCCCAGTCCTGCAAGGCAACAGGCAAGTGGCTTTTTTGTGAATTCATGACCAAATTTGGATGCTAGATGTTGTTTGAATCTCAGATGGTCTTATAATAAAAAACCCAGAGCCTGATATTTGGGTGAAAGCTAAGAGATCAGAGAAGCAGAGCAAGCCACAGTCAACCTCATTTGCCAACTCCTCAGCCAGTTCTATCTCCACGAATCCTGACTGAAAGCCTCTGAGTCCTCACCCAAAAGGGTCTCATTTGAACTGCCTTTTTCCTATCTCCTCATGACTTATATACCTTTCTCTGCCCAGCCATTAAAGGCATGTGTGCTTTCCCAGTACTGGGATTAAAGGTGTGTGCCACCACTGCCTGGCTCTGTCTCCAGTGTGGCCTTGAATTCACAGAGATTCAGATGGATCTCTGCCTCCCAAGTGATAGGATTAAGGGTGTGTGCCACCACTACCTGACCTCTATGTATAATCTAGTGGCTGGCTCTGTCCTCTGATCCTCAGTCAAATTTATTAGGGTGCACAATATATCACATGTGCCTATGGCTGTTAAGCCAGCTTGTGCCAGCTCCAACCAGGAGTAGAATGAGGACAGGCACACTCTTTTGTCATTTGTGGTCCAGGGTCCCTATTAAAATGTCTTTTCCCTTCTTCACCATTATTTAGGTATGGGAAAAATGTGTACTAAGGTGTTTCTCAGTTTGGAAAGCATCAGAAGAGGCACATTTAGTCAAACCATTTCCACATGCCCACTGAGTAGTCTCATAGACTCAGTAACATTGCTCTTGTCCAGAAGAGTTAACCCACAAGGCAGAACAGCAGGCATCAGAATAAGGGATTAGGTTAAAGGTTTTGGATATTAGACAGGTTCCAGGCCCTTGTAATTCATCTGCAGGGAACCATGGAGTTGGTCTGGCCTACCAGCCTTGAGAGGCATGTGTCATAGGCTTTTCAGGTTAGAGTCCATGGCTCCTGGGGCACTGCATGCCTTTTACTTCATGGGAGAATGATACACTCCCTTAGGCTGTGAAGCATTCAGGCCACTTTGTGTTTCTCTGTATGTTCCCTTGGAAGTCAAGGAAGTATTGAAGCTTGACAGGACAGTTTGTCTTAGACATTAATCTCATGTGCCTTCTAAAGTTTCCAAACATCATTGTATCTTGGCAGCTACAACTGTATTGATCCTGGCAATCACCATTATATTCTGTTTCTGATAAGGGCATAAAATATGGTTGCTCTCAATAAAATTGTCACAGCCTCAATCTTACTGTGCCTCCCGCCAACTGGCCTGGTGTCATTCCTAACAGCTCTATCAGGTAATCTTGGCCCAGTAAGTAAGCATGGACACTTATAGTCCTCTAATGTTAATTTGGGCTGCAAAGTCACAATGAGTTTTGTCAGTCAAGGGACTGACAGTCTGGTTAGTTCCTATCCCTATGTAGTATGGGGACTGGGGCCATCTTAGTTAGGGTTTCTATTGCTGTGAAGAGACACCATGACCACAGCAACTCTTATAAAGGAAAAACATTTAATTGTGGTGGGTTGCTTACAGTTTCAGAGGTTCACTCATTATCATCATGAAAGGGTACATGGTGGTGCGCAGGCAGACAAGGTGCTGAAGTAGCCACTAAGAGTCCTACATCTTTCAGGCAATAGGAAGTTGACTGAGACACTGGGTGGTATCCTAAGCATAGGAAAACTCAAAGCCTGCCTCTACAGTGGCATACTTCCTCCAACAAGGCCATACCTCCTAATAGTGCTGTTCCTTATGAGATTATGGGTGCAACTACATTTAAACTACCACAGGGGGTCTAAGCATAACAAGCAATCCTGACTGATTTCTAGCTGGGAATGATTAACTAAGTGGTGGACCTTGACAAAAGTAGAAAATAGGGATGGAGATCCTTCAGCTTCCTAGAGAGTGGGAGTCAGGACTGTGACTTGGAATGTATTAAGTGAGGTAGTTTCTTTAGAGGGAAGAGTTGATTGAAGCTTTGGTATGGGTAGGAGATCTTTGTTAGAACCCGAAGGACTGGGGACCAAGAAGAGTGGGACATATAGTCTAGATAGCAAATGTATCCCAAGTATCCATTCCTATGGCATAGAGTATGAGTAACCAGGTTTTCCCCATTTCCCATATGCCAGAATTTTTTTGATGTTGGCAGTGGAGGATAGCAACTCATAGGGGACACTAAATAGCCTCTGGGAGGGCCAAGATTTTCTCTGTTTTTCACATCCTTTTCCCCATCAGTGAGAAGCCCTCTTTTGTTGTTGTTGTTTTTGTTTTGTTGTTGTTTTGGTTGGTTGGTTGGTTGGTTGGTTGGTTTTTGTTTTGTTTTGTTTTTTGTTATTGTTGTTTTTTCAAGACAGGGTTTCTTTGTGTAGCTTTGGAGCCTGTCCTTGAACTCACTCTGTAGACCAGGCTGGCCTCAAACTCACATAGATCCACCTACCTCTGCCTCCTGCGTGCTGGGATTAAAGGTATATAACACTACCGCCCAGCTCTTTTGTTTTTAACAAAATCTCAATCATCTAATTTTACCAATAAAGGCTCTAGAGTCAGATGCTGGGGTGAAAACCTGCTAGCTCAGAGAGGCAGAGAAAACACCTGACTGACCTTCCTCCTCTGTTGATGTCCCAGGAAGAGCTTTCTCCTACACCATCTCAAGCAAAGCTCTTCCAACTCAACATTCTTCTTTTCTACTTCCTCTGCATCTCTCTATCCATCCTTTTGACTCCCTCCTACTTTCTATGGTTACTTCCTGTCAATTGGTTGCATGATCCACTGCTTGACCTATGGAATGTTGTTTTTATTTAATCTTGTTTACAATAAGCAGAAAACTCTTGGATTAAAGGTGTGTGCTAGGGCTGAAGCACACCACAACTAGAAACAGATTTTTCCAGTAAATAACACAATATCAGGGTTCATAGTGTGATCAAATACTCTGCAACAATCTTTCTCTAGATAGTATTGTGGATATGCATGGTAGTAAGGGTATAGAGGGTGTCTGTCTGTATGGTGGTGGGTTTTCCTTTTGCCCATTTGAGAGTCTGGGTAATATCTATCTGTTCTGTTCTCTGGGCTGAGGTACCTGTCCCTAAGGGTTGGGCCCTAATCATTTCAATTGAAATAACTATTATAGCCAACACATACCTGCTTTAATCTTTAATGAAACTTCTTGCATCTGGGTAGAGCCCTGCACCAAAATCTTTCGGGGGAAGTCATCTCAAGACAGTAATGGATGAGCACCTACAGGTCACCATCAGGCAACTGGTTACCAGGATTATGGCCATGGGTTTCTCAAACTAGACATGAAGGTAGTCCAGGAGTAGGGCCTAGGAGTGGGTTATGCAGGCAATAGATAGCCAGCATTCTGGTCTTCCTCAGAGGAAGGCCTCAACTGCTCAGGGTGCTATGAGGATAAGATAACTCTTAGTCTTAGTGTTGGCATCTGAAGAATGGCAGCAATCCTACTCTGAGACAGGTTCCTTTTGCCTCCTCTCATCAGGTATCCACTGATGTAAAAAGTGGGGCTTTCTGAGGTGACACTGTAGCCCTTGGTCTATAACTCTTACAATAGTCTCTACATGGTCCTTTTATAACCTATTTTAGTTTTAGAGTCTAGGAAGAGTGAAGCATAAATCTAATTGGTCTTATCAATAAAACTGGGAGTCAGATATTAGGGTAAAAGGTGAAAGATCAGAGAAGCAAAGGAGCAGCCACACTCACCTCTTACTTCTCTGACTCCTGAGACTGAAAAGGGCCAAGCTGTCTCCGCCCCACCCTATCACTTCCTCTTTCTGCCCAGCCATTTCACCTCCTGTCTCCTGTCTGGACAGAACTCCAGACCTCTATAGTTAACTAGTGGCTAGCTCCACCCTCTGATCTTCAGGCAAGCTTTATTTGTCAGAACATAAACAAAATATCACAACAGAGGAGGTCATCTATATATTATAAGAGTATGGTCCCAGGAAACCTTTGATGGAAGGGCAAGAGGTCAGCACTTAGTGCCTCATCAAATAGGAAGAATCTTAAATCCTTGGGGCAACCTAGTCCAGGTAAGTTGCCCTCTGTAACCTCCCTTGAGTCAGTCACTTTAAAAACAAATATGGGTTGACTCAGCTCTGCCAATGGGAGGCTGAAGAATGCATCTTTCAGGTTCAAAACAGTGTACACCTGTTTCTCTGAAGGAATCAGACTCATGGGAGTGTATGTGTTTGCATGCATGGGGTAGGTAGATGGTCTCTCCCCTCTTATTCATTTTCCTCAGATGTTGGATGGGCTCCCAGGTTTCTTCACAGGCAGGAGAGGTGTGTGCAAAGTCCATCTCTCTAAGACAGACAATATGGACTGCAATTTCCCTTTTTGTTTTGAGGTTCATTGGGTGCTGTGGGATGTCTTTCTGTATGCTATGGATATTTGTTGCTCTGATTGGTTGATAAATAAAATGCTGATTGGCCAGTAGCCAGGCAAGAAGTATAGGCGGGGCAAGCAGAAAGAAGAATTCTGGGAAGAGGAGGGCTGAGTCAGGAGTCAGCAGCCAGACACAGAGGAAACAAGATGACAAGGCAGAACTGAGAAAAGGTACCAAGACACATGGCTAAACATATATAAGAATTATAGGATAATTTAAGTATAAGAGCTAATCAGTAATAAGCTTGAGCTAATACCCTAGCAGTTATAAATAATATTAAGCCTCTGAATGATTATTCTATAAGCGGGCCACAGGACTGCAGGGGCTTGGTGGGATGGAGAAACCTTCCAACTATAATTGGGTATTGTTTAATCTGGTCAGGGGTAGCTGAACTGGTTAGTAGAACTTGGTTTTGGGCTAGTCCTGGGGAGTTGGTTTCTGCCCTCACCTCCAGGAATCTTGTTGTCAATCTAAAAGACAGTCCAACTGTATCTTTTGATGGGAGCAAGACTTTCAACTAGGAGACTTTCTTCTGACAGAGAACAAGACACCAAAATTTTGCTGGGTATCTGCAGTCTGTGTCTCATCAACAGTGAAAGTAATGGTGGCTTTTAGTTTATACAGAACATCTTGCCTCTCAACCAGTTTTTTGTTGTTATTTTTGTTAAATACCTTTTGAGCTGCCCTCATGAACTGGGACCTATTTATATCTTTTAATCCATCTAACTTTTATAAACTTTTTTCTAACATCAGGCATTGACTGGGTGAAAAAGGAATCTTTTTTAGCAGCTGTCTTTAATCATTCTAAAAAGGGCCTAGAGAAAATTGGCTCATTGGCCAACGTTGAACAGAAGGGAAAATCCATTCTATCCTCCTGCATTGTCCAGCAGTGATCCCTCCAACCCAGCCAGGTGTGGTTTTTCTACTCTTCAGAGAATGGTAGGTTTTGGGTTTTCCAATTATATAAATTACTGATTGAAAATAAGACATAATACATGAAAAAGGAAGGAGGGATTTTTTTTTACTGGGTACAACAGGCAGATTAGAGCAGACAGAAGAGGTAATGAAGGGAAACTATTACTCCTCCTCTATATGCATTCCACTTAGGTGGCTGGGGCCTTTTCCTGCCTCCATACAGGAAACAGGGCCAATCAGGACCAAGAGATGGAGTCAAGTGATGAAACAAGCAATTGCTCCGGGAGCCAGAGGCCTGAGGACAGGACTTTTTATATTGTGATAAAGATAACACAATTTTCCCAAGGCCAGCCCTAAGAAAATTCCTCCTAGAGTCCTAGGAAAGATGCTACATCTGGCATTGTGTGTCTGAGGGAAAGGAATCTACATATACCATGCTCTTTTGTCCTTTTACTTTATTCCTTTATGACAAAACTCTATCTATACAGCTTCAGTTCTGTCCCGAGTCTCAGTTCCTCTTTGTACCTACTTTTTCTGTCCCCTCAAAGCCCTGGTAATAACCAAGCCCTTATGCTTTTCGACTCATCTTCATTCTCTGTTCCTTCGTCCTCCATCTATCCTTCCTGGCTCCTTACCCCTGGCCCTGATAAACTCTACAAGAGATCTGCTTTACCCTCGACAGAATATCTTCCTCTCTTCGCTCTGACCATGCAGATCTGTGTCTGCCTCTGGAATTCCACTCCAGTCCTTACTGCACCTGGTTATGCAAAAAGCCCTATTGTCCTCAGTCAATCTCTCTGCCATGCCCCTAGGCATAAAGAAAGGGGATGGTCTGAGCTTCATTTGCAAAAGAAGCAAAGCTATGCATCTACAGCCTGCTTGTCTCCTAGGCTCAGCAGGGGAGTTATCTAGAGGTTCAGCAGATCTGAGAAGCTGAACTGTTTGCCAAATGGTCTAGTAATATATGGGCTCACAAGAAATTCATAGGAAGGTGCAGCTGAATATTAAGGCTGTATAACACCAAATATTCCATGATAAATGGCTTGCCATTTGACAGACCCTTGGTTGGTCATAGTATAACTTTAATACACAGCTGAAACTCCATAATATATTCTTGGGGCCCGCAAGATTGTGAGCCAAAAGGGTTTGAGTCCTCAACAAGAGAGCACAGATATTAAGCTGGGAGGCAGAAGGTCCAGAGCTTTTCTGTGAAACAGACATCATATCTGTCCTCATCTGCAAAACTCTCATTTGGGCCATGGTGGCTAATGCCCACCATAGCTGCCAGCATTGTCATAGCAACAGCAGCAGCCATTGCTGCATCCACAGTCACTGTGTGAAGGGGGGCCAGGACACAGGTCTGCATGCAAGACTGAGGGAAGTCATCATAGGGGTGGCAGATGCTGGCTACAATCCCAGAAAGAATCACTCCCTCTTTCATTTTAGATCTCTTTCTCCTATCATCAGAGCTGACAGAGACACACATAGTAAAGACAACCAGGCATGGCCACCACACATTCATACACCTGAACAGACCAGCTGACTTTTGAATGTTTAACTCATGGACACTGGATCAGCAGCCACATCCAGCCTTTCCTTTGTTTCCTGAACAGAAGGTGCCTTAACCAGACTTACCTCCAGAGGTGACAGACCAGGAGACTTTCTAATTTGTTTCCTTTTAGGGTAGAGGTGTCAGACTCTTCCCAAGTGTTAGGCAGTGACTGATCAAGGGGAGTCCTGGGGACCTGGAAAGTCTTCACATTGTACACTCCCTTGACCTAAACATGGTTCCTCTGAAGGTCTCTGAGGTCCCTAGTGTCTTGAGGTTTGGTCTCTAGAGATGTGAGTCAGGCCTCTAGAAATGTATGATTATCCACCAGAGAAGACTACTCTGAGGAGGGTTTAAGCCAATAGAAAGTCTTCATTAGCTAGCCAGTAACTACACTGGTGTTCTGGATCCCAGTGTATCCATCCCCAAGCCTTTCTCAAGGTGAGCTTTTAAGCACCAGAACAATATCCTGGGTTGACATAGTTTAGCTAACATGAATAGGTCTCCAGAAGTAGAATTACAAAGGCAAAAAGCAAGGTTACTACATTTAGAGACTTTCCCATAACTATGGGCTTCAATGGATTAGGTTTTTGTTTTGTTTTGGCAAATAGTACTGTCTATGTGCTGTGTCTATAGCATGAATGGTACTTCCATCATGAAGTGGATTGTACTAAGGTCTAGGGGCCTGTTACAACAATCACCTAGGGTTTTGTTTTTGTTTTTCTGTTTGTTTTCTATATCTTAGCTGAGACTTAGGGCATTGGGGACCTTGAAGTGGCAATGCCCATGCTCATGTCAGCAACACACATTCATTCAAGACTGCATCCACTCCTTACACACTCACTCAAGGCTTCTTCTACTCCTCATGTTCAACACTATTTGTAAAACTGGTCTTCCTCCAGTGAGAGTGCCTGTCTCCCTAAGATTTCTTGACGAATTGTAACCAGCAAGACAAAGCTTGTAAATATATTGCTTCTTCAATAACTGACACCACAGAAACACACACATCTATCTCTTTCTACATTGCACACACATGACCACACAGCATCCTGTAACATACACATGTCCATTTATGCTTCGACGTAACACAAACATGAACATAGAGTATCTTGCAAGGTGATATCTTTCCTCCAATTTATTTATTTTGGTGGTGTGATGGCTATTCTTGGTTGTCAACTTGACTATATCTGGAATGAACTACAATGGAACACACACCTGTGAGACATTTTCTGCTTGAAGTGGGTGAATCCACTTCTAGTCCAGATCTTTGAGGTAGGAAGACGCTTTTTTTTTTTTTTCTTTTTGGTTTCTCAAGACAGGGTTTCTCTGTAAAACAGCCCTGCCTGTCCTGAAACTCACTTTGTAGACTGTTGTGGAATATTATTTTAAAATGTATTACATTCATCTATGTTGTGGAATATTTGTTTAATGATACAAAGATATGTTGCATTCTTTTATGTTGCATTTGTTTAATCCTGTGAAGCTGTTACTTTGCCTGTCTAAAACACCTGATTGTTCTAATAAAGAGCTGAATGCCCAATAGTTAGGAAGGAGAAAGGATAGGCAGGGCTGGCAGGCAAAGAGAATAAATAGGAGAAATCTAGGAAGAGAAGATCAAGGAACAAAAACAGGAGGAGAGGAGGACATCAGGGGCCAGCCACCCATCTACACAGCAAGCCGTAGAATAAGAAGGAAAGATATACAGAAACAAAGAAAGATAAAAGCCCAGACGCAAAAGGTAGATTGGGATAATTTAAGTTAGGAAAAGCTGGCAAGAAATAAGTCAAGCTAAGACCGGGCATCTATAAGTAAGACTAACCCTGCATGTGTTTATTTGCGAGCTGCATGGCGGGCCATCCAAAGATCAAAGAGTGAAAAAAAAAATCAACTACAGTAGAGACCAGGCTGGGTTTAAATCCTAGGAATAACTTACACTACCACCTTCCAGCAAATTTTGGTTATTTTTGTTAATGTTTTATGGGGAGGTCACCAAAGAAGACCACTCAGAGTTTATAGCCAACTGAAATTCTTTATTCCAGCCAGCTTGGACTACACTCTGGTAGTGGAGACCCAAGTGTAGCCCCAAGCATATAGAGCAAGCAAGAAGCTATTAAAAGCAAAAACCACATCCTGTTATATTGCTCAGCAGATGCAGGGGGAGGTTTTGCCCAAGCAGGCAGGTTAACAGAAGCCAAAATAAGTAGTTAGCTGCAGGGGGACATGCAAGCAGTTGAACAGAAGACAGGATAAATAAGCTGGGGAATCACAACCTCTAGTTCCGAGAATACAGTTCAGTAGTTTTCCATGAGATTCTCCATCAGAAGTCAAATTCTATCCACCCCTAAAATGGATTCAGCAAGACTATGCAAGGAGGAGATTCTGTACTATTGTGCCCTGTCACTAATGTATAGTTTATCTTAATGATGAACCAAGAGCATAAATTACAGGGAAAACCTTTTTAAATTTTTATGTATTGAACCCCTTTAAAAAGTACTTATTTATCAACAGCTGTGTTTTTAACTTCTTCACACAAATACTTAAGGAATGGATTCTCAACAAAAATACTTTCACATACATTTTCAGGCATCAGATTTTATCCAGAATGAAGTTATTTAAATTGAATAGTGAAGGAATGTATGAGGCTTTTCTAAACTATCTGCAATAAAATTTGTCTTTCATATCAGTTACATTCCAGGCAATAAAAGCAAGAACACTCTAAAAGTCATTTTACAGAATATGGGCATGAACCAAATACTCTTCAAGGATTTTATATCTATTGTACTGTTCCCAAAAATTTTGTCTGGTACTGTGCTTGCCATTAACAAATTAGGCAGAAAGTAAACATTGTGCCTAATATCACAGGAGCCATGGGATATTAATGGTGACAAGGAAGGTGCCTCAGATAAACCTAGTTCCAATAACTACTCTCCCTAAGCTGACTGTCCTGGGTGAATAGTGTTTGACAAATTAAGTTTATAGAATTAACAAGATGAGAGTAATCAAAAACATAATGGCCAACATTGTCTGACATTCTCAATAGAGTATCATCTCTGGACAACCAGACTCCCCACACTCTGATTCTCTAAGGGTTTCTTGGCATCAAGAGTATGAATACTCCTGGGAGGTGGGAGGAGGGCGGAGGTGGGATCTGTGGGTGGTATGTAGAGTGAGTAGAAAATTTCTTAATAAAGAAAAATGAAAAAAAAACCAAAAAAGAGTATGAATACTCTGATGTTGACCAAATCTGAGGGCAGACTAAAGTTCTTCCCATATTCTTTTCAGTCACAGTCTTGCCAATGCATAGGACTTACATGCATAGGACTCCTGATGATGATGGATTTTCTGATGTTGTGTAGGCTCACCATTTACAATAAAGGTTTTCCCACATTCCTCATATTCACAGGGTTTCAGACCTATAAGGACTCTCTGTTGAGTTTTAAGAGCTGAGCTAATTCTATAAATGTTCCCACATTCCTTGCATTTATAGTGTTTCACACCAGCATGGATTCCTTTAAGTTGAAGAAGGCCTGAGCTCAAACTGAATGTTTTTTCACATTCTTTACACTGATAAGAGTTTCATACCAGTATAAATTCATCACTGTGCAGTAAAGGCTGAACTAAATCTAAACATTTTCCCACATTTCTTACATTCATAGGGTTGCTTACCATTATGAATTCTCTAATACATAACTAGCTTAGAATTACTGAAGGCCTTTTCAAATTCCTTACATCAGAAGGCTTATTAATATGAATATTAGCATGTGAAACCAAGTCTGATTTTCAACTAATGGACTTCACACATTCTTAACATTGGTAAAGTTTCTCACCAGTGTGAATTCTTTGATGTACTTTAAGATCTCCACCACGAGCAAAGTACTTCCCACATTCTTTACATTCATAAGGATTCTTGCCAGTATGAATTCTAAAATGTCCAAGAAATTGGTAATGATATTGAAAGGCTTCACCACATTCCTTACATTGAAAGGGCTTCTCACCAGTATGGATTCTCTCATGAATTCTAAGGCCTGTACCACGAATAAAGCCCTTTCCACATTCCTTGCACTGAAAAGGTTTCACATCAGTATGAATTCTCTGATGTTGAGTAAGTTGGTACTGAAGTCTGAAAGCTGACCCACACTGCTCACATTCAAATGATTTCTCTCCAGTATGAATGCTCTGGTGCCGAGTGAGCTGTGCCAGAACAGTGAAGGCCTTTCCACATTCCTTGCACTGAAAGGGTCTCTCACCAGAATGAATTTTCTGATGTTGCATAAGGTTTGAACGACGATTAAAGGCTTTCCCACAATCATTACATTCATATGGTTTCACACCAGCATGAATAATCCTATGTTCAACAAGGCTAGAGACACGCTTGAAGGACTTCCCACATTCCTCACATTCAAAAGGTGTTTGACCTGTATGAATGGTTTTATGGTAATTAAGTTGGCTGGAAAAATGAAAAGCCTTTCCACATTCTTTACATTCAAAAGGTCTCTCACCACTATGAAATCTCTGATGTCGAATGAGATGTATATTAAGTCTAAAGACTTTCCCACATTCCTTACATTCAAACGGTTTCTTTCCAGTGTGAATACTCTGATGCTCAGTAAAATTCGAACGCCGACGAAAGAATTTCCCACATTCATTGCACTGATAGGGTTTCACATCAGTATGGATTCTCTGATGTTCACTAAGTTGGTACTTTCGTCTGAAGGCTGACCCACACAGCTTGCACTTGAAAGGTTTCTCATCAGTGTGAGTTTTCTTATGCTCAGAAAGATATAGGTGAAGCCTAAAAGCCTTCCCACATACATTACATTCAAAGGGCTTCTCACTAGTATGAATACTCTGGTGTCTTGCAAGGTATGAGCCACTACTGAATATCTTGCCACACTGCTGACATTCAAATGATTTCTCTCCAGTATGAATGTTCTGGTGCCGAGTGAGCTGTGCCAGAACAGTGAAGGCCTTTCCACATTCCTTACACTGAAAGGGTCTCTCACCAGAATGAATTTTCTGATGTTGCATGAGGTTTGAGCGACGATTAAAGGCTTTCCCACACACGTTACATTTATATGGTTTCACACCAGCATGAATAATCCTATGTTGAAAAAGAGTCGAGACACGATTGAAGGACTTTCCACATTCCTCACATTCAAATGGTTTTGTACCTGTATGAATGGTTTTATGGTACTTAAGCAGGGTGGGAAGATGAAAGGCCTTTCCACATTCATCACATTCAAAAGGTCTCTCATCACTGTGAGATTTCTGATGTCTTGTAAGTTGTTGGTGGAGTCTGAAGGCCTTCCCACATTCCTTACATTGATAGGGTTTCTCTCCAGTATGAATACTTACATGCTGAATAAGATTTGAACGACAACCAAAGTATTTCCCACACTCATTACATTCATATGCTTTTTCTATATTGTGAGTAAGAGTCCGGCAGGTGTAAGTAGGCAGTTTTTCCTTGTTATTAATCTTTTGATCAGCATCTCCATCTTGATATCCCTGTAATCTCTTGAATGTACTGTACTTGGGGCCATTACTAAAACTGGAGCCCTGGAGGTCAAAATTTTTACTTAATTGCTTTATGCTCTGTGTGGGTAAATTTATATCATAAGTATGATTTTCTGGAGATATATTTTCAGCATTATAACATGACTCCAAATCTAAAAGAAAAGGAGAAAGCAAGAATACATTATTTTTCTGAAACACACACACACAAAATCCACGACATGAATGGCCAGACTCTAACATATTTTCTGATAAGATGAACAAGAACAAGGAGGGCAGCAATAATGAAAGCAGAACAGGTTGGAAATGAAAAGGCATGTTTGCTTAACAAGATTATAACTAACTATAGTGAAAATTTTTACATACTTCTTTACATATTACTGGAAATACATACCCTTCAGTGAAGGTTTTTGAACCTGTGGGGACATAAAAGCCAACCCTAACCTGATGGCACTGTATTATTGCCTGCCTATAAATGAACTACTGTACCCAGTCATTAGAGTGCTCAGATTTGAGGAATAATTTGCACAGGTCCCCTTTGGTAGCTAAAGAAACTTAATATGGAGACAGGCATCCCTGAAGGGTCTTTGACCTTTTGCTCTGGAATACTTGGGAGATCCTAGTGACCTGCAAGTGAGATAATAGGAAAATGGGCCAGGAAGTATTAATACCTGTTTTTGCTTATATAAAACTTGCTTATCTCTTAGAAAAAAAAAAAACTTGCTTATCGCTGTGGCAAATGGATAAAATGGACTTTTTTTTTCTTACTATATAGCAGGAAAAGAATAACCTGAGGGAAGTCAAACAATTTTCCTGCCCAGCTGTGGATTCCATGGGTAGTTATAATGCACACTTTTCTGATAACTTCCTTTAAAAGCACACCTTACTACCTCTTGTGTACAGCATGCTGCTTGGCTCTAAGGCTGTTGTCCTTCTGCCAGTAGTAGGAATAAATTCATTTCATCTAAACTTGAATTGACTCTAAAGTCTTTGGTCTTTCCCAATGGATTCAAATGCCACAACAAACCAAATCAAGAGAAAAAATAGTATACCATGAAAATGTATAATATCTGTCAGGTTTTAAGAAAACTGGTCTGGACTTGGAATTCTTTTTGTTTTGTTTTGTTTTGTTTTTGAGACAGGTTTTCTCTGTATAGCCAGAGCTGTCCTGGAACTCCCTCTGTAGATCACACTAGCCTCAAACTCAGAGATCCACCTTCCTCTGCCTCCTGAGTGCTCGTATTAAAGGCGTATGCCACCAACTCCTGCCCTGGACTTGGGATTCTTAAAAATTAAAGTGGGTAATAATCTGTGGTGGTACTGGTACACAACTGTAATCTCACCAACAAGGAGCCATAGGTAACAGAGTCATGAACTCCATGCCAGCTTGGACTAGACAGACACTGTCTGAGAAAAACAAAAACAAGCTAAAAAGAAAAAAGGGGGAGATAATTCATTAAAATTTTTAAGAACCCTAAGGACCTCCAGCCAGGGAAACAGGGAAGCTAAGTGCAGGTATTGACCCAGCCCTCCTCGCCTCCAAATCCAATCGCCTAGTCTCGTCCCTAGCTTTGCAGCAGACCACTTGCTGTGGACTCCCCTTCATTCCTGCCCTGATCTCCATCCAGTCAATCACACAGATCTACACCTCTAAACTTCCTTCTCCCCACTCACTGCTTTATCCCAGACCCCAATCCAACAGGCATTCTCTGGAAACCAAAAGGTCACTCTGGCCAGTGAAACAGGTAGGTTAACTGCAGATCTTCACCTCTCCCTCCATTCCTCCAAGTCTAATCCCCAGCTCAGTAGCAGACCATCTGCTACAGCCTCTCCTCACTTTCTGACCCCACTCCCAAGACACTAAGCAGATCCTAGTGGAACACCTGCTTTCCTCCCTCCTGTGGACCTCCTCAACACCACCCACCTAGCCCATCCCCATTCCTGTGTCAGCTCCCAATACCTAGAAACATATTTTACCTGGAACCCCAGTGGCCACACCTATCAGGATCCCACAAGAAATTCCTACCTGGCAACACACAGTTACCACACTCTCCTGAGAACTAGAGAAGGCAACTGAAAACAAGGAACAAAATACCCACCCAACAAAGACAAGAACAGATATCAGCACCTAGAATTACAATCTTCCCAAACCCAGATGCCTAAATGCCAGCATAAAAACAATAATGGTATGTCAGCACTGGAGCCCAGCAACCCTACCACAGCAGGACCTGAGTATTGCAACATAGCTAAAGCACAAGAAAAAGACATTAAAATACCCTTTATAAATATGGTAGCGGTCATTAAAGAGGAAATCAATGAATCCTCTTAAAGAAATCTATGAAAACACAAACAGTGGAGATGAATCAAACAGTTCAAGACCTGAAAGTACAAATAGAATGAATAAGGAAAATCCAAACTGAGGGAAATCTGGAAAGGAAAAGTTTAGGAACTCAAGCAGGAACCTCAGAGGAAGCCTCACCAACAGAAATCAAAAGATGGAAGAGAGAATCTCAGGCACTGAAGACATGATAGAAGTGATACCTCCATGAAAGAAAATGATAAAGCTAAAAAACGTTCCAGCACAAAACATTCAGGAAATTTGGGACACCATAAAAAGATCAAATCTAGGAATAAGAATAGAGGAAGGAGAAGACACTCAGGTCAAAGACACAGGAAATATTTTCAACAAAATCATAGAGGAAAGTTCCCCTAATCTAAAGAATGAGATGCCTATCAAAGTACAATATGCATACAGAACACCATATTGACTGGATCAAAGAAGAAAGTCCCCTGGGTACATAATAATCAAAACTAAATGTACAGGACAAAGAAAGAATATTAAAAGCTGCAAGGGAAACAGACCAAGTAACATATAAAGGCAGACATACTAGAATAACACCTGACTTCTCAATGGAAACTTTAAAAGGCAGAAGGAACTGGACAGGTGTTCTACAGAATCTAAGAGACTACAGATGCCAGCCTAGACTATTATACCCACCAAAACTTTCAATCACCATCGATAAGAAAACAAGACAATCCATGATAAAAAACAAATTTAAGCAATGTCTACAAATCCATACCTATAGCAGGTACTACAAGGAAAACCTCAACTTAAAGAGATTAACCATACTCAAGAAAACACAACGAATAAATAATCCCAGACCAGTAAGTCTAAAGAGGGAAAACACACACCACCACCACCACCACCACCACCACCACAATAAAATAACAAGAATCAATAAACACTTCTCACTCATATCTCTCAATATCAATGTTCTCAATTTCCCAATAAAAATACACAGACTAGCAGAATGGATGTAAAAACAGGATCCATCCTTCTGCTGCATCCAAGAACCACACTTTAACACCAAGGACAGACATCACCTCAGGGTGAAAGAATGGGAAAAGATCTTCTAATTAGAAGCAAGCTGGTGTAGCCATTTTAATATCTGACAAAATAGACTTCAAAGCTAAGCTAATCAGAGGAGATAGGGAATGATATTACATGCTCATCAAAAGAAAAATCCACCAACATCTATGCACCAAACACAGGGTATCAAGTTCATAAAAGAAACTATAACACAGCTTAAATCACATATTGACCCTCACATACTGATAGTGGGAGACTGCAATAACACACTCTTGTCAATATTTACAGAACATTTCACGGAAACACAAAAGGATATATCTTCTTCTCAGCACATCATCAAACTTTCTCTAAAACTGACCATACACTTGGACATAAAGCAAGCCTCAACAGATACAAGAAAATTCAAATACCACCTTGTAATCTGTCTAACAACCATGGATTAAAGCAGGATATCAATAACCAGAAACAACAGAAAGCATACAAACTTAAAAACCAAACAACTCAATATTGAATAAAAAAAATGAGTCAAGACATAAATGAATAAAAATGAAGACACAACACACCCAAACTTATAGGACACAATTAAAGCAGTTCTAAGAGGCAATTTCAAGGTAATATGTACCACTGCAAAGAAATAGGAGCCATCTCATAATATCAGCTTAACACCATACCTGAAAGCTCTAAAACAAAAGGACAAAATTACACCCAAAAGGATAGACTGCAAGAAATAATTAACTCAGGACTGAAATTAGTAAAATAGAGATAACAACAATAACACAAAAAATACAAAGAATCAATAAAACAAAGAGTTGGTTCTTTCAGAAAACCAGAAAGACTGATAAACCCTTAACCAAACTAAAAGGAAGAGAAAGAAGATACAAATAAAGAAAATTAGAGATGAAAGAGAGAAATATCAACAGATACTGTAGTGGTTTGACTAGGAAAGATCTCTGTAGACATGTGTTTGAATGCTTGGTCATAAGTAGTGGCACTATTAGGAGGTGTGGCTTTGTTGGAGGAGGTGTGTCACTGGAGGTAGCCTTTGAGGTCTCTGAAGCTCAAGCCTGCTGATCAAGATACAGAAATCACAGTTTATTCTATAGCACCACGTTTGCCTGCACACCACCATGCTTCCCACCATGAAAATAATAGACTAAACCTCTAAACTGTAGGGCAGTCCCAGTGAAATGTTTTCCTTTCTAAGAGTTGCCATGGTCAGAGTGTCTCTTCACCACAATAAAACCCTAAGACAGACACCAAGGAAATCCAGAGAAGCATAAGGACATACTTTTTTAAAAGTCTGTACTCCAACAAATTGGACAAAAATCAACACCACTTCATGATAAAAGTTCTAGAGAAACTAGGGATATAAGGGACATAGCTCAACATAATAAAGGCAGTGTACAGCAAGTCTATGGCCAGCATCAACTTAAATGGAAATAAAACTTGAAGCAATGCCATTAAATCTGGAACAAGACAAGATTGTTCACTCTCTCCATACTTAGTCAATAGAGTATATAAAATCTATTGACTAGATAAAAACTAGATATCAAGAAAACAAATAACCCAATTAAAAAATGGAGTTAATATCTAAACAGAGCATTCTCAAAGAGGAAACTCAAATGGCTGAGAAACACTTAAATGTTCAACATCCTTAGACATCAGAGAAATGCAAATAAAAACTACTTTGAGCTTTCATCTTATACCCACCGCAATGGCTAAGATCAACAAAAAAAGTGACTGCTCATGCTGACGAGCTTGTGGAGTAAGGGGAACACTCATTCATTACTGGTGGGAGTAGAAACTGTACAGCTACTATGGAAATCATGTGGTGATTCTTCAGGAAGATGAGAATCAACTTATGTAGATGAATTTCTAAATGGTCTTATTAAATAAAAAACATGGAGCCAAATATAGCCTTAGATCGAGAAAATAGGGAAAGTCACCAGCCAACCTTACCTCACCAACTCTGCAGCTTCCAAATGCGTGTTACTTCCTGTCTACCCACGCCTTTATTACCTTGCTGTTCTGCCCTCTCATTGGCTGTCTTAGTTACCTCACTTCCTCTTTCAACACAGCTCTGTCACTTTCTGTCTGTCTGAACAGACCTCCAGGCCTCTATGGTTGGTACTGGGATTAAAGGCATGTGTCACACACTTGGCTCTGTTCCCTAGTGTGACCTTGAACACACAGAGATCCTGCCTGCTAAGAGATTAAAGGCGTGTACTGCCTGACTTCTTCTTTACTTAAAATGGCTGGCTTTTCCCCACTGATCTCCAGGCAAGCTTTATTTATTAACATACAAATAAAATAGCACATTTCAGCACAAATAAAGTATCACCACAGATCTACCTCAAGATCCAGCTATATCACTCTTGAACATATACACACTTGCTCAACCATATTCATTGCTGCTCTATTCATAACAGCCAGAAATTGCAAAAAAACCTAGATGTTCATCAACAGAATTAAAAAAGAAAAAAAATAAATCATGAAACTTACAGGTAAATGGATGGATCTGGAAAAATATCATCCTGAGTGAGGTATCCCAGGCCCAGAAAGGCAAACTGGTATGTATTCACTTATAAGTGGATATTAGCTATGAAATCAATTAAATAACCAAGCTAAAATCTGTAGAAACACAGGCGTTAGGTATAGAGTAAGACACTAAGGGGACACATAGATCTCATTAGAAAAAAGAAACAGGATAGTAATGGATTGATGGGAGTGGGCCTGGGAATGATCAAATGGGGAGGGAAAGGAGGGAGTGGAATGATGGAAAAAACATGAGGAGAATCAGCTAAAATTAAGGGCCATTTAAGGGGTAGTATGGAACCCTAATAAAACAGAGGCTTTCTAAAATATATACATATATGAAGGTGATCTAACTGAAATTCCAAATAATGGGAAGACAGAGACTCGCTTGGCCATCTCATCACCAAATGAGCTTCCAGAGCTTCCAATACCAGTGTTTGGTTACATCTAATTGAGTCGTTGGCCAAAAGGGCACCATTGGAACCAAAAAAAAAAAAAAAAACAAAAACCCACAAAACCAAAAACCAAAAACAAAAAAACCCTCAGATTGTTGCTAAGACTACAGATTGTTGTCCACAAACTGAAAGCAAGGCCCATTGCTGAAGACAAAATCTACTCAATTTATTGAACATAGAGAAGTAAAGCTGTTGCCAACATTGAGCCTTCACCCTATGTGTTGTAGAATATTATTTTAATATGTGTTACATTTGTTTATGCTGTGGGTCATTTATTTAATGATGCAAAGATGTATTGCATTCTTTTATGTTGCATTTGTTTAACTCTGTGAAGCTCTATTACTGTGCCTGTCTAAAACACCTGATAAATAAAAGAGCTAAATGGTCAACAGCAAGACAGGAGAAAGAATAGGCTGGGCTGGCAGGAAGGGAGAATATGTGTTACATTTGTTTATGCTGTGGGTCATTTATTTAATGATGCAAAGATGTATTGCATTCTTTTATGTTGCATTTGTTTAACTCTGTGAAGCTGTATTACTGTGCCTGTCTAAAACATCTGATAAATAAAGAGCTAAATGGTCAACAGCAAGACAGGAGAAAGAATAGGCTGGGCTGGCAGGAAGGGAGAATAAAAAGGAGAAATCTGGAAGGAGCACAAAAAGGAGAAAGAGCAAGAGAACAAGGAGAGGAGAACGCTAGGGGCCAGCCACCAAGCCACACAGCCAGCCATGAAGTAAGAGTGAAAGTAAGATTTACAGAAGAAAAGGGAAAAGCCTAGAGGCAAAATGTAGATGGGTTAATTTAAATTAAGAAAGCTCTCAAGAAACAAGCCAAGCTAAGGCCAGGCATTTAAAATTAAGAATAAGCCTCCACATGTGATTTATTTGGGTGCTGGGTGGTGGGCCCCTAAAGTGCCAAAAGAGCCCATACAGTAAAAACAACCAACAACACCTATGTTCCAATGTCTTTGGTACAGGAAGGTACTCTATACATTACCAAAAGAGAAACATAAACAAGACACCCACAAACCCTTGGAATGACAATAGAGTGCTGTCTACAAGAATTGCTAGGGCCATGGTGGCATAAAGCTTGTGAGAGTAACAAATCAATATATGACTTGACTTCAGGGTCATCCATGACATGAAACCCATTTCCAACACTGGATGAGTGACCAGGAAGCAGAGCCTAGACAGCACAGGGACCAAGGGTAAACCAAACACTACTGTTCTCAAAAACAAAAAGGAAAACGAAGCAATGAAATGGGTCCTAACGGCATCCTGCTACACTCATAGATCAGTGTCTTGCTCAGCCATCATCAGAGGAGCTTCCTCATGCAGCAGCTGGGAACAAATACAGAGACCCACAGCCAGACACGATGCAGAGAATGAGGCCCTAGGATGCTCAGACCTAAAAAGCATGTTTCCATCAAACCTCTCCTCTCAGAGCTCAGGGAACTCTGTGGAAGAGGTGGAGGAAAGAAACAGTGTAAAATCCAGAGAGACAGAAGACATCAAGAAAACAAGACCCTCTAAATCAACATGATCAAAGTTCTCATGAGCTCACAGAGACTGAGGCAGCATGCCCGGGGCCTGCACCATCCCACCTGCACAGGTCCTTTGTGCATAAATTGATTATGGCCTCCAGTATAGTGTGTATGGGATTATGAATGTGCAAACAAGTTCATCTGTTTCTTGTTCCTTCTCTTGGGTAATGTCCCTTCTGTTTGTTTGTTTTGTCCAACTCCAATATGTTAGTTTTTGTTTAGTCTGTTTTATTATATTACATTTTATCATCATCCCTTAGAAGCATGGTTGTTTTCTAAGAAGAGAGAAATGGAGTGGATCCAGATAGAAGGTGAAGTGGGAAGGAATTGGGAGTACCATCACACCTTGATTAGAGTGACCAGGAAGATATACAATTAAAATATTTGCTATGCCTCACTGTGCTCCTGCATTCACTGGTGTTCAAATTGTCTCATCATTGGATCAGCGGTTAAGGTCACTGACTGCTCTTCCAGAGGACCTGGGTTCCAGTACCAGCAGCCACCTGTAACTCCATCCCCAGGGGATCTGATATTCTCTTATGGCCTTTTTGGGTACCTGCACAGCTGTGTGCACACACACAACCAATAAGATACGTTTAAAATGGTAGAAAGGGTAACTGCTCCAGTAAGAGGGAAGAAGGTGAGAACAATTTAGTGACTCATGAACTAGAAGCCCCTGTGACAGCCTTTGCTATGACCTTGACTTCCTTCCCAGGTCTCAGGCATGTTCTTCCACAGGCCTTGGCGAGTTGAAGAAAGTGTGTCAACCCAGTGTCAGGCATGAGGCGACTCTCCGACCACATGCTGTGCCTGGCAATGCTGGAGACCTGCCTTCCTCTTACTCACCTGGGCTGGGCCTGTCTGTTTCTTCCTTCACAACCATCCAGGGCTCTCTCTCCTGCTCTAATAAGGCGATCAGATCGGGTTTGGAAACGGAACTTCCCACTTAAAAGAAAGAAGAAATGACACGTGGAGACTTTTTAAACTTGGTCCCTCTAGTTATCCCGGGATGACCTGGAACTCAGGATGACCAGGCTGTCCTGGAACTTCCTTGATCTGCCTGCCCCTGTCTCCCAAATGCTGGGATTAAAGGCGTGTGCCCCCATGAGCTGCCTGTGCAGATTTTGAAAACTACAGACTTATTTATTACGAAGGTCTATACAGTTTGGCATGGTGGACCATGCCTGTTAGTTCAGCAGGTGGGGCCGGGCCAATCTGTGCTGCAGAGCAAGACCCTTGTCTTGGAAAAACAGATAAAATACGCTAAGAAACAAAATAACACTGAGGAAAGACTTCAGAGGAGAACCTGGGTGAGAAACCAGCTGTTGCAGAAAAGGGTTTAATCTCATTTAAATGCAGATAAGGGCTTGTCACTGAAGGGGAAAGTACATATAGTGGGGAGAACTTGAACCCTTAGGCTACACTGTCTAGTGTAAACCCCTTCTCTGCAGCTCGCCAATAATGCCATTTATTTATGCAAGTCCCGTAAGATTCTATGCTTAATGTTCCGATCTTAAAAACTGGGTATGGAGTCAGGCATGGTGGCATACCCCCTTATTCCAAGCACTGGGGAGTCACAGGCAGGCAGATCTCTGATTTCTGGGCTAACATGGTCTACAAATCCAGTTCCAGGACAGCTAGGGTTGTTACACACAGAAACCCGGTCTCAAAAAAACAAACAAACAAAAAAACCTGGGCATGGTGGCACACACATGGAATCACAACACTAGAGAAGTAGAAGCAGGAGATGAGAAGTTCAAGGACAGCTTTAGTTTCATAAATGTCCAAAGTTCCTCTAGGCTACATGAGACATGGTCTCAAAAAAAGAAATTAATAATAATGATAATGATAATAATAATAATTTAGATTGAGTTGCTGATATCTATTAGGTAGGGCTGATACTAAGATTAAACACTACATTCAAATACTTTGAACACTGTCTTACCTACAGTAACACAAAATCATTATTTTTTAAATTTCCATTTATTTACAAAGTAACTCTGGGGATGGAACTAGGTTTTGAGCATGCCGGGCAAGTGCTCTACTACTGAGTTAAAGTCCAGTGTTAGCATTATTGTTATTTATGCTGCCTTCTTTCACACGTACACCTCATTCTTACAAATTTACTCAATGAAAAAGACAAATTTACAGCCTGAAACTTCCACAACAAAGCAGGTAAAGGAAGTGTTTGTTGGAAATAGAATGCGTCCACTTCTGTTTTAAGTTAATTCTGCTGATTCATTATGAAGTAAATGATAAAACTTCTTTTGTGTAAGCATACAGTGTATGCATAGTTCATGAAGGCATGGGCACAGTGTATGTAGGTATGCATACATGCATGTGAGTACAGGTCAAAGACTGATGTGAGGTGTCATCTTTGATTGCTCCCCACTTTGGTTCCTGAGACAGCATCTCTCTGAACCCAGAGTTCATTGAGAGGATCTTGAAGGTGTGGACAAAAGGAAGGTGCTTCATGAAGATCCTGTTTTCAACCAAGGAAATCTCACAATATTCCTTTGGAAAGGAGGAGGAACTCAGCTACCTCTTTAAAATTCTATTGACTTAAATTTATTTTATTTTATATGTATGTAAGTGTCTGCCTGCATATACATCTGAGCACCACATGCAGGCATGATGACCATGGAGACCAGAAGAGGGTATCAGATCCCCTGGACCTGGGAGTTATACCATCTTATGGTGGTAGGAATTGAACCCAAGCCCTCTAAAAGAGCAATCAGTTCTCTTAACAGCCAAGATACCTCTCTAGCCCCTAATTATATTTACTTATTTATTTATTTATTTCATTTTGTTTCTTTGTTTTGTTTGAAACAAGGCCTTACTCTGTACACTAGGCTACCCTGGAACTCACTATGTACCTGAGGGTGACCTTGAACTCACAGCAATCATCCTGCCTCAGCCTTCTGAGTAAAGGAATGACAGGCATGGCCACCAAGACCAGCTTCAGCTACCACAGGAAAATGGCCCTGTCTTTTCATTCAGAGAGAGGAAAGCCAAGTGTAGAGAGCACATCCCCCTTTCACGGGGACAGATGGCCTTACCCACTGTGACGAGGTTGCTGTAGGTCTCCAACATCAAGTCCCTGTATAAGACCCTCTGAGTAGCATCCAGGCAGGCCCACTCCTCCTGAGAGAAGTCAACAGCCACATCCCTGAAAGTCACTGACCCCTGAAACCACAAACACAAGTGGAGTGAAACTGGGGAAGAATTCAAGATGGAAAATCGGAGGGGAAAGGACTCAAGAACAGGAAGAAGACATGGAAATGCTCAAAGTACCTGGCTGCACCCTACGCATTCAATAAATATGCATTTCAATTCCATCCACACCCTTCAAGTTATAGCCCACAAGAGAGAAATGTCACCTGGGTTCAGTGTAAAATACTAAGAAATAGTGTGAGTCCTTGAGTTTATTATGGTATCAGATGATATCAGTGAGATTTTTTTTGGTCACAAGAATGATTTTTGCAACTATGTAAGAGTCCGTAAACTATGTAAGGGTTCATATTACTGGCATATTAGGTTTAATGGGTTTTGTCCTGAAAAACAGAAACTTTCAAGGTGAACAGTGTGTCTCAGGTCTTCCTGGACTCTGGAGACGACAGCCCCCTCCCAATCACAGCCTGGATGACCTTTCCCTCTCATCACTGAACTCTCTCTTAAAGCCCCTCAAGCAGGTCATCACACACATGGACCAAGGCCATTCACTCTCAAACCCTGTGTCATCAGCCTGAAAACACCAAAGATGTCAATCAGGAGTCCCAGTGCAGTCAAAGGAGACCATCACCTCAACGTTCTGAAACCCCCAAAGACCCTGCTTCCCTGTGGACTGTCACCTCCTCTGCAACGACAGTCCTCCCTGACCCAAGACCAGGCAGAAAGCAGATGTGCAGGGATGCATTCAAAGAAAACTCCAGAACCAGCAGGAAAGAGCCACAGACAGGAAGTGCTCTGGTCTTCCAACCCTCACTGTAATGGGCAGACTGGGCTGGAGGACTTCAGGTTCTTGGAAAGCTTCACAAGAGAAGACAGCAAAGACTCACCTAACCTGAAAGTCACCCTATGTAAAGAGACAAAGGTCAACTTACACAGACCATGTCTTGAGAACTAGAGCTGGCCATCCTTCTTCAGGATCCTCCCCTGGGGGACAAAAAGAAAGCCTTTCAATGGATTGTGACTTGATGTTCCCAGACTGACTTAGGTCAGCATGACTTCATCGACTACTTTTATATCTCAAGCACCCCCACTCACACACTCCTCTCCCACTGCTCATAGCCTCCCACACACAAATTAGAAGCAGACAGGAGTCTACACAAAGACGATTCTGTCCTAATCCCAGACAACCCATTGCATGAGGGCTCAATATGGATGTGCAGAGCATAAGCACGACTGTCTTTAGTTCCTCCAGAAGATGCCAGCAGAAGGGATCCCATCTTCCATCCTGAGATCCAGCTAGTAGGCCCCTCCTTCTACTGTAAGCAGATCTTCCTACTGGAATCCCATCTTTCAGGGCTGACAGGGGTAACAGCATCCAAACTGTAACTCCCTTGAAAACTCAGGGCTGAGTGAGACACAGCAAAGCTGGAGGGTCTGCAGCTGCAATCCTCAGGCAGTGTTCAGCACTCCGAACCCACTTTGAGTGAATGGGATAGTACACCATGGAACACTTTCCTGAGTGCTTTCCCTCAGATATGATTATGGCTTCCATTGTATCAATTAAACCATATTCTTTATGAAGATTATTAGCTACAAAACATGGTGTCAGAGATCGTGAATGTGATTTGTTTCCCACTTTCATTAATTAGGAGATATTTTACACAGAATAAAAAAATTCAAGGTGTTGTAAGTCTTTAAATTCGGTTTCTCAACCTCAGCATGTTGACATAATTACTCTGTGTTGGGGTGTGTGGGAGGACTATGTTGTGCTCTGTACAACCTTCAGCAGCATCAACCTCTACTCAAGATCTGAGTAGCACACACATCCTCAGAACTCCCTACAATGTTGGTAATGGGGGGTGTGAGTGGCTGAGGTAATGGAGGTGTGAGTGGCTGAGGTAATGGAGTGTGAGTGGCTGAGGTAATGGAGTGTGAGTGGCTGAGGTAATGGAGTGTGAGTGGCTGAGGTAATGGAGGTGTGAGTGGCTGAGGTAATGGAGTGTGAGTGGCTGAGGTAATGGAGTGTGAGTGGCTGAGGCGGGATGTGAACATCGTGGTTGAGAGTGGGAAATGTAGATCCATAAGGGAGTTGGGAAGATGCTGATCAAGGACTACTCAAGTACAGCTCCACAACCCAAGTTCCAGATACATCGTGCAACACAGTGACTATGCTTAATGGTTCTGAAAGACTCAGAGAGTAGACATTAAGTGTGCTCACTAAAAAATGTGACAGGTAGATTTAGACATCCCAAAGGACATAAAAACTCCACATACTTTAAAAATACAAGAAACGTCATCCAGCTGGTGTGGTGATATATTGTGCACCCTAATAAAACTTGCCTAAGGATCAGAGGACAGAGTCAGACACTAGATTAGACATAGAGACCAGACAGTGGTGGCACACACCCTTAATCCTATCACTCAGGAGGCAGAGATCTGTCTGGGTTCAAGGCCACACCAGAAACAGAGATAGGCAGTGGTGGCACACACCTTTAATCCCAGTACTGCGAAGCACACACCACTTTGACCCCAGGAAGTGACAGCAGGGTGGAGAAAGGTATAAAAGGCGTGAGGAAACAGGAACTAAAGCAATTCAGCTGAGACCCTTTCAGGTGAGGACTCAAAGGCTTTCAGTCTGAGGAAACAGGATCCAGTGGATGAGGAGTTGACAAAGTTTGGTTGGCTGTGGCTGCTCTGCTTCTCTGATCTTTCAGATTTCACCCTGATATCTGGCTCTAGGTTTTTTCATTAAAAGACCATTTAAGATTCAAACAAGTTGGGGGAGGGGGGTTGCACGCCTTTAAACCTGGCACTCAGGAGACAGACATAGGCAGATCTCTGTGAGTTCCAGGACAGCATGGTCTACAAATCGAGTTCCAGGACAGCCAGGACTATTACAAAGAGAAACTCTATCTTGAAAAACAAAACAAAAAAAAAAATTCATCTCAATATTTAAACAAATTCTGCTCTACTACATTCACTTTCTTTTACTTCTTACTTTTGAGACAGGGTCTCACTGTGTTCCCCAGCTAGCCTGGAACGCGATATGTGGGCTAAGGTGACCATGAATTCACAAACATTCTCCTGCTTCTGCCTCTCCAGTGCTGAGATTTAAAGTAAAAACCATAAAGTCTAGCTTTTTTCTTTTGATTCATTTTCATAAAAATACAGCGAGTAATCACATTATTTTTAACACTCCTTCGTACTACAGAAAACTGAAGAGAATGAACCGAAAATGACCACACAAAGCAACAACAAAAACACATCAGGTGCTTCCTATATGGCTGGCACTGCACTAACAGGCTTTACTACAGTCATTCTGAGGTACATGACAAGGCTAGAGATCCGGAAAAAGACAGAACTTAGACTCCAACCCGGATACCACAGATCCACATCTCCAATTCAACCACATCACTGTACGTCTGGATCCGGCCAATATTACCCGTTTCCACACACAGACACCCTGAAAATTACTAGTTCTCAAAGATGCCAAATTTTGTGCTATCACTTTCCCACTCCTGAAATCCTCAGGAGTGAACAAAAATCACCTACCACCTCCATTCTTCCCCTGCTTTGAAAGGAAGGCCTTTAAAGATCAAAAGCCACCTGATGTGCGATGTCATCGAAATAGTTATCGATTTACCAAATCGGGGTTTGAAAGCCCTAACGCTAACCTCTGGAGGTTCCTATCGATAACATCTTGGGCAAATGGAGTGATTGTAGAGAGAAGACGTCAAGGATCTCTGAAACGATTATGTGAATATTAAGTGGAAAGGGAGGGGACAATGTAAGTTAAGGGCCACAGTGGTGGAGGTATCAATTGACATATTCCTCCTTCACTTACTGACAATTCTATATTCCAAAACTACAACTCGTTCCTCACACCGAACAAAGAGCAAACTCACTCTCGAATCTTAGATGTGTAGCAATAGTGTTCGCACTCTTCTCCAGGCCCTCGTTTGAATAGCGGCAGACTCGGGAGCCCGAGCAAGCAGGAGATCCCAGGCTGTGCATCCGAGTGAGCACTCTCCTTCACTTCCCACAACACCCACGATGGCTAGAGCTCCCAGAAAGTTCTGGACTCAACGAGCAGCTGCCCTCCTAGGCGACCCTCGGGGGCGCTTCCGGCCTCAAATGCTCGCCCCGAGCTCAAGTCTGGACCTCAGGGAAAGCTTCCCTCAGACTCCGTCCCTGACCTCTCGGCACTGAAGCCTGGTCCTCTGCTTCAGCCCCTGTGGCCGTGAGAGAAAGCAGGAGCAGAGAGAGGCTAGCACAGTGACCCAGACAACGCAGAGTGCTCGAGGTGCGCACACACGCACGCACACGCGCACACACGTACACACAGACACGCACACACACACACAATCACACGCACACACACACACTCGCAGGCACACCACCGTCCCTACACACTCACACTTCACCATCCACCCACCCCACATCACCGTCCACACCCACACCCAGCCCGCTGGCTCCCGCCTCTCTCAGTGGAGAATTACGCTAACCAGAGACTTCTTCCTCCTACCAGAAAGTTCTGACTGTCCACGGTAGCTCAGCTAGGACACCGGAAGTTGATAGGTTATGTTCGGCGCGGTGGCTTCTGGGAAATATAGTCCCGGTGTCCAGAACTCCAGGAAGCCCAGCGCTCCGAGGGTCAGAGAAATCCCAGCATGCACTTGGGCCAGCCCATCTGGGAGCTCCGCCCAGTGGTTTGTGGGAGTTCCCACAGGGGTGCGCGCTTAAAGGGGAGGCTCCCGGTGCGATCAAAAGTTACTTCCGGGGGCTGGAGAGATGGCTCAGTGGTTAAGAGGACTGGCTGCTCTTCCAGAGGACTTTTGTTCAATTCCCAGCGACCACATGATGGCTCACAACCATCTGTAATGAGATCTGGCACGCAGGGAGAACACTGTATACATAATAAATAAATCTTATATATAAAAAAAAGTACTTCCGGGTTCCATGGTAACTTACTTTCTCTCTTATGGGTGTACAGAGGAGCCTAAGTTGAAAGTGCAGAATTGGAATAAAATCAGACTGAGACGTTACTGCTTGATTACGCTTTGCCTGAGACCCACTGCAGAAGGATTCCACCTCGCTGTGCGATGGTAGGGACTATGATACATTTCAACAGACGAAACCAAAGAATTGATTGGTTTTAAACGTGGAGAGGATGGGCAGGTTACATCAGAGATTTCGGAGAGTAAGAAGTTCTGGACCCGTCCAGGGGTTGGTTCACTGTCCCTGTTACCTAGATAGGAAAGTGTTACTGAGGGCCACATCGGTATGTGACAACAGAACTGTGTCTGTGTTGAAGGATGAATGATCAACATGTGAAGGTATCGTAAACAAGTACAAAAGAACGCTTCGTGTTTGTAGGAAAAATCTACTTTTGTGGTAACATGACACTGTTGAACTTTCAAGGTCACTTTTGTTGTTTCATATATTTACACAAAATTTTTGTTCATTCCAGAACATGATAGGAAACAAATTTCAAGACAATGAGGTCCCTAATAAGCCCACTAGTTGTATGAAGTGAATTAGATTAGATTTGAAAACAAGTCCGACCTAGCCATGTGTTAACTACAGAAAATACGTTAAAGATTAAAGTGACCATCCTCACAATAGTCAAAAGAAGACTTAAGTCAATTTTAAAAATTGAGACGAATGGGGGACAAAAAACATTGCCAGTGATAATAAAGAGGCCAATTCGGGCTGGAGAGATGGCTTAGTGGTTAAGAGCATTGATTGCTCTTTCAGAGGTCCTGAGTTCAATTCCCAGCAACCACATGGTGGCTCTCAACCATTTGTAATGAGATCAGATTCCTTATTCTGGTGTATATATAAAATATACGAATAAATAAATCTCTAAAAAGAAAGAGAGGGCAATTCATCTAGTGAAAATAAACTTGGTTGGCATGGTAGCACATGCTTTTATTCCAGGCAATGGGGAGGCAGAGACAGGTGGATGTCTATGAGATGGAGGCCAGCTAGGAGTCCTCAGCTAGGACTATATGGTGAAACTGTGTCTAAATACTAAAATAAACTCAGAGTGCAACCCTAATAGCATAGCTTCAAAGATGAAGGAGGGGAAAACTTGCTAGAGTATTAAGGAATGACAGCCACATCCACCATCATATTGAAATGTTTTCAATCTCAGTTGATGGAACAAACCCAGAAAAGTAACAGAGCATAGCAGAACTGGACAGCATATCAACTGTGAATGCTGTGAGAATCAAAATGGAGACAGTTAAACTTTAATGGAGTATCTTGAAGGGAGGGCTTTCATGTATACATACCTATGGCAAGATTATTTCTATACTCCTTTAAAGGCCATAAAAGTGTACAAGGCCCACATGACCTTACACACAAAAGATACTTCTGTGAGTACATCTGTTGGCTAAGTTTCTTTTCGACTATAGACTGATGTCATTTTATCATTGCTTCTTATGGCCAAGGATGTTTCAAAACAACTTCTCTTTCCTACACTCCATCTTTACAAGTCCTAGCTTTCTTGCCCTCCCTAAATTAGCAGGTGCTCTATTGAACGACTACAATATTGCAGTCTTCTGATTGTTCCTGAATTGTTGTAAGCCATCTACTCACCTTTTTAACAACATTGACACAACCCACTTGGTCTCATATTTATGCAGCACTCTTCCCAATGACAAGAGAATTCTTACATGCAGGGAATGTTTACTGACAGAGCTATATTCTGAGCCATAAAACAAGTCTCAATAAATTTAAAGAAATCGAAGTCATACACAACATGTTGTTTGACAAATGGAATTAAAGTAAAAATCGAGGGCAGATGGCTATATAATAATGCACTAATTCTCTTGTTCCTAGCTCAAAATAACTGAAAAGAACAACTGAAGGAAGAAATTTTTTTGTTTTTCTCTGGGTTCTAGGGTTCACCCCATCACAGCAAAAGGAAGTCATTGTGATGGGAGCTTGGGGCTACTGGTCACACTGCATCTGCAGTAGCAAGCAGAGAGTGGCATGTTCATTTTAGCTAGCTTTCTAATTTTTATGTAGTCTAGGATCCCACTTTCAGGTGTATCTCCTCATCTCAATTAACCTCCCATAGATAATCCCTTAGAGACACGTCCAGAGGCTAACTTATCTCAATGAGCCTCACAGTCATGGCTAGAGGTTAACTTGTCTCAATGATCCTCACAGTAGTCATGGCTAGAGGCTAATTCATCTCAATGATCCTCACAGTCATGGCTAGAGGCTAACTTATCTCAATGATCCTCACAGTCATGGCTAGAGGCTAACTTATCTCAATGATCCCTCGGAGTCATGACTAGAGGATAACTTACCACAATGATCCCTCACAGTCATGACTAGAGGATAACTTATCTCAGTGATCCCTCACAGTCATGGCTAAGGCTACCTTATCTCAATGATCCTCGAAGTCATGACTAGAAGATAAGTTACCACAGTGATACCTCACAGTCATGACTAGAGGCTAACTTATCTCAATGATCCCTCACAGACATGCCCATGTTATGCCTGAGTCACAAGCCCCCAACCAGACCACCAAGGAGCCGACTTCCATACAAAAACAAGAGATTTTTTTTTATTCAAGCAGCCCAGGTAGGGACTTCGTCTGACACTCTGTTACAGGGAGTGAAGGGGGAAGCCCTGAGGACTTATTACAAGGGGTTTATATAGGAAAAGTTAACATGCAGTGGGTTACATACCATTGGACGAGGGGGTTGGGAGGTAGTTCTTTGAATTGACTGGCTGAACTATGAGGGTGAAGTTTCTAATGGCTAACAGGATGCAGGGTGTCAACAGAGACATAAACTTTTTACTCCCTATATCCTGTTTTTGTTGAACCCAGGATATATACATTCAGATTTATTATTCCAGTCCTATTTTCACATGAGTTCAATCTCTGGTCAGTTGAGTCTATTATTCCCCATATCCTGTTTGCTGAGTCCATATTATATAGATTTATTGTCACGTGAGTTCAATATCTGGTCAGCTCTGGGTTCATTTTTGGATGAGCAGATACCTTTAGATGGGGGGTGGTTCTCAAGAGGGCTACTGATTTTTCCCTTCACCCACAGCATTATTTCTTTAGTGATTCTAGATCTTGTTAATTTGACAATCAGTATTAACTATTTACACCGTGTCTTAGTTAGGGTTTCTATTGCTGTGAAGAGACACCATGACCACAGCAACTCTTATAAAGGAAAACATTTAATGAGGTGTCTTACATGTTCAGTGGTTTAGTCCATTATTGTCATGGTGGGAAGCATGGCGGCATGCAGGCAGAAATGGTGCTGGAGAGGTAGCTGAGAATTCTATATCTGAATCTGCAGGCAACAGAAGGAGAAACTGTGAGCTACACGGGGCATAGCTTGAGCATAGGAGACCTCAAAGGCCACCCCCACAGTGACACACTTCTTCCAACAATGCCACACCTTCTAATAGTGCCACTCCTTATAAGGGCCATTTTTTTTCAAAACACCACACTAAGATACTAGAAACTTGAAAGTGTATGACTGAAATAACTGAAATTATATAATGTTTGAATCATCCCTTTGGGGAATATAATTTTATGTTATACTCCAAAGGATAAAAATATCACCTGTGAGCATTGTCAGACCAAAATAAAGTCACTTATGTCAGACTCTGGGTAGATGGAACCTGTAGTCATGAAGGGAGGTTGTAAGCATGTGTTGAGAAATGCCTCCTGTCCTCTCCACCTTCCTGATGGATCCGCACTTCACAGCCACCCTCTTCTAGATCCATTTTGTGTGACTGAGTCACCCCTCTCCACAATGAAGACCGACTTCCATTCTTCTGTGTGGATCTTACATGGGTCTTTTGTTTTGTTTTGTCGGTTTTATTTGATTTGCTTTGCTTTGGTTTCATTTGGATTGCTTTGGTTTTTTGAGAGGGGATGTTTGTTTGTTTGTTTGTTTGTTTGTTTGTTTGTTTGTTTGAGACAAGGTTTCTCTGTATGGTCCTGGCTATCCTGGAACCTGCTCAGTAGACCTTGCTGGACTGAAATTCAGAAATCTGCTCCCTGTTTCTTGAGTACTGGGATTAAAGTCATGCACCACAGCCCGGCTGTATCTTATGTTTTAAATGTCAGAAATCAAGCTAATGAATTATGCCTACTGTAGTATGAGCCTGAGTTGCTCCCTTTCCTCACCATCAATGCTGAACTCTCTCTGAATCCCATGAAGTTCTGAATGGCCTGTGATAATAGCATTTATTGAGTGAGTGCTATTCATCCCCCCTCTCCTTTTTTAATTTTTCATGTGTGTACAGTGTGCGTGTTTACATATGTGTGGGGAGTGGTATGCATGCAGATGTGCACAAGCAAAAGAATAGTCGGACCAAAAAAATCACAAAACAATGCAAAATAAAACAAAGTTCACAAAAATACCACTGAATTCACTTTGTTTTGGGCAGCTATTACTGGGCATGTGGACGGCCCTGGGGTATGGTTGGTCTACACAATGAGACTCCATTGGAGAAAGCTGATTTTTCCTTTGGCAGCAGGTATCAATGTTGAGACTTGTCTTGCTTGAACCTATGCAGGCCCTGTGTGTGCTGCATGGACTCTGTGAGTTCACAGGTACATCAGTCCTGTTGTGTCTGGAGGACACTGTTTCCTTGGAACCACCCATCCCCTCTGGCTCGTACAGTCCTTCTGCCTCCTCTGCTGCATAGATCCATGAGCCTTGAGGGTTTCTTGTGTTTTTGTTTGCTTATTTTGCTTTTCTTTCCCAGGCTAGTCTGGAGGTCATTTTGTGTAACCCAGGCTTGCCTTTAATTTCTGCCTTTAATTTAATTCTCCTGCCTCAGCCTCTCAGATTCTGGAATTAGAGGCAAAAGCCACCACACCTAGCTTCGAACTTTAAAAGAAGGGGTCTCTGAATTGTATTGGCGTCCAGAACTTTTCTTCTGGACACTAGCCCCCGCAGGGCTCTGTTGTTGCTGCTGTTGGAACAAAGGCAGAGTCGGGTGCGTCATCTCAAGTCCTTCCATTTTAACTCTCGTTGTCCTGGGCCCCAACCCCTGTAGGGAGTCCAGGACAACTTTCCTTCCAGTCACTTCTGGCAGCATCCTGGGGCAGGCTCTGGAAACTCAGTTAACTTGGACAATGATGTGAAACAGTCATCAAGGCATGGTGGTGCACGCCTTTAATCCCAGCACTTGGGAAGCAGAGGCATATGGATCTCTGAGTTCAAGGCCAGCCTGGTGTACTGAGTGAGTTCCAGGACAGTCAGGGCTACACAGAGAAACCCTGTCTTGAAAAACAAAAACAAAAGCAAAAGCAAAAAAAAAAGTTGTCAGGAGACGTTTCTTTTGGACCTTGACACTGAGAGCAGAAATAACACAATGATCACAGGTCCAGAGAGACAAAGTTGGGGAAGCAGAACCTATAACCGAGGGCTCATCATTCTCTCCAGTGATGAG